>NC_034598.1:24117389-24157274 GCF_900095145.1 Mus pahari
CCGAGCAAAGGGGCCGGACAGGGAAGGCTGCTGCTTCTTTCCGTGAATTTCAAGTCTGGGTCGCGCCACACCCTCTTTCTTTTTTTCTTTTTTTTTTTTTTTTTTTTTTTCTTCTTTTTATAATCAGGACGTTTACAACAGTGCGGTGTGCCTCAAGTGACTTCCTGATTTTTCTGCCCAGATGAGGTGGTTGTAAAACTTGAAATGAACAGGGTTAATCTGTGCACCTTTGTAGAAGAATTTAGTAAGAATTTGATCATCTAATTGCTTCAACCTTAGTTCATAGCCCAGTTGCCCAACCCCAACCCCCCACAGAGCTTCCAATAACACAATGTTGGAGTGGGGGGGTTGGGGGATGGGAGTGGGGGTGGAGAGGCTGGATGGTGTGTTTCTGTTTGAAGGTTTCATAGGATTTTTTTTTTTTTTCCCAAAAAGCAAAGTAAGAATTCGGCAAGATAAAATGTCTCTTCATGTAACAATGTTATTGTGAACAGGGACTTCGACTTCACAGAGACAAAAGATAGAAAAACCTGGAGATTATAAAGCCTAACTCTCCTGCCAACTCCAGCTTTGTGGAGACAGAGTCCCAGCCAGTTGCCAATCCAGGAGCAGGGCGGCTCAGAGCAGGGGACCCCTGCAGTCTCCAGGGATGCAGCATAATGACAGGTGAACATGGCGCTAAGCAAGGACTGTCAGGGCACCCAGCACTGTCCCCAAAGCCCCCCCCCCCCGTGCAGTACCACGGCAGTGTTTGACTGTTACCCTGTGTTTAGAAGCAGCAACCTCAGGGAGGGTGGGGGGCATTTACCTTACTCTCACTGGTGGGAAGACTTTGGGTGTGCAAGGAGTTGCTGCAGCAGCATCTGGGAGCTAGGAGTGCAGAGTGGCAGGGCCTAGACCACACCATCCGGATCTGCCTCTTAAGTTACATTTTCCGATGGCTCTGGCGCACAATAAAACTTGAGCTACAATGGTCAAGAGCACCCATCTCCAAGCCTTCTACTTTTCTGTTTTCATCTTTTTTTCTCTCCTCTTCTCCTCTATCTTTCCCTCCTTTCTTCTTGGCACTATGCATCTCTAACAACAGATTGAGTACTCGAGTATGCGTGTGCACACACACACACACACACACACACACACACACACACACGGATCCAGACAAAACTGTAGAAATGGAGGGAGGCTTTATGGTCATGTTTCATTGTATAAATTATGAAATATCAAAAATTAAAACAAACAAACAAACACCCACTAAGCCTGAATCCAAGCAAACAGAAAACCCCTCCCGGCACGTGCATGTAAGACCCCAGAAAGGAAAGAAGTTCTCTTGGGACCTATATCTGCCTGAGATGATGGAACCTCTGGGTGAGTGCATGCCTTAGCTTTACCATAGACTAATTATTGGCCAAAGCCCAGTCCCTATGGGATTATATTAGCATGCAGATTTTGGCTTTGTGAAAAAGACAACTAGGACTATTGTAAAGACATTGCCCTGTAGGACCTGCCTGTCACTGCTCAGTGCTCCTGAAGTAGCACATCAAATTATGCACTCCCTCAAGTGTCCTAGCACACACACAGTTCTCAGATGACTATTGGCTTTGGCCTATTAAAAACCAGATTTGAGCCAGGCAGTGGCTGCACAATCCTCTAACTCTAGCACTTGGGAGGCAGAGGCGGGCAGATCTCTGAGTTCTAGGCCAGCCTTGTCTACTGAGTGAGTTCCAGGACAGTCAAGGCTATAACAAAACCCAAACCAAACCAAAGCAAAATAAAACAAAGTCAAAAACCCCAAACAAACAAACAAACCCATGCGAAAAAAAACGAAATCAGGAGGCTGAGATGGCTCCCCAGTGCCCCCAGGCAGGACAAGGCCTGTGTTAGTTCTTCATTATCTCTTCTGCCTCTTCCTTCCTGAAGGAAGCCCCAGCCTTACTCCCCACACGTATTTAATCAGCTCTTTGAGTCTGTCTTTCTCAGTTGCTTGAGAATTGCTCATCTCTCCTTGGCTGTGCTTTTCCTGTGGAATTTCACGTCCGTGCTTGAGTACAGACAGCGCCATCTCCCACAGGGATCCCCCACTTTGGGTTTTTGCTCTATGTTAATGAAGCCAGACCTAACTTGCCTGAGAATGTGTTCATGAGGTAGAGTTGAGCTGGGCTTTCTGTGGCTTCTGCTACAGGGAATGGAGTGGGTCTGATACTAAGGGACCAACTCTCAGGGCCAGGCCGGGATGGGGTTACAGCGTCTCCCTCATTGCTCAGCATTTTTGTTCCTAAAGGGTGAAGATTACCTTTGTATTGCTGCACCCTCCATGGACATCTAGAAACCTGTAGTAAATAAATATTTAAAATCCTTCGAAGTTTCTACCTACCCTTGACTACGTATGTTCTCATATGAAAGGCATACATAGTCCATATATTTTTAAATATGCCTTAGGCAGCACAAGAGCTGGGCAGTTGTCTACCCTCTGTGCTGTTAGAACCTACCTTCCTAACCCGAGTTAATATTTATTATGTTTCATCTGGGCTGTTTTTAGCTCCAGTTGGCCAGCCCACATGGCCACGTTTTTTACGGCTCAGCTAACCCATGTTGGCTCTCCCTTCTCCTCTCCTGTACATTCTTCTTCTATTCCGTGGCAACTGTTTCTTGTTCCCTCTCTTCCAAGTCTGTGAAAACTCAACCCCACCTGTTTCTCTTTTGCCCAGCTATTGGCTGTTGGCATCTTTATTCAACCCACTACAGAAACCCAGTCTTCAAACTGTCATCCTGGAAGCACCAAGTAGGAGTTGCTCAGAAATGGACATTTCAGATTTTTCCCGCCGAGCATGCAGTGCGGATATCTGCACTGTACCAAGAGTCCAGGTTTATCTGTGAGCACATTCAAGTAGGAAGGGTGGTAGGCTGCCAAGTTCACCTGTCATGGTATCTAGGAGGAAGATATGTCAAGGTGGGAGGCGGAATTTTACTGTCATTTCTCCTAGTTTTGGGTTTCTATTACAGCATGACCAAAAGCAAGTTGGGGAGGAAAGAGTTTATTTGGCTTATACTTCCATATCACTACTGTTCATCATCAAAGGAAGTCAGGACAGGAACTCAAACAGGGCTGCCCCCCCCCCCCAATCACTAATTCAGAAAAAGCCTTACATCGGGATCTTATGGAGGCATTTTCTCAATTGTTTCCTCCTTTTAGATGACTCTAAGGGAAAATATCTATTTCTAAAGGATCCTCAGGTATTCTAGAAGAGAGCTAGACACAAAATGAGTAGAAATGAGTAGGTGTCTAATAGGCAAATGTAGCCATTGAATGCAATATGGCGCCTGGGTGCGGGCACAGAGGTTTAGCGACCTGAACAGCACATTCGTTTTACGAAAGAAGAATCTGAGGTCCAAGTCCTCAGGCATTTGTTCAAGGAAACACTGAAGCCAACAGTAAACTAAGTACTCCACTGCCTAACTCTGGATTTTAGTGAGATGCTCCTCATAAATGAGACGAGCGGGAGGGACCATGCGCACTCCATAGTGTTCCATGGCTTTCAGTTAGCTCTCTCTCTGTCCCATGGCTCAACATCCATGTTGTACGGACACTCTGGGTAGCCTGCGGGGAAACTCATGGGCAAGGACCCAGGGTGACCAGCCAATAATAACCCCGTGGCTCCAGCTTTCTGGCTATGGATCTTTTAGCCCCAGCTCAGTCTTCAGCTACAGATGCTGGCTGCAACCTCAGAAGGGCTCTGCGCCAGAACCGGCATCCAGACCGCTCCCCGTTCCTGGACCTCAAACGCCTGTGAGAAAGTCACAATGCTGTCCGCTACATGTTAGGACCATTTATCACAGCCACAGATGACTAAGACACCTCCTAGCCCTCTGCCCTTTCAGCTACACCCCAAGGGCGAGAGACATCACATGGCACCCACTTCTACGCTACAGAATTTCAGCTGGCATTCTGGTCCCGTGCTGGAGAAGTCAATGATTTAGCCAAGACAGTGACTATGGATAAAAACATAGACAGGCACAGTGCAGGCAGGTTCCAGCACACAGTCAGGCAGCCATGCTGTGGTCGTCACTTCTCTCAGCCCCACAGGCATCCGATCAGCCCTTCTGGCTGGCTCTTGTGCTGACATTCAGCCACTGCCCTCTCTAATCCTGCCAACTGTGAGAGCCCAGGGGCAGAGTAGGCTCAGAACTGTGTGCAACCTTAGGCTGGGGTAGGATACCTCGCCTGCTGCCAAGTACCGGCAAAACCAGTGTCCCGCCAAGCTTGTCGGGGTTTCCCCACTCTGCTTGCCTTGGCTGCAATTGCATTGCTGCATTGCGCTGCAGCGCGAATGTATCTAACTAATCTGAACGTTAAAAACAAACCATTAAAAACAAACCATCTACGTTAGTCGCCAAACTAACTAGCCCAGAAAATAGATGGGACTCTGAGTCGAAGGGCTGAGAATTTCCTCTTCGCCCCTCCCTCTCCCCTCCCACCTCCACTCTCTTCCCCTCCTCTTCTCTCTTCTCCTGTTTCCTCCCCTCCCCTTCCACCCCCTTTCCTCCCCTCCCCTCTTTTTCCCTAGGCCTTACACACACTAAGAAACTAGGGTCTTAATGTGGCTAAGCAAATTTTCTGTCGCGGACCTATGTCCCTAGCCCCCTTTTCTAGTTTTTAATTTTGATGCAGGGGGTCTTGCTACATTGCCAAGGTTACAGTCCAGGCTGGTCTTGAACTTCCTGTCCTCCTGTTTCAGGTCCTGTGCAGCTGGGGTTGCAGGTCTGTGTTGCTCTCCTTGCTGGATCTTTGACTGTGTACACCCTTTTCTCTCTTGGATGGCTAGACTCTTCCATTTGCTTTCTTGCGTTTTCTTTGGACTCTGAGCTGTGCAGACCAAGGTTTGGCAATCTGGGTCCCACATTCTGGGTTTCCTATAAAGCCAGCTCACCAAATCTTTAGTAGGCCATCTTCTACATCGTGTAGAAATAGAAGCTAGCAGTTCCTTCCAGAGGTGGTCAGGGACAGGAGGGAGGTGCTGAGCCCAGACCCACAGATCTGGGCTTCACCAACCTCAGCAGCCTCAATGAAAGGTCTAGGCCCGAACCCAGGTTGCTCTGGGGAAGTCTTCGCTTCAAGTAGAACCCCCAGAACTCCCCACACTTCCTTCCCTGGTGCTACAGGCACAGAACGAAGGACGTCTTTTTGCGGGGACAGTGTGATGGAGTGTCCACACCTAGCTATGTTTGAGCCGCAGGTTCTATGTCCTGATAAGCATGTATTATGAAGACTCTCGAAGACCCTGTAACACCCCATCACACTGGCCTCGGATTTTGTATAAATAACAACTTCTGCTGGGACTCAGGGTCAGTTATACACGGCATTGTCAGCTCAAGTTCTCGCCGCCGCTAGGAGCATGAACAGCGGATCCAAGCACCCTCTGTTCATACTCTTCCTACTTTCTAAACAAGCTTATGTGCCAGGGACTATGGGACCCTTTACCAATGCTGCTTTAATCCTTTTACCATGAAAACCAGAGTCCTCGTTTACAAACGGAGGCACTAGCCTCCCCGAGGAGAAGGACTTGACTAGGCTGTGTCAGTGCTAGAGCCAAGCTTTTCCCACTCTCTGAGCCTGCCTCCAGGCTCTGGCCTTTCTGAGGATCGCAGGGGGCTCTGGAGGAGAGTTAGAACCCGGAGGCGGTGACCCATTTTCCCTGATACCATCCAGACAGCAGTGCAGTTGCTTCCAGTATTGAGCATGTGGAGTTGGGGATGGTGGAGGAGCAGGGAGACAGTAGATCTGAATTGTGGAGTAAGTTTCTGCTGGCCACCACTCTCCTGCCTGCGGGCTCCCACAGACACCTTCTATCTGCAGATGACAACTAGAAGCCAGAAGGGGCCTATCTGGTAGGTTAGTCTCCTCTGCTTAGAATTTGGAGATAACGGGTTGAGAGATATATGAAAATGTATGAGCACAGGGTGGCAAGACCTGTGACTTCTGTACACGGCATGTGGCATGCACTCCTGGACCTCAGGGAAGCAGGAGGCTGTAGGAGAAAGGAAGCGCATCCATTCCCATCCCAGCATCAGAAGCAGGACAGCACAGGCCACACCTAACCACATGCTTCATCAGCTTCTGCAGGACACGATGGATTACAGTGGCAGGTCAGTATGGTGTTCTCGGTGGTGACTCCAGGAGCCCACGGTTCCTTCACCTCGGCACAAAGTGATGTCCTCTCATTTGCATTCAGCGAGTCCAGATAGTTCTATAGGGGGAGGACCCTAGGGAGGACCAGAGACCCTCTCAAGAGAGCTCTGCAGGGAAGAGGAGTGAAGACCTTTCCCCTCTACCTCAATGGAGCAAACTGTGGCAGATTAATGAATGGTCACCGAGTTCTAGGCCACATACATGTGTATGAGTCCACACACACACACACACACACACACACACAGTGGTCTCTATGTCATGTTGTGTGTATGAAAGTTTGCTATGATGAGTTATGTACATGTGTGAGTGTGTGTGTATGAGTGATTGTGTGCATGTGCAAATATGTGATTGCAAGTGTGTGTGCATGGATGTGTTTACATGTGTGAATGTGCTAGCGGTCATTAGATGAGCAATGTTGTGGGATAAAATGAGTTGGTGTGAGACCCGTTACCACGGACCAGGCCTGGGAAAGGTGCTGTTTAGTTTGTGTCACTTTGACACAAACTAGAGTCACCTGGGACAGAGGGGTCCTCAACTGAGGAATTACTTCCATTGGACTGGCCTGTGGGCATGTCTGTAGGGACACTTTCTTAATTAACAATTGGTGTTGGAGGGCCCAGCTCACTGTGGGCAGTGCCACCTCTGGTGACCTTGGGCTGTATAAAGAAGGCTGAGTGAAACACAGGAGGCAAGCACCAGGTCTTCCCTCGGTCACCAGCATCACGTCTCCATGGTTCCTGCCTCTGCTCTCTCCTGGGTTCCTTCTGTGACTTCCCCAGGGATGGACTGTGCCCGGGGTACGTAAGGGAATGACCCCTTCCTTCCCATGTTGGTTTTGCTCAGTGTTTTAATCACAGCAACAGACTAGAAGAGGAGAGCGTCCCTGAGAGGATGTTGTATTGACAGAATCCAGAGGCAGTGTGTGCAAAACACAGCAGGATGGACAGTTACCCAAAGTGATAGAAGGAGCGCCAGGCAGGTAGATGCGCCTGGGTATCCCTGGTGGGCAGGTGGCTCTGTCAACAGCATGCTCGGTCACCACTAAGTGCAGCTATCCCTTAACGCCAGGACCCTGGTAGTATTCTGGGTTCCAGCCATATTGATGATTGTTTCCAGGAAATCAGACACCTCGGGTAGACTTGACCATGGAGAAATCACAGCATGTAGCTGCTGCGCCCTCTTGACTCTTAAACTCAGCCTGAGTGTGTGTGGTCTTGGAGGACACGAAGCGTGTTGTGTCTTGTTAAGGGGTGTGCCTCCTTCTAGAGTTTAGATCTGTTATATGCCCCAACGGCCCCCAGATTGCCATAATTGGGAGATGGTAGAACACTTAGGAGTGGGCCAGGTGGGAGGTCTCCAGCAGTGTGGTACCCCAATCTCTTCCTCTTTCCCCTCTGGCAGGCGAGCAGCCCTGCTCCAACACATGACTCCAGCTTGGTGTGTTGCCGCCCTGATGGAGAACAAAGCCCTTCTTCTGTGTGACTACGGACGAGGACCTTTAAAGCTGTGAGCGAAATACACCTTTCCTTTTCATAAATTATCTCTGACATTTGATATTTGAACAGAACCTGGTTAACACCCCCACCTCACTTCACCTAAACGCCCTGGCATCCTCTCTTAGGGACCTGCCTCTCACATCTCTGCCAAGCACACCACCACCAGCAGGACAGCCCCAGCCTGACTTTGGAGATAAGACAGGTACTGAGGCGTAGGCAGTCCTGGTGTGATTCTAGGACTGGTGTTTGAGAACATGGCCACCTGCATCTGCTTTCTGCCTTGGGAAGGCACTGAAGTAAGGGTTTCCACTTTCTGCGTGGGTGACCTGCATTCTCCAGCCCTGGACAACATTCCTGCAGGTTTGGGCAGCCGATGGAGTGGCTGCGGATGCATCTTCCTGGGAGCCCAGGTTACCCAGGACTGTAGACATCCGTGTAAGCACAAATTTCCCCCGCAGCCAAGTGGGTACGGCACAAACCTCCATTTCAGTTCAACCTGTAGCACCCCACTTCCCAGCCTGCAGTGGAACAAGCTGAAGTCTGTGTCCCTGGGCTAAGAGCCTGTCCCTCGCTGGTAGAGAGCTCTCTTGGGTCTATCGCCTTACGTCTAGGCGCCTTCCTTTTCTGTGTAGGGGATGAGGGAGCAGGGGGATCACTGAGATTCACTACCAGACACTAGAGAGGCGCACATCAGTCACACAGGGGCGGACACAACTAACACAGCTCAGGTTTCTTCTCACGAGCTTGCATCTTTGCCAGTGTGTGAATCCTACCTCTTCCATAAAAAGTAGGGCCAGGTCTTTTATTTCTTGCAGGTTTCACCAAATTTTGGGCAAGCTTGGAGCTCATCGTTCTTTGGCAGATGCAGGAGCCTCAGTCCCCCAACATGCTTGGGATTGTGTCTTCGCTAGGCCACCAGGGTGGACAAAAAAAAATGACCACCTAAACACAGTATTAAGCCCTCAACTCTGAAGCCACATCCCAAGACCATTCTAATGAGAATCTAAGAAGGCTGTGGAACCCTAAGATCTCTGCTGGGTGTGAGGACATTTGATAACTGAGCCTGTGTCTCCGGAGGCCTTTTTTTTTTTGGTTTAAGAGTTGCTGAGGAACATGAGCAGGTCCTCAGAGAGCAGAGCCTTTGTCACTGTCTGGATTCTGCTTATTCTGTAAACACAAGGAGGGGCCCAACATTCTACTGTTCCCAGTTTTGCAATCTTCACAAATTAAATATTTGCCTTCAAAAGCAACAACTGCGATAGCATCAGGGTAATACTCTAAAGCACCGTTTCCTCGCCCGCCAAGTGCAGAAGGTAAGGCAGCGAGCTGTGGGTGGTCTGTTTGGATAATGGTTTTCATGTGGAAACCTCAAATTGGAAACTAACTGGCAGGCGTTCTGGAGAAAGTGAGGGTGTCCTGAAAGTGAAGTCTCAGGCCTGACTTGAACCGAAGGCCTCTCAACCGAGTGAAGTTCCTCTGCCTGCCCTTCTGCCTGGTTATTGGGGTGTAGTCGTTTAGTGACTCCAGGAGGTGACCAAGATGCTCTGGGGGCCAATGGGGACCAGTAGACAAGTGCTAAAACTCAAAAGGGTTTTCAGTGAGTGGACATCAATACTTACTGGAAATTTTACTTCCTCAGAGTAAGCCCAGCAACAGCAGGAAAGCCAGCAAGGCACAGTGAGGCCAAAGGCCAGCCACTGAGGTCCGGTCCCTGGCCACGATTCTGGGGTGTCCGGCTGTCTGCTAAGGAAGGCATGCTAGCCACGATGCCAGTGGGTGCTTCTTCACCTCTGCAGAGAGACTATCTGCCGAGGAGAGTGTGACAAGCCATGCGGACTTCCTTCCTTTACCAATGGGCAGGAGGCTTTAGAAACACCACTTGGGCTCTTTTAAAGGCCATCTTTAGGAAAAAAAAAAACTTTACAAAATCATTTACATCAAAATGTAGGGGAACATTTTCTTCTTGATACCTCCTTTGAGTCCAATCCATAGAAGACCATGATCTTTGATTATGTCAGGCATTGGTCACATTGGTTTTGGCAGGTTCTGGGTGCACCTTCTGAATGGAGATAAATATATATATATGGCTCCTCTTTCTCTGTCCTCTGCAGAATCTGTTATGGTCCCTGTGACATTGGTCTCTCCCAAATCGACAACGGTTGTCCCATAGACTCTACTTCTTGTTGTTGCTGTTGTTTTGATAGTATCTCACTATGTAGACCAGGCTAGCCTGGAACCCACTTTATAGTCCTGGCTGGCCTGGAACTCACAGAGTTTCGTCTGCCTCTGCCTCCTGAGTGTTGGGATTAAAAGTATGTGCTACCACACCTCATGGACTCTACTTTTATTTCTTCAAATCTACGTTTTACTCAATATTTCTTACTTCTGACTTGGTTGTCTGGTTAAATTTCCTAATGATTTAAAATTTCACAATCCTCATTTTGAAAGGGGTTGGGTCTATGGAACACCAGATCCGTGTCTTTGTTCTGTCTGTTTCATGAAGTCTTCAAACAGAGCTAGTGAACTTGACATTCATTATGTTCATTCCTATGCTTATTATATGACATTCATTATATTACTCCTCCAATGCCTTTAGCCCTTTACCATCTGAACATGTGGGGCTGGGAGCTTGGGAAGTAATATCCAGGCTTTATAGCATGACAAAGTTTTATACAATTTCTTTAAAGCTATTTTTTAACTTAGCCTAATTTTAAGTTAGCATAAGATAAGGCATGTCATTTGCATGCATGCATGCATACATACATACATACATACACACATGTCATTCTCTGTTCTGTCTGGATCCTGTCCTTCCCCCCCCCTCCCCGATAGTCCCTGCTTCTGCCTTTGTGCCACATGTGTGAACTGGCATAGCCACTGTCGACAGTTTGGTGAGGGGTTCACACAAAACTAGGAACAAAAGTGCCCAATAACCAGCTCACCATGGAACTTTGAAGAGAAGAGATTTGGTCTGATTGCCACCAAAATGGGGATATCTCGTTTCCTGTTCATTATCTAGTCTGTGTGTCTTTTAACAAAGTATTTTATACCAGGATTGAAATGATTTGGCAAAACTCTTTCTCTGTTATTCTCAGAATATTTATTTCAGAACTTGTTGTGTCTTTTACTAGCTTGTATCTAAATATCAAATAGTATCTGTTAAAAGTACCTTTTCCTCTCTTTTCCTCTCCTCTCCTCTCCTCTCCTCTCCTCTCCTCTCCTCTCCTCTCCTCTNCCCTCTCTCTCTTTCTCTCTCTCTTTCTTTCTTTCTTTCTTTCTTTCTTTCTTTCTTTCTTTCTTTCTTTCTTTCTTTCTTTCTTTCTTTCTTTCTCTTTCATACAGCATCTCATGTATCTGGGCTGACCTTGAACTCACTATGTAAGCAAGGTTGACCTCGAGCTTCTGACCCTCCTTCCTCTACCTCCAATTGCTTGTCTATGGCATACATCACCAAGACCAGTTTTATGCGGTGCTGAGGACTGAGCCTCAGGCTTTGTACATGTTAAGAAAGCACTCTCCCAACTGAGCTGGCTCCTCATCAAACAGGATGGATGCTAAGGCATCTAGAACCACCCAGCACAGCCTTGCTTCCATGCTGTCTCGCTACGCTGTTACAGGCAATACTAATGTGACTGCTGTCTGGGACTCCCTAGTCAAGGTTCCTCCTGTGGCTGGGAATGAAGCTTGCGGATTATGTGGCTGTGGATTAGCAACACAAGCGCATCTCCCTGCACCAGGCTTGCCACCTCATTTGTTGGAGAAGAATGGAGAAGAAAGACTTCTTGGCTAATCAAGCACATAAAATGACAGGAAATATTCAGAGCCACCAAGGAGGGAGGCTCTATCAGTGACTTTGCATTTCACCTGGACAGCCAGTTTGCCTCACACTAGGAGAACCCAGCTATACATCCTGAACTGTTTTACCCACAGAAGGGACACCTTTGCCAGTTGAGGCCAGTTTGCTCAGTAACCTAGGTTGTGTCAATAAGTGAGAAGCCCTTTGCCCCAGTGTGTGATTAGGATAGCTTTGATACAAATGAGCCAGAAGCTCAAGCGGGGCCTAATGGTTCCATGCCTTTCAGCTGCTTTTGGGATCTGAATGTAGAACTCTCATCTCCCTCTCCAGCACCATGTCTGTCTACATGCCACCATGTTTCCTGCCACAGCTATAATGGACTAAACCTCTGAACTGTAAGCCGGCCCAATGGAATACTTTCCTAACTGAGACATTCTCTAAATACTCACTGAATGAATGGCTCACCCCGCCAAACCCCAGGACAAAGCTGTCTCCACTGAGTAAGTCCTTGTGGCACTCAAGTGGACAAGCATTGAAAATTAGATACAGCAAAGTCTCACTTATTTGTATTCACAGAAGCCAAGGAACTGGGATGCTTGAACCCCAACCCATTTTGAATTTTTCTCGTAGTTATTGACCATTTTAGGACAATCTGCAATTTACCTATAGCTGATGGTTTTTTTCCTTGAACTATTAAAAACTCAACATTCTCTAATCTTTCTTCAGTGACCAAGCCATTTTCACAATGGGTCACCAAGATCAGAACATCAGTGGTTTCTTGGACCTCCATGTGATCAGGACAGGACGTGAGAGGAAGTGTGTGATGGGGGTGGGGGTGGGAGGATATCATTACCATGGTAACTAAAAATGTATGAAGCTGGGAGTTGCTCACTCCAGCACTGGTGGTTGGCATTGCTGGTCTTCTCCCAGGCAGAGGACTAAAGCTCTCGTCCCAAATCCCAATTACAAGTTACATGTTCAGCACGATGCCTCTCCATGCTGAGCTCAGTCCAACACAGTAATTAGTGTTCTCGTGGTCATTGTTAGCTGTGTGGCTTCAGGCAAGTCCAAGGACTTCTCGGAGCCTCAGCCCCATAGAAAAACGTGGAGGACATGCAGAAAAATGCTAATGTGTGAGAGCGCTCCTGTGTGCAAGTGTGTGAAGGCCAGAGGCCGATTCGTTTCTCTATTTACTAAAGCCCCCCCCCAAGGTCCCCCCACCCGCCCTGGCCTCCCCGTGTCCTTGCTGACTCCAGAGCTCATCATTCAAGCAGTCTAGTTATTGCCCCAGAGACTCCCCTGCCTCCACTTCACCAGGCTTTCATCTGAGTCCTGGGGATCTGAATTCTGGTCTTTGAGCTTGTGTAGCAAGTGAGTTATCCACTCAAGCCATCTCCCCAGAACTCTTTGCTTAATTAAAAAAAAAATGATCCTGTAGATCAAATAAAAGTCTTGCCTAAAATGTTCAAGTTTAAGGGCTGCCTGGTAGGTGAGTGACGGAGGTGAATGGCTGGCGCTTTTGTTTCCTAATTGCTAAGTGAGTTTAATGTGGGCTAATTAATGATGCTATTGGTGAGTGGAATTAGCTAATGCAAAACTAAACCAGCATCAAAGCACACACGAGGCAGGTGCCCTCTAGGATAATTGAGGGAACAGAGGCCAGAGTGGAGCTGTTGAGGATTGTGCACCGAGCTGCTGGGCAGACCAGGGGGGTAAGGGAAAACCAAGCCAGCCTAGGGCTGAGCCATTTAAGCAGTGGGGCTGGCCGCCAAAACGCCATCCTGTTTACAGCTCCCGTATTTGAGTTTCAGATTTGCTTAAGTCTTTGAAGCTGCATTCCCCGGGCCTTTCCTTGAGAATAAATTCCATTCTTTAGAAACCACAGAACACACTCTCATGGGTCCCAGAAAGGAATGTGAGCGACCTGGCTTCTGTATGACCCCTTGGGACCTAAGGGACCTTTCTTTCATTAGAAGATGCCCCCAGAGTTAAAAGAATCAGCCTGAGTTTGCCCTCTATGGAGAGTGGGTAGCAAGTGTTGGGTGGCCTCACGGTGGCAGCACCGAGCTGGGCGTAAAGACAGATCTCAGATGGATCATCACAAATACTCAAAAGACTCACAGAAAATCGAAACTATTATTTAACACTTCCCCACCCCACCCCCCTTCATGTAACCTGCTGAGTTTCATGGTTGGGCAGCACAGCACACTGCAGACTGTCAGCTGTTGCCCTTCCCTACCTACTCTGGAGAACTCTAGCTGGTCCCCCGCTGCTGGCCAGCATCTAGAAACAAGCGGATCACCAGCCAGGGGGATGAGATTCAAATTCAAAACTCAAAGTACAATTTCTACTGAGTGCCAATCATTTGTACAGTATTATAAGGAATCTCTGTGGGGTTCTCTATACAACTCTTCAGCAGACACCAAAACGAGACAACAACAGCAAACCCCAAACAATGGAGCAGACAGACAGACAGACAGACAGACAGTGACCAGAGAGTAGGCTTATTTCTTCAGTAAATTTCTGTTTAGTTTTTCCTCCCAAAGAATGCAGCCTAGGACAGCCTCCAACAACGCCATCATAAGTGGACAGAGGAACGAATGCTGAGAGGAGACCCCCCCTATCCCCTGTCATCTCCAGGGAGGGTGCTTATGTGGGGCGGTCCTTGGGCTACTTCCTAACGTTAAGTCCTCCTAAGCCACTCACTCAAAACATTATCTTTAAAGGTTTTAAGCAACCATGACCTAGAATGTCTGTCGTACATCGCGACTTCCCTGTCCTTTCCCCATCCTTTATGCCCTCTTGTCTCTTTGATACTTTGAACAAACCTCAGTTTCACTCTGCATCTGAAGATGTTCCCAGGTGCCACTTCCAAACAGCAAGGTTGTGGCCCCAGAAGTGGAGAAGAAGTTGGCCCTGCCACACTCCACCACCTCTCTCTTTCTCTCCCAACTGTAATTTCAGTCTTGAAAAGGGGGATTGTTTCCCACTGACTGTCTAGCAACCTGACTGACCAGGGCTTCAGCCCTTGTCACTTCTCTTGCTTTAGCTGTCCCCCTGGTGATATGGATTCTCCATGCAGTGCCATCACCCGCTGCCCCATCTGCCCCGAGATCACACATTTTGCCTTGCAGGAGTTTCTTACCGCAAAGGCTGGAAAATCCAACTCTACTCTCTGCATGAGGCCCTTCTACCCCAGATGCCTGGGAACACTAAAGGAACCTTTGGCTAGAAATGAAAACCCCAAATGTCACAAAGACCTATCTAACACACTCCCTTCCTCTTCTCCGACAACATAGGACTATAACATTGGGTCTCAGACTTGATTGGAAGCCTGCCTGAATGGCCTCTTAGGACAACGAGCCACCCTGGGTAGAGGCAGGTGGCGAATGTCACTAAAGTCCCAGATGCCGCTTGTCTTCTTCTGTGAGCAAGTTGGAGAAACTCCGGTCCTCTCCCCAGACCGCAACACGTGTTTTAGTAGCACAAGTACTGTCTGCCACGCACAGTTTGGCACTCTAACCAGAGCGCACTCAACAGCAGAAAGAGTTTTCTGATATTTTCTTCAAAACAAAGAAACAACGTCAAGCCTGTGAACTTGTAGCACAGACACACAGTAATCAGTAACGCTTGTCCAAACGCAACCCAAAAATGACATGCATTTCAAAAATGTACCCGAGATCCTTCCTAGCCAAGGACACCTCGGTTTCGTCCACAGTTGAAGAATACGGAAAACCAGAAGTGAAGGACCAAGGTTTACCTGGTACCCGAATGAGGTTAGCTTTTCCCAGCAGAGGATGGGTTTACGGAGAAGGCGAGCAGGTAAGGGGCAGGTTTCACAGGCGTCCGCCGCCGGCGTCCTCTCAAAAGCAGTGCTCCACAATTCTGGGGCCAGCCCGGTGACAGCGGCCAGGCACACCTCTGCCGCCAGCGCCACTAACTTTCTATTTTGAAGGGCTCCCGGGAACTCGCTCTTGACTGTTCCCGGTCTGAACTGAAGAGTTTACAGTCAGGGAGGAGAGGCGACCCCTCGCTTCAAACCCACCCGCGCCACCTAGAGGCCGCGCCAGGCATCGGCAGGCAGGAGCCTGGGCACCGACAGCTTCAGGCTCTGCCTCCGAATGCACCTGGCTCCACACGACTTCCTGCCCCTTAAGGGACAAGCTGGAATGTGTAAAAACGCATCGAGGTTTTTCCTTTTGGAGTGCGTGGGGGTCTTGCTTCTATCAAAACAAGTTGGGCCTTTGGGCACAAGAGTAATGAAAGATGAAATTTGCATCAAGTTATCATTAATCAGAACTTAAGCACAGCTCCGTTCCCCACAAGATGGTTATAGGCATGATGAATACTGCTGTATTCCTTCTCGCTCCTTCATGTAGCCCGGAATACACTTGTACGTATTCCCAACCTCTCTCCTGCTCACCATTTTCTCCTCAACATCTCTCCACGTCATTCCAGGTAACTCGATATAGGCTCCAGACAACTTCAGATAAACATATCTAACGCTGGTAACTGCACAGTACGTGCCTCATACAAATACAGACGCTACCACCCCAGAATATACCTCACAGAACCTGCACATACCTCACAGAACTCTTGATAGCCCTATGTATCCTTTACACTTGCAGATAACTAACTGTATATACTTCGATAACCTCATATACCCTGTGTGATTTGATAGCAAGGAAACATGTGAAATGCAAACCTTTCAGTATTGATCAGTTCTCTCTCAAAAAATAAGTTCTCTGGAAAACTTCCAGCCTTAAAAGAATGCAATAGCCTCACCCTTTCTCCTTCAACACCATGGTGCCCTGCCACAGTAAGGAGTGGAAACAACAGGTCCTCCTCCTCCGTCTTTTTCTCCTGCTTCTGCTTTTTCTGCTCCTGCCCCTCCTTCTCCTTCTGCCTCTCCTTCTGCTTCTGCTTCTCCTCCTCTTCCTCCTCCTTCTCTTTCTTCTTCCTCCCCCTTCCTTATCTTTCTCCTTCTTCCTTCTTTCTCATCTTCCTTCTCCTCTTTCTCCTCCTTTTCCTTCCTTCTTTTCTTCATCTCCCTCCTCCTTCTCCTCCACCTCTTTGGTTTTCGGAGACAGGATTTCTCTGTGTAACGGCCATAGCGATCCTGGAACTTGGTTTGTACACCAGGCTGGTCTCTAACTCACGTAGATCTACCTGCCTCTGCCTCCCAGGAGCTGGGACTAAAGGCAATTGCTGGCAAGCCAGCCTAGGCGTGGAGCCCTCTATGCACTCTGCTCCCTTCCCGTTCACTCTGCCTTAGATACACAGGAGAAAGCAAGGAGCTCAGTGGACAGACAGGGGGCAGAGTACAGGACTAGGCCAAGGATCCTGAAGTTAATGACTACTTCTGAGGGAAAGCACAATGCTTTACTTGGCTTGCTGACCAGTGTGGACAGCTCATGCAGACAGTGCAGGTGCCCTTGAGTGTTCAGGCTTGGTTAGCTACATTTCCCAGGCTGAACCTACAGTTCAGTTAGTAATAAATGAAAGTTTATCACATCGGGGAATCCAGTGCAAACTACTGAACTAGTCTTCCCTGTGGTGTACTTGTTATTTTGAGATGTGTATCTGGGGACATAGATTTAATTTTAGCTGTAACTTTTATTTTCTATCGGACATTAAGTAACGCCATTAAACTTATCAGGGTGCGAGACAGACAACATTGCGGCTGCCAAAAGACAGGAGAGGTGGAGGAAGAGAAGAATACGCACAAAATGATAAGAACTAGAAAGCAGGGCTGGCCTTTGCCAGGCTACAGATGGATCAATGTGAAGTCCCCACGGTCCTTTTACCCAAATCAGAATGTATGGACAAATTAATTCAACACATTGAGAAAATGAAGCCAGAGAAGTTATTGCTTGGAATATTCATTGTTTTCTGTTTTGAATATTTCCTGGAAGATTGGCATAAAAACAGCCACAGATCTTCATCATATGTAGAAATGAGGACGTGAGTCAAGACTCACGTGGACCATGGTTAGTCAAACGGTGCTGTGGAGAGTCGCGGTACAATTTAGAACCTGTACTAGTTGGGCCCAGGGAGAGGCAAGACCAAGTAGACTGTGAATATGCTCAGCACAAAGTCAAAGGACCACTCCAGGTAGGAAACAGTTGTTGGCTTCCAACTGATGTGTATCCTACTGAAGAATGAGATTCTGTAAGAATTTGCTGAGGCGGGATGACTGCTTGAATTCTGGTTTGAGGCATAACTGGACAGAACAAGATGCCATAAAAAGGGGAAGGGAAGCAGAGAGTGAACGGGGCAGAGGAGGGGAGAGAAAAGAATGAAATGGAAGAGTAAACCATAACTTATTTATTCCACTTTGTGGAGTGAGAACCTCCAGGCTGTTGACGTGAGGGGCCATGGCAGGATCCCCAGTGCCTTTGGTCCCTTCTACTGCCAGGCTTGCATCATATATGATATGCTCACCCCCACTGTGTGCGTAGTCAAAGTGTAGTCCAAGTTGGTTTTCACAGAGAGGGATCCCGGGAGCCTGGATGGGGCAGAAGTTCAAATATTAACTTTTCTTTTTATGACTTCTAATACTGACTTCGTTCAACAGGGAAAGTCATTTTCTTTTTCCAATAAAGAGAATCACAGGTGTGTAGTGAAGTTTATTTATGGTCTACCTCTGTGGGCACCTGACACGCGTGTAAGACACATGCATACAGGTAAAAATGCCAATACTCACAAAAATAAGTGAATAAATCTAAACACATTTAAAACTCTATTTGTACTGTACCAGAAAAATGAAGATGGGGAAGCTGAAGTTTAAAAAATGTAGTATTGATATATTCAGACGGAAACAAATATACTCACTCCTCTAATAGATAAGGCATATTTCCAACATAAATCAGGGCTTTCAGGCAAGCTATTGAAGGCCTCAGGAATCAGTATAGGATTGTTAATGGACCTAAAACAAGGTGATCCACAGAGAAAAGAGTTAAAAAAAAATACCCGTTATAGGGTTACACTTGATAAAATTAGGTAATGGATTTAAAAATCACATTTACTAGAACATTTTTGTAGATTATTTGTAAGGTAGAAGAATTCATCCACTTACAAAGTCTGCTATGTTCTTGGTGGACAGTAATTATTCCTCATTCTTTACCTACCATAGATATGAAAATCATTGTCCACCCCCTCCCCCAAATCTGTGGTCAGCACAAAGACTCATTGTTATGGCTTTTGAATTTTTTTGTGTTTGAATACATGGTTCTTAAATGGTTGTGCTATTTTGGAAGGTCATTGTGTTTTGTGTGTCACCTTGGCATAAGCTGGAGTTATCACAGAGAAAGGAGCCTCCCTTGAGGAGATGCCTCCATGAGCTCCAACTGTAAGGCATTTTCTCAATTAGTGATCAAAGGTGGGAGGGCCCCTTGTGGGTGGTCCCATCCCTAGGCTGGTAGTCTTGGGTTCTATAAGAAGGCAAGCTGAGCAAGGCAGGGGAAGCAAGCCAGTAAGGAACATCCCCCTGATGGCCTCTGCATCAGCTCCTGCTTCCTGACCTGCTTGAGTTCCAGTCCTGACTTCCTTTAGTGATGAACAGCAATGTGGAAGTGTAAGCTGAATAAACCCTTTCCTCCCCAACTTGCTTCTTGGTCATGATGCTTTGTGCAGGAATAGAAACCCTGATAGTCATAGGACCTTTTGGACACATGAGCCTAACTGACCAACCTAGAGCCATAGGTGTAGACCTAGATGGTTATGGGCCAGCTTGGTTGCAGTCTGAGCTCTGTTATATCTCCTGAGATGTTATATCTCCTCAGATGGGAGCCCCAGGTTGCCACCAGTCTCCAATAAAACTGTGAGCCAAGATAAATATTTCTTCCCTGAAGTTGCTTCTTGTCAGGCATTTGGTCCTAGCAGCAGGGAGTTAATGGGAGTTCAAGTCGGCTAGCAGAACCCCTCTACCGTTTTTAGTAGAGTTCCCCAGCCCTAGGTGGAATAACGTAGCTCCACTTCTCTGCTTCCCTTGCAGCTAAGAATAGCTGCAAACGGGCTGATAAACCATGGCAGAAGTGCACAGGGGTTCCCTAAAGGCTACTTCAGAGAACTCACCTGGGATAAGGAGACTGTCTTTTCTATTCACTCTCTGCCACTTCCTGGAGTGTGAAAGCAGTGTAGGCTCAATGTTGGTGGAGCAGAAGGGACTCTGTCCCTTCCAGTAGAGCTTCTGTATAAGCCCTAGCAGGAGTGTTTACGGAGAACAACAAACACTCCCGCATTTCAGCACTGTCACTAGGTCTCTGCTATTAGGAGTCTAATTGATACGCATGGTCTTATTATGAAAACTGGACTGTACAATGCCTTAGCTCATTTTTCTGTTGCTATAACTGAATACCATACACTAGGGATTTATTAAGAAAAGAGGTTTTGGTGTATGGTTCTAGAGGAGAGAAATCCAAGAGCAGAGCTTTGGCTTCTGGCCTGCATTGGTAAGGGCCTTTCTAATGCAGCCATCGCATTGTGAGCCAGAGTTAGTGCACTAGCTTAGGCCCTTTTCCCTCCTCTAGCACCACCAAGGGTGCAGCCTTCACGACCTTAGTGGATGTTGCTCACCTCCCACACACGCAGCCTCCACACACCAGAAATGTATCATTTGGGAGATTAAGTTTCAACATGGGCTCTGGAAGAGACAAACACCCAGACCCCGGTACGAAATGTGTTTGTTTTTCTAGGCAAACAAGGCTTAAGAATGTTTGCTTCGTGGTGATCTTAAAGTTCCTATCAGCTGCACTGAGGTAAACTCATAGTATGGAATGATTTCCCAGAAAACTGAGGCATTCGTTGTATGAAAAGATTTGGGGAGGAAATTGTAGAGCGGGATTTCCCTGCTCCGAGTAGGCCAGAGTATCCAGTCACAGAGCACCCCGAGTCCCTGGCTCTGGATCCAATAGTGTCTGAATCAGTGGTCCCATCTCCACCCTATGCCTCACAGTTCAGAACTTCTTGCATTCCAAGTGTGGGGGCATCTGTTAAGGAGATCACGTTGTTCACAGTGCCAATTTGGGGTTATAGATGGAGCAAGGCTACCTTGGCCCACACCTTCATGCTACAGTAGTTTTCAAACCATGCCCCTTAGAGAAGCTTCGAGAAAGGCTGCAGATGCTCCGGACACCCTCTTCCTCAGCAGGCCCGCTGTCTGTCTGTGCCAGGGCTCTTCCAAGTGAGGACAGATACCTAAGGATAGCCAAGGGGATTCACCAGGAGAGAGAATATGAAAACTTCTACGTAGGCTGGGGATGTAGCTCAGTCAGGAAGGTGTCTGCTGTACAATCGTGAGGAGCCATGTTCAGTCCCTTTGCGCTCAGGAGGAAATCTTTGTGGAATGTGTGTCTCTAATTGAAATGCTAGGGAGGCGGAGGCCTCTGAGGCTTACTGCCCAGCCTTATCCGAAAGCCCCACGCCCCAGTGAGAGCCTGTCTCGAAAAACTAAACTGAACAACAGCAACCCAAAATCCAAGGTGGGTATTACTCCTGGAAGAATTACACCAGAGGTTGTCTCTTCTAGCTTCTGTACACATGCACACAAACATGCATGCGTATACAAGCCGTGGACACATACATACATACACACAAACCCACTTACAATGATTTCTAGTATCTAATAAGATATGGAAATTAATAGGCAACACACTCATATTCAATCTAGGGACCCTCCACTATGAGTTATTTCAAGGTAGGAGCAGGCATTTCAGATTCTGCAGGATGGTTTTAGACGGTCCAAGAGAACTCCTGTTATGGTCACTATCTCTCTATTTGCATGCCCCGTCTGTGGCCTCAGAGCTCCGAACACTGCCCCATTCCCCAAAGAGTGTCTTTCCCAGCCTTATCTGGAGGTATAGGGCAAGCATGGCCGTAGTGACATAATCCTTCATCTTGGTGGCATGAGAAAGGGCCACATCTTGTTTACATCACATTCTAATATAGGTCAGCTGGTTCTCTGGACAGTAGCTCAGAGTCCAAGGGCTTCCACACTCTCTTTGGGGTCTTGCCTGGGTTTCTATTATCTGCCAAAGAAATAGACTCTCCGCAGAGCAGGGAGGGAATTCAGAAATAGGAGTCTATTTTCTCACTAGACAGTTGAGGGGTTTAACTGCCTTTTGTGCCCCAAGGTGGGTTTCCTTTCCCCAATTTTGGCTTAGTCTGCTTAAACAGAGAACGGGGAGCTCATAGGCCTACAGCTTCAGATGAACATGTTCAAGGCCAGCTTTGAACACAGCTGACCAACCAGGAGTGGGGTGCTACTGGCAGGAGAAAATGTCTACCAGGCCTTTGTCCCAGGTCAGGAGGGTGAGGAAGAAGCTTATCTGGGGCCCCTTTCCCCTCCTGTCTGTCTGTCTGTCTGTCTGTCTAGGGTATGTCTGGCTCCTAGTCCCTCACTCCATCCTCTGATCCCACCATCTTGAGGTCTTTCCCAGAGCGCAATGGATGAATGTGTACTGGGGATGCAGTCTTAGGAGCTGATGTTCTACTCTGCCAGCTACTGGTCTGAAAATAAAGGAAGCCTAACCTGAGCGCAAAGGATCATGGTATAAAGGGTTAAGGCACGTCCGTTCTCAACAGTGGTGCTCATTTAAGAGACCTAGGAAGAGGCAGAATCCGGGTTGGCTGGATGCCTCAAGGGCCCGGAGACCTGGTTGTGAGACTTTGCTTTGACTCTCTTTGTGTTCACGTTGGCTAACTCGGCACATCTCACTGTGCATTTGTGTGTGACTAATGGCTATTGTCTTGTGCAAGACTGAACCGAATCTCGCAACGAGATGCTTGTATCTAGTCTTCACTCTGCCAGATTGTGGCTTTCCCTGAACATTCTGAAATTATCCTTACCTAAGTCACCAGGGACCTTGTAATCACCAAAAACCAACTGAAACCTTTCAGTCTTTATTTTCCTGTACCCCCTGTCTTTCAACTTAATTATGGACACCTGAGAGCAGATCTTATTTATTTAATATGAGGATATTGTAATTCATTGAGCATATCCCTTCCTATGCTCTATCCTCTCTCTGTAACCCGCCCCTTTCTGTTCATCTCCTTTGTTCCTCTATGCAGTGGTTCTCAACTTCCCAATACTGTGACCCTTTAATACAGTTCCTCATGTTGTTGTGACCCCCCAACCACGAATTTTTTTTTTTTTTTTTTGGTTTTTCGAGACAGGGTTTCTCTGTATGGCCCTGGCTGTCCTGGAACTCACTCTGCAGACCAGGCTGGCTTCAAACTCAGAAATCCACCTGCCTCTGCCTCCCAAGTGCTGGGATTAAAGGCGTGTGCCACCACTGCCCAGCGATGAAATTATTTTTTGTTACTGCTCTGTAACTGTAATTTTGCTACTGTAAAATTGTAATATCTATTGTAATAATGTAAATATCTGTGTTTTCCAAGAGTCTTAGGGGACCCCACTGAAAGGGTTATTCGACCCCCAATGGGGTGGTAACCCTCAGGTTGAAAAGCACTGCTCTACAGGATGAGTTCTAACCTGTGGCCTATGGACCATGTAGGACTCAGCATAGCTATGGTTGGAACTTGACTGCGCTGTTCTTAAGCATGATTCGTGTAGATCGCCACATCTTTGTGAAACGTCAAAAGGTTGGGCATGCCTACTTCAGAAGTTTGACTTCTGCTTTCAAACTATATACACATACATGATTTTTATGTATCTATGTAAATTCAAGGCATTTCATATAAGGGAAAACATGATATTTGCTCTTTTGGAGAGTGGATTAATTCAATTTCCCCATGTGGAATGAGATTCTTTTGTACAGTGACTCTGTGGCTCCCCTGTGGTCTCCCATGGGCAGTTATTACCTAATCCTCATAGAAAGGGTGCTACTACTATTGGCCTCCATACTCTCCCAGTTTTGTGGCTTCAGTGGGTTGGTGACTCCTGCCCTTGGGTTTGGTTTAGGCCTCATTCTCTGAACATGGAGACTTATGCTGAACAGCATATGAGCCATTTATTTCCTTAGGAACCACACAGATGCTAGAGCTATACATGCACTAAACATGTCTAAGTCTGCTGTTGAGATCTGAGCTCAAACCCTCCACCCAAGATCCCATTTCTAACTAGCACCTCCTCCATAGCCACTTCCAACCTGCAGACTCAGAGAGCAACCCAAGTTCATCATCCTTTCCTGAATCCCCGTTGCCCCACTCAAGTGGGACTATAGCTCCTAATAAGAGAGCATGGCGGATGCACTCAGTATCTTCCCATTTACAGTTGCTCCTGCCTACAACCAGCTCGTCTACCTACCCTCTACAACAGTCTGATGCACATGCCTCAAGTTCCACTGCTGGCCTCAGGAAATGAACAAACATGGTAGACGAGACAGAGGTTATGTTCAGTTCTCCAGAGATGACTTTGCAATTGCTAGTGCTTGCTGCTCTTACAGAAGTCGAGTTCAGTTCTCCCCCCACACACAAGGCAGGTCACAACTGTCTCTAACCAGGGAATCCTGTGACCTCTTCTGACCTATGCAAGGACCCCACACAGAACATATATATAGAGAGAGAAATAAATTGAAAAAGGAAGAATGGAACAAGAAAGGAAGGAAGGAAGGAAGGAAGGAAGGAAGGAAGGAAGGAAGGAAGGAAGGAAGGAAAAGAAAAACAGCTTGGTGCCAGAAGCTACGATCCCCATCATACTTTTATGGTACTTGGTTCAACTTCTCCAAACCTTGGGCTCCTACCAGGGGAATGAGGAAAATAAATAATGGAGTCTATGTTTATAGGATTGCTATGATCATTAAATAAGATGGGCAGCTGTCGCTCAGTATCTGTGGGAGGCTGGTTCTAGGACCCCCTAGAGATGTCCAAATCCTTCATATAAGGTGGCATAGTAGTTATGCACAACCTCTTATATGCTTTAAACCATCTCTAGATTACATATAATACCTAATAACATAAAATTTCTATGCAAATATTAATAATATATTATTAATACTCAGGGGCTAATGACCAGAAAGGGTCTGCACACGGTTGGCACACACACAGGTCTTTATGAGGATATTTCTGGTCTGTAGTTGGTTGAATCTCTTGGACTTGGGATCTCTGGGTGGTGAGGGTCAGACACAGGACCTCACTGAGACTTGGCATAAGTGCTAGGCAGTGTGAGCTATCATTCATTCCAAAAGATTATCCTCCGAGGAAGCGGAGGTGACTTGTAGGGATCTACATGGTAGCTCAGAACTAAAGGAACTAACCTACCTCAGGTGGACTACTGAGGTGAGTCTCTCTCACAAGAATGGAACACGGTAACCCTTAGCTCCATCAGCGATGTAAGACTTTAGTGACATCGGCGGCCTGAGCTTTTTTGATGTGGCAATGATACATGGAGATCCTGGGGTGGGCTGAAGACGAAAAGCATCAGTTGTGTTAGACACTTGTCAGGGCTGGCATTTCATGAAGAGTTTTGAAGTCACTGTAACTAAGGGTTTTAGACTTTCTAGAAGGCAAAAATTTAATTAAAAAAAAAAAAAAAAAACCTTGTAAGTGTTCCCATTATATCCTTACCAAAACCTGGTGGCACTGGGAGATTCAAGATTCACATTCTGATAAACACAGAACTTATCGTGAATACAAAAATGCACTGACTTTGTCTAACCTAAGGCAACATCCAACGTGCACAGAACACTTAGGTCAACCAAGCTTGGGCAGCGTCACCTAACACAAAGTTTTCTTTTTAAAAAATAATTTATTTGGCGTTATTTTATGTGCATTGGAACTGGAGTTACAGAGAGTTTTAAGCTGCCATGTGGGTGCTGGGAATTGAACCTGGGTCCTTTGGAAGAGCAGCCAGTGTTCTTCTTAACCACGGAGCTGTCTTTCCAGCCCATAAAGCTTTCCTTATACCTAGCTGCTAACCGTCTTGTGCAGTTGGTTGTCTGCTGTGCTGAGGCTCGGAAACAGAATAGACATGTGAGTGCTTGGTATTAAGGTATGGTTGATGTACATTAACGTATACCTTAGATACGTCTAAGGCTCCATGATCAAAACCAGGAACAGAACCAACTTCTGGGAGCAGCAGAGCAGACTCAAAATTTCAGTGGGATCTCTGTGAAGTGAGGAAATAAATCCAGAGAGGCTTTCTGGGGAAAATGCTGGCCCAGTGGATAGACTGGAGTCAGGACAGAAAATGCCGTCTGAGATGGGAGTGGGCAAACAATATATTTGGATATCGAAGGCTCAGGAGCCAAAGGAGAAATGCAAATAAAAACCCCGTGAAATGATTATAGTTATGAAGCTGGGACCATGACTGACAAGGAGATCCTCTGTGCGGGGTTCATAAGTGTAGGGAAAAATTAATATAACTCCACACCTAATGCCTTTTCCTGAAATGAGCTGGCCTGGCTAAAATCATAACCTTTAGTCATCCACGGAATTGTGTGTAGTCCCTCTGAATCAATCCCCTGTTGGGGGAAGGTGCTGCATTTTAGTTCTGATTTCATGTAACTTGTTTTTAATGTTATTTAACAGATATGAGGGGAATGAAAATATATTTTATATAAATACTACTGCAGAACTTTAACTTATTCGTGTTTTGTAAATTAGGACAGACAAAAATTCAACAGAAAAAAAAAAAACCCCACAAAAGCATGAGGTGGGTCAAATTTTGGAAAGCAGAGATAATCTATTAGAGAATGCATATTGGAGTCAGGCTTTAAGGCAGAGGATATAATAATGTTTAATACAAACTAGAAACATTTGGCATTACCAAGTACTCTCCACGAGCCCGGCATTAATTGTTTTTCGTGGTCCAACTCTTAACAAGCCTCATGACTACTCTGTAGGATAGTCACTTCAACCTATTTCACAGGTGGAAAAACTGACACCCAGAGTCGCTAACTCATTCATATCACTGAAGCCGGGACTCGGCCCCAGACTTCCGGCCGGCGCTGGGTCAGAGCTCCGACGTCTTTGTTTTGTTGCTATGAACTGAGTGTAAGCACAACTCCCTCACCTGGAGGAGCAAGGATCCAATTCCAGGGTTCTACCTGCTCTGTACTTCCTGTGTTTGCTCTGATGACTGGCCTCATTATCTGCAGAGAGATTCAGCTGTTCCACAGTTACAGAAAAGTGGCTCACCCGTGTGGCCGGCTCCGAATGTGCTAAAAGCACCCGAAGCAAGCAGAAGAATCGCTCGTCCCAGACAGAGCCCCAGGGCATGGTCTTTGACACCATAGAACAATCCTGGAAAGAACTGGACTTGTGGGTAGAGGATGGGGACCGGAAAGCTGAGCAAAGGGTTTCTCTGTGACACAGTGAGGGTCACCGGAGGGGTAAGCCACGCTCACTGCAAGGACAGGCAAGTTTAGACCTGATCCTTAAGGGGAATGATACTCAGAGCCTTGGCTGGCTGGTGTGGCAGCTGTGTATGCGGAGCTGGTGGATGAGAGTGGAGGCTGGAGAAGGGGCAGAGGGACTTCCCACTGCACCAGGCGCTGTGGCAGCCTCTGACTATGACTGCTCGCTGTGGAAGCTGTGTGTGTGGGGTGTGTGTGTGTGGGGGGGGGGGCTCTATTCTGATACCTGAGAGGTTTTCGTCTGTTTTTAGGTTAATGATTTATTTAAATTTAAATTTAATTTAATTTTTGCTATTGTTTGCTCTCAGAATAGATAACAAGATTTCGTTGAACTGGTGTCTTCACAGGTAAGGACTGTTGAAGCAAGGTACCATTCTCCACCTCTGAGCTCCTCTTTACTGAACGTCTCATTCCTTCTACCTGTGAAACTTCCATTTTGAAATAGTCCTGTTCTGAAGTCTCCCCCCCCCAGTCCCCCCTCCCCCCACCAGGTGAGTGAGTACCTGCTTGCCTGCCTTCTTTACTAGCATTGGGGGAAAACATCTAAATAGCACTAAGATCTTATTAATGCTCAGGAGCCAGAAAAACGGAAAAGATCTGCACATATTCAGCACACCCAGAGATTTTTGTCGGAATATTTGGCTGAATCTCTGGACCTGGAATCTGTGGATGTGCAGGGTCAGGCACAGGACTTCGCTGAACTTTGGCATAAGTGCTAGGCAATGTGAACACTATCCTCAGTAGAAACGAAGGCAGCTTGTAGATTTAGCAGCCACACAGTAGCTCAGAACTAAGGGAGTATGGCACTCAGCAGGTTCTCAATGCCTACTCCAACAGGTAAGTGAACAACTGACATCTTTAATGCTGTGATGTTGACCAAAGGCTTTAGATAAGAACCTGCGTGTCTCCTGGGGATGGGGCCTCAAGCAACTCTGTATGATGCTAGAAGACGCTGTGGGAGAGATGCCTCAACAGCATAAGAAGAGGCAATAGCAGAACCACGTGCCTGAATCGGGGCAACTACCCTGGCTGCTGTGCAGAGCTGTCGATGTCGCATCTAGATGGCAGGCATTGTGGGACAGTAGAACAGGTTGTAGACAAAAAGGTAAGCTTTCCTTTGTCCTTCTGAAGGGATGCTTCATTCAGCAGTCTTCTATAAGGTTGGAAAATCATTTTGGCAGTAAAGCTGTAAGAGTGGCAGCTGTGTGCCATATCCCTTCAGCTGAGAGAACAACTTGATTCTGTCTCCTGTATGTCTAGAGGGTAATATTCTCTACCCACTCTTGCTTTTATTGTGTTGGGCCAACTGGCTTTTATATAATCTATTGTAGTGGTTCTGTGTTTTCAGGCCACTGGCCTCAACTCTACTCAAGACCTCTTATATAATTAAGGAAGAATTTACTGGGTTTTTAGGGCATGTAATACACTGTGACAAACCCCTGGAACACAGGAGAAGGTTATATATGCTTTGTCCTGGAGGAACTTGGTTCTGGAGTCATGACTTTGACCCATAGAGCAATACAGGGACCTGCTATAGAAAGCTAATGAACAGTGGAGTTAGACAGTTCTAAGGAGGTGTGGTGGTTTGAATATACTTGGTCCAGGGAGTGGCACTATTAGGAGGTATGGCCTTGTTGGAGGAAGTATGTCACTGGGTAGGGTGGGCTTTAAGACCCTTCCTCCTAGCTACCTGGGAGACCGATAGTCTTTTCCTAGCAGCTTTCAGATGAAGATGTAGAACTCTCAGCTCCTCCTGCCTGGATGCTCCCACGCTCCTGCCTTGATGATAATAGACTGAACTTGTGAACCCGTAAGCCAGCACCAATTAAATGTTTGTTTTTATAAGAGTTGCTGTGGTCATGATGTCTCTTCATAGCGATGGGAACCCTAACTAAAACAGGAGGTTAGTCCTTAATAGTGTGAACTGGAGTTATATGGTTTTAGGGAAGTTAGTCCCTAGGACTGTGAACTGGGTTGGTGACAGGAAGGTCTAGAGGACGTCTGACAGATCACTGCCATGGTGTTGCTCTTCTATCCAACTTGCCAGAGCCAGTTTCCTCTGTCACCCTTTTGACTTCTTCCTGGCAGTTTGCTTTGCTGAGCACTTCATGCATATCATGTTGTAACAGCGAATCCCTCATGGCTCCAATTGAACATGGGGATCTTTGCACCAATAACGTAACTTCTCTTGTGAATCCAGCTCCAGCCTCAGGCTCCGGCCTCTAGCCCCTCGATGGCTCTTCTGTGAGAGCCTCCCCTCAAGAACGTTCAGTCGTGCCGGGCATGGTGGCGCACACCTCTAATCCCAGCACTTGGGAGGCAGAGGCAGGTGGATTTCTGAGTTCGAGGCCAGCCTGGTCTACAGAGTTTCAGGACAGCCAGGACTATACAGAGAAACCCTGTCTTGAAAAACCAAAAAAAAAAAAAAAAAAAAAGAATGTTCAGTCGTTACCATAACTTCCCAGGGGACAGCTAAACATCACTCAGCTCTTAGCAGCTGACTTCAGCCTGGCAGACTGTGACTCCTTCATCCTGCTTGTGTAGCTGGCTGAACAAAGCAGACCGAGCGAGCGTGGAGGTCAAGGGAGTGACAGCCGCAGAAACCGTTCCCTCATGGTGGCTAATCTTGGTCGTCAGTCTGATAATCTTGGTCGTCAGTCTGATGGCTCCAAAGCAGTGGGCACACTTGTGAGAGGTTTTCTTGATTGGATTATTTGAGGTGGGAAAATCTGTCCAAAACCCAGATCACACCTTCTGATGGCAGCCCATACAAAAGATGTGGAAGAAGGAAGTTTTTGCTTTTTGCCTGCTTGCCTTCGCTCTCCCTGGGATTCTGCTGATGAGACACTCCATTGCTAGTATTAGAGCCTATTGGTTTTGGATTTCAACATAGACTGAAGAGGAATCCTCCAGGGCTAGAGGATTCTAGGTGCTATATATTGGGACTGTGGAGACATCCAGTCTCACAGACTGGACAGCTACCAGATTCTTGGCCACTCTGTTGTGAGATAGCCTTTACTGACTACCTACCTGTATGCACTACACAGCCTGTAAGCCACAGTGATAAATCTCTCAATCTTTCCATCTCTCTCTGTCTCTCTTTGCTTCTCTCTGTCTCTGTCTCTCTAGCAGGTAAGATACAGGTCTGTTGCCTTGGAAACCCAACTCCACAGGAAATATGGTCCTACAATTTCCAGGAGAACTTCCAGCTATACAGCACGCACCTACAGCTTTTAGTATTTACAGAGAATGAGGCCAGGAGGACTCCCAGGCTAATAGCCAACCCGGGCCATTTACTGCTGCCCAGAGTTGAGAAAAGGTTCCCTGCTGTCCAGCAGGTCCAGGGGCAGCTTTTCTGGAAGACCCACAATGTATGGCAGGCAGGATGCCTGTGGTTTTCTCCAGTGCGGCCAAGTTTCTGTGTGAAGGGGACCTTGAGGGGTGGAGAAGCTTGGTCTCAGCAGTGTGGCCCCCTGCTTGTGTTAATAACAGAGTTTTCACTGGGATGGCTAGAAACAGACATCCTTTTTATGCTGTCTTAGATAATAGTTTCCTTATCTACTGAAAATGGAAGCAAGACAAAGCCAGCCCTTTTTCACATGTGCATGCAGTCATCAATTTGTCCACTGTGCAGAAGGAGGGCAGAGGGAGCCCAACCACCCCACAGAAGGAGCCACTCAAGCCATGGTGACACCTTCTTAGTTGAAGCCAAAATTCTCAGCAGAATTTTATAAAAAAGCATTTTATCATCAACAGATTAAAAATGGAAGATTCAATTATAGCACAGTTCTCCACTCTGAGAATTTCATGGGCTATCTCAGGACGCTCGAGTTACTAACAATTAGAAAATGTACAGATGTCATTAGAACAGCAGGGAACATGTGCCCTTGAGCAGCCAAATAGTAAAGGCATTCTTCAACACCCACAGATGTCACCTTCAACATATTCATGCTTCAAAGGGCAAGTTCATCTTCCTATCACTCTCAGCGGCTTTTGCTCATTCATATTCCAACTTAAAAAAGTTTTACATTATACAATATGTTACAGTTACTTTGTTTCCACCCTTGCATTCCAGTTTTGTGGAAAGCAGAAGCTTGCTAGAATGCAGGTGTCTTATGGGCAAAACTTAATCTGTACTGCTTATGGGCACTGGAGAAAACTGATGTTTTATAAGCTACACATATATACACTTTTAATTAAAATTTTATTAAAATTTTCCATATATTTGATCATGTTTTCACTACTCCAATGTCGCCCAGGTCTTCCTCATTTTTTTCCTCATTCAACTCTCTTTTCCCTCCCCGCTTTTCTATAAAAACCAACAAAATCCCTGAAAATAAAAAAGAAGACAAAATGAAACAAAACAAAAATCCAACAAACAAACAAAAACGAATAAGACAAAAAATGTCAAAATGAAATAAGAAGTCTACAAAAATTTAATGGATTTCATTTTGAGTTGGTCAGTTATTACTTGGGCATGGGGCCCTGCACTGGAGTATGGTTGATCTGCCCAGTGACTCCACTGGAACAAACTAATTGTCACTTTTCCAATGTGTATCAACTACAAATAGCTTATTGGTTAGGAGTAGGAACCTGTTTTCCCTTCCCACCCTCAGTGCTGATACCCCATCTAGTTTGAAACTGTGTAGGTCTGGTGCATGCTGACATAGTATCTTAGAGCTCATATGTGCATCAATTGTACATCAGTCAGTTGTATCTGGAGGACACTGTTTCCTTAGAGTCATCCACCACCTCTGACTTACATTTTTCTCACCTCGAATGGGGGAGGCGATGAAGACATCACATTTAGGACTGAGAGCTCCAAAGTCTCACTTTCTGAATGTTGTCCACCTGTGGATTCTGTGTTCATCCTCTTCTATTGCAAGAAGAAATTTCTCTGATGAGGGATGAAAAAGGCACTGATCTATAAATATAACAGTATGCCATTAGAATTCATTTTATTGTTTTATTCCTTTAGTAGAAGAATAGCATTAGGTTTTTGTGATGGTTTGAACATACTTGGTCTAGGGAGTGGCACTGTTAGGCAGTGTATCCTTGTTGGAGTAAGTGTGTCACTGTGGGTGTGGGCTTTAATACCCTTGTCCTAGCTGCCTGGAAGTCAGTATTCTGCTAGCAGCCTTCAGATGAAGATGTAGAATTCTCAGCTCCTCCTGCACCCTGCCTACCCAGATGCTGCCATGCTCCCACCTTGATGATAATGGTCTGAACCTCTGAACCTGTAAGCCAGCCCCAATTAAATGTCCTTATAAGAGTTGCCTTGGTCATGGTGTCTGTTTACACAGCAGTAAAACCCTAACTAAGACAGTTTTCCTCTAGGCCAATGCACTATCTCATCGCAGACTCTTTTGTGCATTTTAACAGAGTCAGTTATGGGTTCCATCTCATGGAGTGGGCCTTAAATTCAATCAAAAAGTTCTTGGATGCTACCATAGCATTTGCGCCATTATTGTATCAGTCCATCTTGTAGGCTGCTGTAGGTCACAGGGTTTGTAGCTGGGTGGTATTGATGATGTAGTTTCTTCTCCAGTAGCAGGCAAACTACCTTCCAGTACCATGAATGCTAGTGAGCAGGGGTGAAGCTTCTAGACAGGCACCAGTGTTACTGTCAGAAATAAGGCCTCAGTGTCACGGTTGTGGAGAGTAACCAATACCTTAGCAATAGCCTGTGATGTTTGAGGTTTCCATGGGACCCCTCTGGCCTATGACCCAACAAGATGTAACCCATTTCTGGCACTGAGGCCTTTACTTGGTTAGTATAAGATGTCTAATCAGGGCTTTATTTCCTCCTTTATATTATAGCTCTACTTAAAGTCTTTTTATATATGTATATGTTTTAGGAAGCTTCCACAGTAGTAGCCTTCCATTTGACCGTTACAGAAGACCTTTAGTGTTAGGTGCCCCTTCTATATCTCCACCTTTATCCTCAGTTCCCAATACCCTCCCCATTCAATCCTTTTATTCAGCTTTTCCCCCCTCACTCCATAACATTCTATTCTATTCTTTCTTCCTTGAGATATCCTCTTACCTGACCCCTTTCTAGGTGCCTAACCTCTGTGATTATTAAGGTTGAAAGACACATATCAAAAGCATAAAAGCTAACATCTGTATGTAAGAGAAAAATGCAGCATTTGTCTGTTGAGGTCTGGCTTACCTCACTCAGGATGGTTTTTTTTTTCCCTAGTTCTATCCACTTACCTGCAGATTTCATTTTTCTTAACTGCTGAATAATACTCCACAGTGCAAATGTACTACATTTTCATTATGCATGCATCACTGACAGCTATCTAAGCTGTTTCCAATCTGGCTCTTTTGAATAGAGCAGCAATGAACACGGATGAGCAAGCAGTGGGGTGTAGAGTTCTTGGATATCTATCCCAGAGTTGTATAGCTGGATCTTGAAGTAGATTGATTTTCAGCTCTCTGAGGACACCCCACACTGACGCCCATCATGGCTGTACAAATTTGTTCTCTCACCAACAAAGGAAACATGCTCTCCTTACCACCCACCCTCACTGGGTGGGTGTGAGGTGTGCTTTAGTGATCTTTGCCACTCTGACTGGGGCAAAATGAAATCTCAAAGTAGTTCTCATGTGCTTCTCCCTGGTGGCTAAGCATGGTGACCATTTTAAAAGTGTTCTATGGTTATTTGTGTTTCACCTTTTTGAGGTCTCTCTGCTTAGTCCTGTGCACCATTTTAAAATTGTGTTGTTTGGTTTTTTTATTTTTTATTTTTCATGTTCAGTTTTTTTAGTTCTTCGTAGGTGCTGACCTTCAATCAGATGGACAGTTGGGAATGGGTTTTTCTCCGTTCTATAGGCTGCTGCTTTGCCTGAATGGTGATGTTCTTTGTCATGCCTAAGCTTTTCAGCTTCATGAGGTCCCATTTATCAACTGTAGGTCATAATGTCTATGCTAAAGGTATCCTGTTCAGAAAGTTCTTTCCTGTGTTAATGAGTTCAAACTTTCCCTCATTTTCTCTTCTATCAGAGTCAGGGTATCTGGTCTAATGCTGAGGACCCTGATCCACCTGCAATTGAATTTTGTGCGGGGTAGTAGATATGGATCTATTTTCATTTTTCTACATGCAGCCATCCAGGTTCTATATGCCTAGTACCATTGGTTGAAGATGGTGTTTTTCCCCTAGTGTATTCTCTGCCAAAAATTGTGCCCATATGTATGTGGAATTATGTATGGGTTTCCAATTTGATTCCACTAACCAATGGATCTTTTAAATACTAATACTTTGCTAAAACTGTGATTTTTTGTTTGTTTGTTTGTTTGTTTGTTTTACTACTATAGCTCTGCAGTACAACTTGGAGTCATGGATGGTAATACCTCCTACAGTTCTATTATTATTCAGGACTGCTTTTGGCTATCCTAGGATTTTTGTATTTTCGTGACATTAATTTTTTTTTAATTTCCATGAAGAATGTTGATGGGTATGATATTGAAGCTGCAGATTGTTTTTGGTCAGGATGGCTATTTTTATAATATTAATTGTACCAATCCATTAGCATGGGAGGTGCTTCCACCTTCTAGTGTCTTCTTCAGTTTGCTTCTCTAAAATCTTAAAATTTTTATTATGTAAGTTGCTTGGTTAGAGTTCTATCTATCTATCTATCTATCTATCTATCTATCTATCTATCCATCCATCCATCCATCNCTATCTATCTATCTATCTATCTATCTATCCATGTTTCTATCTATCTATCTATCTATCTATCTATCTATCTATCTATCTATCTATCTATCTATCCATGTTTCTATCTATCTATCTATCTATCTATCTATCTATCTATCTATCCATGTTTCTATCTATCTATCTATCTATCTATCTATCTATCTATCTATCTCTGATACATTGAAATTCAGATCCTGGAGGTATTGCCTCAAAACCTTCTAGAGGGTGTCGGAGCTATGAGGCACAAGACCAGCTCTGTCTCTACTGTCAGCTTTCCAGCTGAGAGAGAAACATGAGCATGGACACACCAGGGGACCATGAAGAAATCTCACGATGGCAGGATCAGGTCTGGCCAGTTTCTTCAGCTTCAGGTCAGGTTTAGATAAAGCCTCCTTTGAAGTGAAGGAAACCTCTGAAATGGAAAGTGACCTTTCCCAGCTTGGGTGGCGCTATTGCCAGAACTTCCACATCCCTTCTCTGTGGTGATTTACTCACGTCGTCGAGCAGAGCTCGCACATTCAGTCAGTGGAGAGTTATGTGCATCCTTGTGCCATCTGTGAATGCTGAGTCCTTCAGAGGCTCAGCGATGACACCCCAGCCACACATCCTCCCTCTGTGTGGATGAGGGAACAGCTCTTCACAGGCATCAGCCTGTTCTTACACTGTCTAAAGCCCCTGGTGACACTCAGCGTGAGTGTGGCGGTTCCTCTTATTACTGTTATTTCTACCTTGGAAATAAAACACCAGGGTTTTTGTCTGAAGCGCTGAGAGCGGTCGCTGAAGGAAAGAACCTTATAATTTGTTCAGGAAATAGAAAACCTTTGCCTCTAGATTTCGGAGCCACCTTACTAGTAATGCAATGGCCAGGATGCAGTTCAGAAAAGAGCTTTGTGTGAGTAGCCATTTTCTTACAGACAGTTCACTGCCCCAGAATTGCTGTTGCCAAGATGTTTATCATCTATCAATGATGACTGACAACAATTGTTGCCACCTGGAGCTTTCTGTGAGAGAGCTGATAGGGCATTAGCCTTGTTCTGAACGCCAAGGCAACTTTTATTTGCAAATAGACGCCATTACTTAAGGTGCAGGATGGGGGCAATCGGGAACAGAGCCATCTAAAGAATCACTTCAACGATGTCTTATCCCGTTGTCCTGTGTTGCTACTGCCCCCCCCCAGTCCCTGTTCCATCCTGCACCCAAAAGCACCTTCCCCATGTGCAGATAGGATCTACCCTCTTTTCATTTCCTACCTGACTTCCTTAAAGGCTTTCTGTTGCCCTGGGAGCTAAATGTCTTGGCTCCCACTGTCCCTGTACCCCCGTCACTCACTGTTTGCGCAGAGCTTCCACCCAGGACCTTACTGGCCACAGGATAGTTAATATTCACTTTTGATTTAGTTTCCTTTCTGTGAGTGTAATAAAACACCGTGACTGAAAGCAAGTTAGAGGACAAAGAGATTTATGTGGTAGCATTTCCAAGTCACACTCCATCTTGGAAGGAAATCAAGGAAGGAACCCCTGCAGGAGCTTGAAGTAGAAACCACGGAGGCAGAGGATCACCACTTTCCCTGCTCACCATCTGGCATGCAGGGTTACCTGCCTGGGAATGTGAAGACCTTCAAGAGTGGGATGGTCGCCGGGTGTGGTGACGCATGCCTTTAATTCTAGCATTCGGGAGGCAGAGGCAGGCNGATTTCTGAGTTNGAGGNCAGCCTGGTCTATANAGTGAGTTCCAGGACAGCCAGGNCTACACAGAGAAACCCTGTCTCGAAAAACCAAAAAAAAAAAAAAAAAAAAAAAAGAGTGGGACGGGTTCTCCTCCATCAATTAACATACAGGGCAGTCCCCACAGACGAGCAGAGGACAATATGATCAAGGCAGGTTCTCAGTTGATGACTGCAGGCTGTTGGGCAGCCTATGTGGTGCTATGCAGTCTGCCCAGCAGGAAGGTACCCTTGCGGCCCAGGTCAGGCTTCTCACCTCAGTGTCATACGATGTGAGTGTGTGGCTTCTTCAGCAACAGAGCCTTACTAGTGGGTAGACATCCAAGGACATTGGCGATAGCCTGCATTGTGTGGGGCCTTCTGGGGCCTTGTTAACCAACAGATCCCAGGCAAGTATCCCATACTTAGTACTGGGATTTTCATTGAATAACATTTGGCTTTTGGGAGGAGTGTTATCCACTCACTCAGTGTCTCCACTCAGACTTAAAAATCATTTTCTTTAATAGAGTTACAAAATAGTAGGGTTCCACAGGGCCTTTCCATATTTTCTTGATTAGCCTTCTCTCTCCATATTCCCTAACTCCACTTAATTCCCCATGACTAAGGATGTTGAACATTAGGGGAAAAAAAAGTATTTCTCCACCATTTATATTTCTTCTTTTGAGAGAATTCTGTTTACTTTCATGTCCCAATTTTTAATGGGGAATTTATTTTTAATGGAGTTTAGTTTTTTGTTTTTTGTTTTTTTTGTTTTTTTTGTTTTTTGTTTTTTTTAGTTCTTTGTGTGGTCCAGATATGAATGCCTGTCAGATGTCAGATGTAAAGGTTATATGAACCTTCATGCAAGTCATTCTAAATAGATTTTCTGTGTGTATCAATATCATTGATGGCCAAATATTTATGTTCAGGATTGATCAATGCCTTAAATGCTTTCCGTGCATATAGATTTATGTCTTGATTCAATGATCCACTATGAAATGATGAGAGTACATGGCTAATGTCTAATGTGTGCTGCACATGCCTGACTTGCAACCCCTGCATGAGAGGGTCACATGATGCGGACCCCAGACCTCTAGTGACATAGTCATCATCTGTGACTTATAATCCCAAAACCTCGCCATCATTGGCCTCAATTTTTTATGTAGGCACTCAATACTATAAACTTTACTCTTAAGACGGTCCTTACTACGCTCCACAGATTTTTGGCGTATATTCTTTATTTTCATTCCATTCTAAGAGTTTTTAAACCTACTTCTTGATTTCTTCTGTGACTCAGTTATCATTCAGTGGTGTTTTTTCAGTTCCTTAAGTTTGTGTGCTTTCTGGAGTTTCTCTTGTTTTGATATCTAGCTTTATTCCTTTGAGGTCTGATAGAATGCATGATGTTATTTAGTTTTCCTTTTTGTGTTGAGACTTACTTGATCCTAATATGTGATCAATTTTGGAAAAAGTTCCATGGGTTTCTGAGAATAATGTGTATTCTTTGTGTTTGGGCCAGAGGTTCTGTGTATGTTGATTTGATTCATGATGTCATTTAACATGTTTCTCTGTTTAGTTCTCGTCTAGATGGTCTACCCAAAGATATTGAAGTCATCCACAGTCACTGTGTTAAGGTTTATTTGTGTATTCAAGTATGAAGTTGTCTTAGGGTTTTATTGCTGTGAAGAGACACCATGACCAAGGCAATTCTTATAAAGGAAAACATTTAATTGGGACTGGTTTACAGTTTGAGATTTAGTCCATTATTATCATGGTGGGAAGCATGGCAGCATCCAGGCAGACATGGTGCTGGAGAACGAGCTGTGAATTCTATATCTTGAGCCACAGGCAGCAAGGAGACTCTGTACCACACCGGACATAGCTTGAGCATACACGACTTTGTACTGGCTGGTTTTGTGTGTCAACTTGACACAAGCTAGAGTCAACAGAGAGAAAAGGGCCTCAGTTTAGGAAATGGCATTTTTTTCAATTAGTGATAAATGGGAAGGGACCAGCCCATCTTAGGTGGTGCTATACCTGTGTTAGTGGTTCAGGATTCTATATGAAAGCAGGATGATCAAGCCATGTGAGACAAGGTAGTAAGCAGCACTCCTCCGTGGCCTCTGCATTACTCCTTCCTTCAGGGTCCTGCCCCTTTTGAGTCCCTGCCCTGACTTCCTTCAGTGATGAACAGCAATGTATAAGTGTAAGATGAATAATCCCTTTCCTTCTCAACTTGTTTTTTGGTCATGGTGTTTTGTTGAAGCAATAAAAACCCTAACTAAGACCTGAAAGCTCACTCTTCCAGTGACACACTTCTTCCAACAAGGCCATACCTATTCCAACAAGGCCACACCTCCTAATAGTGCCATTCTCTAAGGGCCATGCATTCAAACACATGAGTCTATGCGGGCCATCCCTATTCAAACCTCTGCAGAAGTGTACTTTATCTCTTCTGATTAGTTCTGGCTTTAAGTCTACCTTGTCTGAAATTAGAATACCCATGCCTTTGGTAGTTATGTTTTCTTGGAAAACCTTTTCATCCTTTTACAGTATTGTAGTTTTTATCACTGAGAGTGATATATGTTGTTTGGGGGCAGCAAATCCAATCTGCTAATCTGTGTCTTTATTTTGAGACAAGATTGCATTTGGCTCTGGCTGGTCTAGAATTCTTTATATAGACCAGACTGGCTTTAGATGCCCAGAGATCTACCTGACTCTACCTTCAAGTGCTGGAATTAAAGTTGTTTTCTACCACACCCAACTTAATCTGTGTCTTTTAAATACGGAGTAAAATCCACAAATATTAAGAATTATTATTGAAAATGGTTTAATTCCTGTAATTTTGTTATTTTGTGATTTTAGACTTCCTTTGATTAACTGTCTTGCTTTGATCATTTATTTCTTATGACATCTCAGGTGTGTTTATTCTTTTCCCCAGACTGAAGCATTTCTACCAATACCTTCTATTGAAATGGCTTACTGGTCATCTATTACTTTAACTTGGTTTTAATCACAGAAAAAATATTTCTCCTTCAATTTTAATGTTATTGTGCTGGGTCGATGACTGTAGTCTTTTAGAAGTTAGAAAACCATTTTTTTTAGACCATTCTGGTTTTTAAAGTTTCTGTCAAAAAAACCATGTTACTATGATGGACCTCCCTTTAGAAGTTACTTGACCCTTCTCTCTAACCACATTCAATGCCCTTTCTTTATTCTATGTTTTAATGTTTTAACTATAATATGTCATGGGGAGTTTCTTTTCTGATCCCATCTATTTGGAGTTCAGTAGGCCTCTGAACCTCATCCCTTTCTCTAGGTTTGAGAAATTTTTTCCTTTGATTGTGTTGAAAATTTTCTCCATACCTTCATCGTTGTGTTTTTCTTCTCCTATGCCTATAATTTGTAGGTTAGATCTTCATGGTGTCCCAAAGCTCTTCTGTGGGACATTTATTTGAAAAAATTCTCATTGAGCTCGACTTTACCTTGTCTTAGAGCCCTGACTTTGCATTCCACATAATCCATGCTGTTGAGGAGGCTTGCCACCAAAGTTCCTCTTTGGCTTATTGGGTTTTTAATTTCCAGAATTATTTCACTTTGGCTTTTCTTCAGTGTGGGGAGCCGCCCTCACATTCGCCATTACAAGATAGCGCTGATTTGTCCTGTGCTCTAACAAACAAACAAGGCA
>NC_034598.1:24160730-24218741 GCF_900095145.1 Mus pahari
TGCTCTCCCTCTCAAGAGCATTAAAGCGTTGCTGTAGAAGGATCCTGTTTGTGTGCCGCGTCATTTCTTGCTGGCGGGAAGGTAGCGCGGGACACTTCAGCAATTCTATGTCTTAACTGAATTTAATTTTCATAACTTGGATTGATGTCGTTATCTAATTCTTCAGCTCTTTTTTTTTTTTTTCCCTTCTTTGGATTGTTTGAACATAGTAAAAGTGGAAATTTCTGGCTTTGTTGGAAACTCAGTTGTGTCATGTGTCCTGTGTCATACTTTTCTGGAAGTTGATTTGTGAGAGGGCATATGTTTTGCTGTAGCAGACACTTGAGAGGATGTGTGATGTTCAGAAAGAGTACAAAAAGAACCCCACAGACATTGAACGAACGGCCAATCTTGCATTGCTACTCAGTGCAATGCTTTGCTGGTCTTACTTGACTTGACTTTGTAGGGAGAAACGAGCCAAAGAACTCCATGTGGTACTCTGGCTGCTTCTTTCTGATTCCGCTGACTTGGGACTTGGTGGAGCCTTATGGTTTCTGCTGGGTGGAGCTGCTGCTATTTATCTGTGTTTCGTGTTTGCTATTGGGCTGGGCTGCTGAGATCCTGACAATGAAGATTGGAATCACCCCCAAAGAACTACTTCTACACATGTCCACAACCCCCTCGTCCTAGTTACCAACTTTCTTTCCTACCTTTGGTTGGCTGGAAGGGAGGTTGAAGAGTTCAAGATCCCTAAATAAAGTAGAGTTGAAAAATCGAAGCCTACAAGTAATAATTATTCTTTTGCATTTTCGCTTGGGAGATACTCCAAAAAATTCTCATTGAGGTTCATGACTGGTTGGGAGTAACACATTTTTTTTTTTTCTTTTTTGGTGGGGGACATATGGTTTTGCTTTCTTTTTTTGTATAATTTGAACTCTATTTTTATTTTCATTAGTTTACCCATACAATATATTTTGATCATATTCCTTCCCCTTCTTTACTTCTCCCAGGTCTTACCCACTTGACTACTCGCCAATATATCCTATAGAGCTCTCTCTTTCCCTCTCTCTCTCTCTCTCTCTCTCTCTCCTCAAAACACAGTTTCCATTGAGAAATAAAGTGTTATTCTGATTGTCTTTCCTTTATACATGACTTGTGGTTTTTCTCTTACAGCTTTCTGTATCAGTTTTTACTGTTTTGCCTATGATGTTTTGTGTCTAGTTAGGGGTTTGTGTAATTTTTTTTTTTTTAATATCTGTAGGGGTATGTCTTTCCTTAGTTGGGGGCAGATTTTTCTATGATCTTGTTAAAGATTTGACCTATGCCATTAACCTAAAATTATTTTCCCTCTTCTGTGGCTATAATTTGAAAATTTTGTTTTTGGTGATGTCCCACATTTTCTAAATGTACCTATTCTGTGCATAAAATTTTGTTTCTATTTTCTTTGCTTATTTTGTCTAAATTCTCAACTTTTATCTTTGGATCCTTATCTGTCTTCTACTTGTCAGATTTCTCCTGAGTTTTTTAAATCCATCTTCATTTCAGCTTGTGTTCTCTTTAATGTTTCTACTCTTTATTGAATTCAGTTTTCAAGTCTTGAATTATTTTTGTTATTTCATTAATGTATATATTTGTATTTTCTTGGACATCATTCAAGTACTTATTATTCTGTTGGAGTTCAGTGAAGAGTTCAATCATGTCTTCTTTAAATTCCTTGAATTTTAAAATAAAGTTTATGGCTATTCTTTTAAATTCTGTGATGGGGATTCGTCTAGGTAGTTCTCAGTAGAGAACACTTCCTTGGGGCTAGTGGATTTTATGGAATATGTGCTGTTTGGTTCATTTGTGATGCTGTTGTTTCTGTGATTTGACCTAGGCATGTGAACTTCTTTCTTTGGATGTGTGTCTGATGTGTTAATCTGGCCTTCCTTGGAACTCTTTGTTCTGATCCATAACCCGCTTTGTAATTGGGTTGCTTGATTTCTTGGTGCTTTTTTTTTTTTTTTTGGTTTTTCAAGACAGGGTTTCTCTGTATAGCCCTTGCTGACCTAGAACTCACTTTGTAGACCAGGCTGGCCTCGAACTCAGAAATCCATCTGCCTCTGCCTCCTGAGTGCTGGGATTAAAGGTGTGTGCCACCACGCCCAGCTCGATTTCTTGATTCTTATTTTTGAATTATTTCTATGTCCTAGATACTCTGTTAAATATCTTGTCAGCTGGCTAAGATTCTTTCCAAGGTTACTTCTCTCTATTGAAAAAAGATAAGATAGTGGCCTAGAAGCTGGGTCAAAATGAGTGACTGATATGGTTAGGGATACAAAGGGAACAGAAATAATTTATTACTCAATCAACTGCCTGTCTGGTCCCTAGAAGTCATTTGATTAGTACCACACAAACCTGCTGCCATCAAATCCAGGAACTTCCTCCATCTCCTGTGAGGACTCCTTACTGTGTCTGCAGCAGACACAATGGCTATTGCAGCTACAGGATCCAGAAGATGTCAGCAGGCTATAAAGCAGGTTAACATTATTCTCCCAAGAAATATGCAAAAGCCATACAGATGGGACTCTGTGGAAGGGGTGCCTGGCCACAGTAGCTGTTACCACCATCATTGCCCAAGGGCAAAACTGAAAACTAAGCATAAAATCTAAATAGTGCTTTGGGCGACTCTGCTGCTGGCTCTGAAGGACCATAACCACCACAGCTGGGCAGTTTAACCTCAGCTATGGCTAGCTCACAGAACAGAACCAAGTATCTTCATGAGAGAAGCTCCACACAGGAGTAAACATGGAGCCCACAAGAAACCAGAACTGATATAAAAATCAACATGGGATACAGCCTAGAGTAGAAGCAGAAAGGCAACCCTGCTGATTGGCAAAGGAGGAGGACAGCAGCATCCAGGCCAGCCACACCATTGTCTGACATCTTGTGGGTGGTCTACTTATCTTGAAACCCCGCCTTAAACTGGAGCTATGCAGAGGATCTGAACCCCAGGAAGACACTGCTGTAGCTACTGTTGCTCTGATATGTGAGATGCTTGGAGGCAGGGAGGCGATTCCCCCTCCTTGCTTGAGCCCTTTCCCCTTCACTTGAATCCTCCCCTGCTGGCCAGGTCAGAGATCTCTACAGGGATAGTCTCCAGTACACAGGCCTACACAGGGACACTTTGAAGGCTGGTAACCCCTAAACAGATACTCCACTGTCTTTCTGGGTGTCGAGGCAGGTTGTGTTAGACAGCAGAGAGAGCAGAGGTGAGGGTGACTGGACTGCCATGAAGCCTCTTATGTTACTACTGCAGAGGATAGTATGGAACCTCTTATGTTCCTATTGCATGTGTCATGTGACCCAAGCTTGAAGTTACATTCGGATATCAGTAAGGTCTATTAAACAGGACCTGGCAGGAGCAGGCAAGTAAGTATATAGAAGTCCAAACAAAGTCACTTTAATGGCCCTTTCCTTCCTACAAAGTGAGACTGTAATGACAGGATTGTAACCCCAGCCAGGAGGGTGCAGTGCTCTGACTGTCGAAATGGACCCTGGGGCCAAGAGGGAGGCAGCTTTCGGCAACCGTCCTGGCATGGGGCTCTTACACAAAGTCCCTTTGGCCTGCTCAGGAGTTTACACAATTCAAAAGATTTCTGGAACACACGCCCTAGAGTGAGTCCAAGCTATTTTGTTGTGTCTGGCAGCCACTGGACTCTGTAGGGTTCTGTGCCTTAGGGTACCCCTGCTCACACGGCAGGCGCTCTGGGTACCATTGCCGTCCTGCCTGGCAGTTCAGTCCTGCTTGGCTCAGCAGTGGCAGAGGGCAGGAACCTTGCCCCATAGCGAAGGGAAGGCTGGCAGGTGGGGTTTGGGTTGCCTAGCCATCCAAGACAGCAGCTGCTTTCCTGCCCACCATAAAGCACATGCATCCATGGGTGTGCGCTGGTAGCAAGACTGCCCATCATCCTTTCCCCAGGAGATACACACAGGCATCAGTAAACTCATAGGATCAGTAATGCCAGGCTGTTGGGAGTCACTGGAGAGTCCAGTGCCTTAAAAAAAAAAAAAAAGGAGTGAATTTTCTGGATCGTAAAAGGTTTCCTTTTTCTCTATGAAGACTCTGAAACACTGTTGTTGTGTGTAGGTGTCTTCTTTCTTTTGTTTATTTGGAACTGTGCAGGGATTAGAACCCAGGGACCTGTTGATGATAAGCAAGTGCTGCCCAGCTAACTGTTAGGATATGAATGGAATGCTTCTGCACTTTGCTGAGCAGATGCCACACAAGCATTGTCTAACTGCCGGTGACTCAGGGACTGTCCTTCTGCCCCCAGTAACTGTGCTGCTTTATACAGTACACCCCGGGAGCTTATGGAACTGATGTCCTCGTGGGGAAGAGTTCTACATGGCAGTTCCAGAAATACAAATGAATAAGGAGAACCCTAGATAACAGAAGTATCTCTTTCCCATTGCAATCCATGTTAATTGTGAAAGGCTTACAAAGGAGAAGGAGAAAATTAAGTTGCTAGGCTAAGGTGTCAAGTAACACTCTGCTGTGAGCTGACACTGTCACACTGGTTGTCCCTGGAAACAACTTCATAATGTCATTTCATTTCTACTTTCTGCTTACCCTCTGGTCTTCAAGGTAATGTGTTTCTGTTTTTGCAAGTCTGGTTTTTACTTCTAAAATGGTGATGTTGAGTTCAAGAAGACAAGACAGATGTTACTGTGAATTTGTAATTTGTTTATGTTTTTATAGAATAAAAAGCACCCTCTGGGTGGGAGAGATGGCTCAACAGAGAAGCATACTCTCTGCTCTTTCAGAGGTCTTGAGTTCAATTCCTAGCAACCACATGGTGGCTCTCAACCACCTATAATGAGCTCTGATGACCTCTTCTGGCATGCATGGTGTATATGCAGATAAAGCATGTGTATACATAAATAAATCTTAAAACAATGTGTTGAGAGTTGAAGGCTCAGATACATTTTTTTTTAAGCATCCTCAAGATTGTTCCCTACACTATGAAGCTTAGCATCTCTGGGGAGGGCGTTGGGTTGGGGAGGGATGGTCAAATTCACCTGTCTGGAGACAGCTTCACCTCAGGACCATATTTCAGCAGAAGTCCATTTGGGGCTGTCAAATATTTTAAAGCATTTCCCAGCATGATGGGATGGCAAACACTTTAGACCCGCAGCTCTACCTCTCCCTGATATCGCCCCCACCATTTCTGTTCCCATGTCCGTGCGAGTGTGTGCACCTCTCACACTTGAAACCACTTTTGAGTAGGTGTCCCACCCGCCTAGGATTTAAGCTTACACGGCTGCATAATGTTCTGTCCCTTCACTATAGAGTAATTATCACTGTAAGATATTGGGTATCAAAAGTGTCTTAGACATGTTGCCCATCCACAGGTGAAGTTTCCTCATGCTAGAAGCATGGTCGTCACTCTTGACTCAGACTGGAGCCCAGGTACACTGCAGGGGCCTTGAGGCAGAGACCAATAAAACCACAAGGAAAGAAAGGATTTTTAAGACAAAAGTAATTTTCTTCCTTAATGGAACCATACATTTAAAAAGCCTATGGAGCCGGGCAGTGGTGGCGCACACCTTTAATCCCAGCACTTGGGAGGCAGAGACAGGTGGATTTCTGAGTTCAAGGCCAGCCTGGTCTACAAAGTGAGTTCCAGGACAGCCAGGACTATACAGAGAAACCCTGTCTCGAAAAAAAAAAAGAAAAAAAAAAAGAAAGAAAGAAAAAATAAAAAGCCTATGGGATCACAAATAGGGGTGCCTAGCCTACCACATCTTCCTGGCTATGAGACCCAGGGTTTCTGTTCCCTTACTGTTGGTGGTGATACACTTCCTAGGATACCGGGCATTGATGCGGATGGGTAGGGAAGTGGAATCTGCTAGTGTCCGTATTGCTGTGAGCGCTAAGAAGCCCTGTATTGAGGGCTGGACTCCAAGGGAGACAGTAAGAGTGGCTAGCCCCACTGTGCACACTCATGTCTGTGGGAGCACACTTGCATACTCCCTGGCTCCATGTCGCCTGTCTTTTCCAGAGCTTTCACTTATAGGTCCATCATCAATGGGAAAACTAGATTCTGCCCCCATCAAATTCCCATCCACCAGGAGAGAGAGAACAGAAGGCTTCCCAACAGCGTTTGAAAGGGTACTGTTGGGTTTCACACCTACCTGAGCAGCCTTGCTAATAGGAAGCACAAGGCCAGAGCAGAGCCATGGACGGTAGCTTGGCGCCCATCACTGCACTGAAATGCTGTGTCCCTGTCCACCTGCATCTGGCTTTCCCCACTGGGGACTGACCATCTTCCTCCTGCAAAGAGTCACTAGCTGCTCCACCCAGGATGACATCGTGAAACCAACATGTAGCTAGTTCTTCTCATGTGCTTTTTATAGTCTACATATTTTTCACTATTTTTGTTGTTTTGTTGATTTTTAGAAGTTTACGTGGTGGGTGTTTTTCTCTCATGTATGTATATGCATCATATTCACATCCACAGAGTCCAGAAGAGGGTATCAGACAATGCTCTTACATGACACAAGCATTCAGATTACCATTAAAAGAATCCATTAGCCATCGCTTCTTCCCAGCTACATGACATCTACATGTAGCCCTTGGGGGTCGTGGCTAGCAGAAAATAAGTGTACTGATTTGATTACCTTGATTTTGATTGCAATGACTTGTTTAGGCCTTCCCTCCTTCCAGGCAGAATGGCTTAAGGCAGATGATTGTATTTCTGTTCTTAGTAGCCTTAGACCCCTTTCTTCTCCTCCTCCTCCTCCTCCTCCTCCTCCTCCTTCTTCTTCTTCTTCTTCTTCTTCTTCTTCTTCTTCTTCTTCTGCTTCAGATTTACTTATTTTATATATGTGAATACACTGTACTCATACTGGAAGAGGGAATAAGATGGTTGTGAGCCACTACGTGGTTGCTGGGAATAGAACTCAGGACCTCTGGAAGAGCAGTTAGTGCTCTTAACCTCTGAGATATCTCTCCAGCCCTGATTCTCTTGTTCTTATTCTGCCCTATTCTCTCTCCACCACAGAACCACGGGTCCTGGGGACCTTACTTGAGCCACCAGAAGCCTTTCTGCTCCTCAAAGTGCCTTCTATCAACTGGCTGCAGCACGTTCATGTAGGGCAGGAAGATTCCCGTCTATAACCAACACCGAAACCTCTTGGTGTGTGTCACTGTTTTCCCAAAGGGTGACTAACACAGCTGCGAGCACCCCATGGAACAAGCGGTCCAGTGGTGACTCTCGACCCCTGCCAAGGGTAAAACTTTTCTGAAGCAGTGGATGAAAGTTTGTGGAGGTCTGGCCTGCGGGCCCACCTGACATCATCAGGCCCCAGAAGTAAATGCCTGAACAAGCCCCATGGTAGTGGCACTACAGCCACCTGACCTGGAATGCCTTCCAGGTTGCTTCTCTTTCCCTACCTGGGACAACTACAAGATGCTCCCGCCAGACCACAGTCCCCATCAGCGTGGGCCATTCGGTTTCAGTCCCGTCTCCAATGGTCTAGTCATCACACAGTGGAGTGCTGTGTTGGCTCTGATGGGTATGTGGTGCTTCCTCTAGTTGAGTGGCCTCAGCCTTCTTGGGTAGCCGCACATTCTCTTGAGTGACTGGCTTATCTCCGCATCCATTCAGCCAGCATTTATTTCATGCCTATTTTGGTACATCATGGTATCTTAGACATGATGCTTCAGAAAGTACTGCTCTGTATCTGGTGGGAGTTCTTTCTTTCTGTAGTGGCTCCTTGGAGACAGGAATGCCAGGCTTCACCTACCGGAAAGTGAAAGGTGGGAAATGAGCTCCTTTGTGCCCTCATTACTTGAGCATTTGCTAAAGACCCTGTAGCCACTGTCCTAGGAGTTTCAACTAATGTCTCTGGTAGGGACCAGGGCAGCCTAGGACTCCTTCCTTAGTCACATGGAATACTTCAGAAAGGCTCCCTGGCAGTGTGGCACTCAGAACACGTGGAAGGGATGTCCAGCCTGGTTTGGGGTGTTTTTCTGTAGTAGACTCACCTCTACCGCAGCCTAATGGCATCGGGTAGTGGCAATAGGATTGGCACAGAGCTGGCTTCATGCCTTGGCTGCGGATCTGGGGGGCCCAGATTGGCAGTACAAACTCTGTCTGGGACGCCTGATAGGATAAGGCAGTATTACCTTGCCAACCCTCTGCCCCGAGCCCTCCACCCACTCCACCTCTCTATGCTTTCAGTTCTGTTAAATTTCTTTAAGCATGAAAGCTTTGCCCACTCCAGTTCTCTCCCTTGTCCCCCCACATCCGTTCACTCTCTTTGACCCTCTGCCAAACCCTCTTCATGTTCAGCCAGCCCCCCCCCCCCCTTTCCTTCCTTGCTGGGTTCAGGCTGTGTGAGTCCTCTGTGTTCAACCCCTAAGGTTACATAAACAGTACGTTGAATTTCACTTCTTTCATTGCTTCAGAGCTTTGTTTTCGGGTTCATTGGGGACTTCCTCTCTGAGTAATTACCACCGATCCATTTTGACTGCTCCCCACCTTCCCCATTTTGTTTAAAACAAAAAACAAAAAAACCCCGCGTAGATCTTCTGATATTTCTTTCTCTTTCAAAGCTGTTACCTGCCTGCCCGCACATCAATCTTGTTGATTCTTTTTCAAGGCATTTTCCGGAGGCAGCTTCAGCCGCCAAAGGAGGTCTGTTTCCGCCCCACCTCCCCTTCCGTTTACAGGGAGGTGAAGCCGGACAGAAGAAAGGATTAATCTCTTGGACTCTACCCTGATCCTTCCCAGAGTCCTGTCTGTACACTGGCTGCTTCGGTGGCTCCCTGTCTTGTAAAGCTTTGTCGTGATGAAATCGAGGCATGTGAGGCATGCGTGTGAGGCGTCTCTGCTGACTTCTCTATCTCTTTTGGTTCTCCATCCCACTCCATTAACAAACTTTCCTTCTCTTGTGTGGTGCTCCTCCAGCTGAGACCAGAGGTCTTGGCAAATGGAGTCTGTCTTTTGGCTATCACACTTGGGCCACCTCTCACCTCTGCCGCAGGCAGGTGGCATAAATGAAAGTGTGTCTGTAATTCACCCAGCATTTGATTAATGCTAACATTGATTGGAACTCACAGGTCAAAATGTAAAATTAATTCCTCTAAAGTTGCAAGTGCAGTCGCTAATGAGCAGTCAGCAGACTCCCTGGCAGGGCATGCTAATTCTTTGGGCTTAAAGGTGTCAGAGGAGTAATTGCACCACAGGAGATCGGGAGCCAATTTTCCCTGGATGCTCATGGAGTCTTTCTGGTTTAACCCGCGCAGCAGAAAGGTGTAATGTGAGACCACACCCCATCTCCCAGTTTCTGGAAGCTGAGCCCCAGGAAACACATTTCCTCTTGATCATCAAGTCTCAGAGTTCCCATGGTAAATGTGACTTCACATGTGTGGAAAGTATCAAGAAGATGCTTTCTGGAAGGGCAACGTGACCCCCACCCCCACCAGCCCATTTTCATTTTGAGTTTAGTTAGTGCTTTGATTTGTCTGATTACTGAGACTCTCATTGCTATATAGCAGTTCTGCAATGGGATACCAAGCAGGGGCTTCCTGATGGAGTAGCCTGTGAGAACCACAGGCTGGGAGTCAGGGATCCCCATAGCTGCCACACTTAGCTAGGACCCAGAATGGTGGACACCAACAGAACACCCCACTTAAAAAAGATGAAGTTGATGTCTACACCAACAAGCACCTCAGACAGCGTAACTTCAGATGCTTGGAGCCCAGCACAAATACACAAATAGGAATAACTAAGGCAATAAACCTCCAGAGGCCAGAAACCCTATTGCAATAGCTTTGAGAAAAGCCATTTAGCTGAAACACAGGATAAGGGCTTCAAAATAGTAATTATGAGTATGCTCAAGGACCTTAATGATGATCTGAAAAATGCCTCAATAAAGATGGCAAAACCACCATCTTTTCAATGAAATTATGAAAAAAAGAAATCAAGAGACAAAAGTAGATTTTAACAAGGAAACAGAATCACTAAAGAAAATCCCAAGTGAAGTAAAATTGGGAAGGAAAACTCAGGATGTCAAACAAAAGCCTCAGAAGTAAGCCAAAAAACCCGAAACAAAAACAAAAACAAACAAACAAACAAACCAACCAACCAATAAAACTCCAACTCAAACTACCCCCAAGAACAACAACAAACCAGACACACTCGATGGAAAGAATTTCTGGTCTTGAAGACAAGGAAGAAGAAATGGATAGCTAAGTCAAAGAAATATTAAATCTTAAAAAAGAAAATCTAGGCATGAAACATCCAGAAAATTCTAGGACACCATGGAAAGACCAAACCTATGAATAATGGGTGCTGAGGAAAGAAAAGAAACCCAGGTCTAAGGCACAGAAAATAAAAATTTAGAAGGACGTTTCTCCAATCAAAAGAAAACGGGACTCCCAAGACCAAATTCTCAGAACAAGCTGTCATCACAAAGGGCAGGGATAAGGGACAAAGGTAGGAGAGACAGGAAGAGGGAGAAGGGGAAGGGAACAAAGGAGAGGGGAGATAGGGGGCAAGGGAGAGGGAAGAGGGGAAGGGAACAAAGGAGAGGGGAGAAAAGGGGCAAGGGAGATTGAAGAGGGGAAGGGAACAAAGGAGAGGGGAGAAAAGGGGCAAGGGAGAGGGAGGAGGGGATTATTTGCCCAGGAGGATAAAGGATTGCCTCTAGATAGAGAGGAGACAGATGTGGTACATAAGAAAGTGGTGTTTCTGTTCATTGATCCATTTCTACATAACCCACTAGACAGAAAAAATTAACTACACCTGTCTTAGTCAGGGTTTCTATTCCTGCACAAACATCATGACCAAGAAGCAAGTTGGAGAGGAAAGGGTTTATTCAGCTTACACTTCCATACTGCTGTTCATCACCAAAGGAGGTCAGGACTGGAACTCAAGCAGGTCAGGAAGCAGGAGCTGATGCAGAGGCCATGGGGGCATGTTACTTACTGGCTTGCTTCCCCTGGCTTGCTCAGCTTGCTCTCTTATAGAACCCAAGACTACCAGCCCAGGGATGGCACCACCCTCGATGGGCCTTCCCCCCTTGATCACTAATTGAGAAAATGCCTTACAGCTGGATCTCATGGAGGCATTTCCTCACCTGAAGCTCCTTTCTCTGTGATAACTCCAGCCTGTGTCAAGTTGACATAAAACCTGCCAGTGCAACACCTAACAAGATACAAGTAATAAATAATTTCAAAACAGCTAGTCAAGGGGTGGGGCATCAGCAACAAATAGTAGGAAGCAATAAACACTAATAACTCTCAATACTAATAGTCTAAATTTTCCCAATAGACATAGATTACCAAACTGAATTGGAAAATAGGATTCATCTTTATTCCACATCCAAAAACCACACCTCACCACCAAGGACAGATATTACCTTAGGATACAAGGGTAAATAAAAAAAAAGTATTACAATAAGATAGAATCACGAAGCAAGCAAGGGGAGCTATTTAATGTTTAACAAAATTGACTTCAAACTAATTAGAGGGGGCTGGAGAGATTGCTCAATGGTTAAAAGAACTGACTGCTCTTCTGTAGGTCCTGAGTTCAAATCCCAGCAACCACATGGTGGCTCACAACTATCTGTAACAAGATCTGATGCCCTCTTCTGGAGTGTCTGAAGATAGCTACAGTGTACTTACATATAATAAATAAATCTTTAGCCGGGTAGTGGTGGCGCATTCCTTTAATCCCAGCACTTGAGAGGCAGAGGCAGGCAGATCTCTGAGTTCGAGGGCAGCCTGGTCTACAGAGTGAGTTCCAGGACACCCAGGGCTACACAGAGAAACCCTGTCTCAAAAAAACAACAAAACAAAACAAAAAAAAGAGAAAGAAATAAAAAGAAAAAGAAAAAATAATTAGAACAGATAGGGGAAGACATTATAATCTCACTTAAGGGAAAATCCAGTTACAATTATAAACAATTTTGCACCAACACAAGGACACTGTACTGGCTAATTTTGTGTCAACTTGACACAACTGGAGTTATCACAGAGAAAGGAGCCTCAGTTGAGGAAATGCCTCCATGAGATCCAGCTGTATGGCATTTTCTCAATTAGTGATCCAGGAGGGGAGGGCCCATTGTGGGTGGTGCCATCTCTGGGCTGGTATCTTGGGTTCTATAAGAAAGCAAGCTGAGTAAGCCAGGGGAAGCAAGCCAGTAAGGAACATCCCTCCATGGCCTCTGCATCAGCTCTTGTTTCCTGACCTGCTTGAGTTCCAGTCCTGACTTCCTTTGGTGATGAACAGCAATGTGGAAGTGTAAGCTGAATAAACCCTTTCCTCCCCAACTGCTTCTTGGTCATGATGTTTGTGCAGGAATAGAAACCCTGACTAAGACAGGCACTCAAATTCATAAAAGAAACACTATTACAGCTAAAATCATACTGACCCTAATACAGGGGTAGTGGGCCACCTAATTACCGTACTCCTGGCAATAGACAAGTTATCCAGACAAAAACCAAACAGAGAAACATTGGAGTCAAATAATCATAATTTAAATGGGCTTAATAGATGTCAATAGAAAATTTCACTCAAACACTGAAGAATAAAGTTTCATCTTAGCAGATCATGGAACTTTCTCCCAAACTGACCACATATTTAGACTTAAAGCAAGTCTAGAAAATTAAAAAAAAAAAAAGAATGAAATAATACCTTTTGCCCTGCATCTTATCTGACCACCATAAAGTTGGATGTCAACAAGAGATATGGCAGAAAGTATACAAACTCATGGAAGCTGAACAACTCACTACTGAAGGAAGCTTTTATTTCTTTGATAAGAAATTATGACCAAAACAACTTAAAGAAAAGTAATTTGTCAGTGGCTTACATTTTCTGAGGACAAGAGTCCATAACTGTCTTGGTGGGGAACAGGGCAGCAAGCAGGCAGGCAGGCAGGCATGGTGTTGGAGCTGTAGCTGAGAGTTTATATCTGAACCCATAAGTGTGAGGAGAGAGGAAGATAACAGGGAATAAGATGGACTTTTGAAACCTTAAAACCCACCCCCAGTGGCACACCTCATAATCTTTCCTGAATAGTTCCACCAACTGGGAACTAAATATTCAAATATATGAGCCTACAGGCCACATTTCATTCAAACCACCACAAGATAGAAATAAAGACAAAAAATTAAAGGTCTGTTAGAATTGAGTGCGAATGAAAACACAACATATCCATATGGTTCATAATGGAGGCTATTTTGAAAGACAAGTACACAGCAGTAAATGCCTAAACACACAAGAAACACAAGAGAAATTCTACGTTAATAACACAATGTCACACTCAAAAGCTCGAGAAAAACAAGAAGAAAATGATACCTCAGAAGAGTATGGGAAGAAATAATCAAATTCAGGGGTGAAACAAAAGTAACAGAAACAAAATACAAAAAAAAAAAAAAAATCAATGAAATTAAGGGTTGTTTTCTTGAGGAAAAAAAAAAAAAAAGGTAAACCCCTAGCCAAATTAACTAAAAGACAGGAAGAGAAGATACACAGTAACAAGATAGAGATATAAAGGGAGACATCCAGCAGATACTAAGGCAACTTAGAGAATCATTAAGAACTCTATTCCACCAAGCCGGAAAACCTAAGAGAAGTGTATGAATTTCTCAGTGCATGTGACCTACTAAAGTTGAACGAGGATGAAATAAACAATCTAAACAAAGCCATAGTTCCAGTGAGATAGATAATTAAGAGCCTCCTGACCAAAAATGTGCCTAGGGATAGAAAGATTCAGGGCTCAGATCTACCAGACCTTCATAGAAGAACTAATACCAACACTCCACAAGGGATTGCAGAAAATAAAAGCTGAAGCAACAGTTCCTAATTCTTCTTATGAAGCCTGGGGCTAAAACCACAAAAATACAACAGCAACAACAAAACATCACTGGACAATAATGAACATAGGTGCAAAGACTCCTCAGTGAAGTACTTGCAAACCCCCCCAATTTTTTTTGACATTTCATTTTTTATTAGATTTTTCTTCGTTTACATTTCAAATGCTATCCCAAAAGTCCCCTATACCCTCCCCCCCGCACTGCTCCCCAGCAAACCAAAATTTTAAGAACACATCAAAAAGATTATCCATCATGATCAAGTTGGTATCATCTCAGAGACGCAGGAGTGGTTGGGGTAAATAGATATATGTAACCCACTACATGTACAGCCTGAAAGACAAAAACCACAGGGTTATCTCATTGAAAGTAGAAAAGACCTTTGACAAAATCCAGCACCATTTTATCATAAAAGTCCTGGAGAGACTATGGATACAAAGGGAATACTTCAACACAATAAAGATGATTTATAGCAAGCCCATAACCAACATCAACATAAGCAGAGAGAAACTCAAATCATTTCTGCTGAAGTTGGGAAGAAGACAAGGATCCCATTCTTTACACATCTTTCATGATAGCATTTGAAGTCTGAGCTAGAGCAATTAGACAACTGAAGGACATCAAGGGGATACAGAAAGGAAACAAAATAGTCAAAGTATCTATTTGTAGATCATATGATTTTATACACAAATCATCCTTGATTCCACCAGGACTTCTACTTCTGAAAAAAAGATTCCACCAGGAAACTTACACATTTGATAAACACTTTTAGAAAAGTAGCAGGCAGCTGGGCGTGGTGGCACACGCCTTTAATCCCAGCACTCGGGAGGCAGAGGCAGGCGGATTTCTGAGTTCGAGGCCAGCCTGGTCTACAAAGTGAGTTCCANGGCCAGCCTGGTCTACAAAGTGAGTTCCAGGACAGCCAGGGCTATACAGAGAAACCCTGTCTCAAAAAACCAAAAAAAAAAAAAAAAAAAAAAGTAGCAGGATACAAAAATTAACACACATGCAAACACCAGTAGCCTTCCAATATTAAAATGGCAAATGAAATTAGAAAAACACAGGGAAACAGGATAGCCTCAAAAATAAAATATCTTGGGGTATTCTGACCAAGCAAGTGAAAGACATAATAAAAATTTGAAGACATTAAAGAAATTAAAGAAGACATCAGAAAATGGAAATATCTCTCATGATCATGAATCTGTAGGATTAATATTGTGAAAATGGCCTTCTTATTAAAAGCAGTCTATAGATTCAATGCAGTGTTGATGCCTGGCCTCATGTTGAAGCCTGCTCCTTAGTTTAAAATCACCCCTAGCTTAGCTGTAACCCTTTTGTTGCATGCCTGCCAGCTAATTCATGTTGATGACACAAAAGCATCTTGCTTGTAGACACAGAAAAATAGTTCTCCCTCCTCCTCCTCCTCCTCCTCCTCCTCCTCCTCCTCCTTCGAATTTCCCTAACTGTAGCCTTCACTCAGGGCCAAGCAAGACAGAGAGAAGCTTGAACTCATATGTCTTAACTATTAAAAAATTTGAGTCAGGGCCAACCACCCTGCCACGATGAGTATGAGCTCACTGTGGTCTTTTCCTTTATAAGCTGGCCCTGAGAAATGTTTGAGGTCCAGTTTTAGCCCCTGAGTCTATGCTGCAACCCTGATCAATCAGTCTTTGGGTGTGTGCTCAATAATCTATCCTTATCTGATTGAGTCCATGTTCATGTGGTTTGTGAGACAATTTCTGAACTCCAACATGCAATACCCACCAGAATTTCAACACAACTCTTCAGAGAAATTGAATAAAATAACCTTCAACTTCATATGGAAATATAACAACTGAGCATAGTTAAAACAGCCCTGAGCAATCTAACAGAACTGCCTAAGGTACTTTTATTATCCACTATCCCCAGTTTCAAGTTGTATTATAGACCTGTAGGTGTGTTTAAAAAAAAAAGAAGCATGGTAATATGGACCCTGAAGTGGCCACTTCCTGTAGGACTCCCAGTCCACCCACCCACAAAGCCTTTTATGTGTCCTGCCTACAAGATGTCCAGAGACAAAGATGGAACACAGACTGAGGGAATGGCTAACCAATGACTGCTCCAGATTGAGACTTAGCCCGTGGGCAAGACCCAATCCCTGACACTATTAATGATACTCTATAATGCTTGCAGGCAGGAACCTAGCAAAACTGTCCTCTGAGAGGCTCCACCCAGTAGCCAATGGAAAGAGATGCAGAGACCCACAGCCAAACATTATCCGTGGGTGTAAGAACAAGTATTTAGAATGTAGTTAGGGATCATATTGGCTTAATAAAGTAGCCAAGATCCATGGCTTCACTAGCCTTGGGTAGTTGTCTAAGTTTCCAGTACCAAGCATAATTTTTCTCTCGTCAAGCAGGTCTTAAGTCCAATGAGAGAGCTGTTGGTTACTATCAAGGTATGTGTGCCACTACTGCACCCTTAGAGTTATTGTGTCATGTTGGTCACTCTTGTGGTTTCATGGTCATCACAGCAGGGCGGGATTATTGGTCGCTTCCCTTCTTAGGCAGCTTGCATGGTGCCTTCTGGTATGAAAGCCAGTTACTGGGAAGTGTCTTAGGGCTTCTACTGCTGTGAAGAGACACCATGGCCAAGGGAACTCTCATAAAGGAAAACTTTTAATTTGGGCTGGGTTACAGTTTCAGAGGTTCAGACCCTTATCATCATGGCAAGTGTGGGGCATGCAGGCAGACATGGTGCTGGAGAAGCCAGGAGCTCTACATCTTGATCTGAAGGCAGCTGGGAGGAAGCTCTCTTCGGCACTGGTGCGTGAGCATAGGAGATCTCAAAGCCGGCCTACACAGTGGCACACTTCCTTCAACGAGGCCACGCCTACCTAACAAGGCCACACCTCCTCAGAGTGCCATTTCCCACAGGCCAAGCATATACAAACCATCCTAGAAAGGAAGCTTTCAGGTCAGATCTCCTGCTGCTGCTTGTTTTGTCCTATTCTGATGTGTTATTTTGTTTTATTTTAATCCCTTAGAAGCCAGTTTATTTTTTAATGAGAGACAGAAAGGTAGATCTGGATGGGAGGCGAGGCGGGAAGAACTGGTGGGGGAAACCATAATCTGGATACCTTAGGTGAAAAAATATCTATTTTTAATCAAAGGAAAAAGTTAAAAAATGCCAAAAGAAAAAAAAATAAGTGATGTGTTTGTGTATCAAGATGACAAGGGGTCAGATATGCTGGCTGATTTTTGTCAACTTGACACACACCTAGATATATCTGAGAAGAAGGAAGCTCAATTGAGAGATTCCTCTGTAAGACTGGCCAGTAGGCAAGCCTGTGGAGCATTTTCCTCATTAATGATTGATATGGGAGGACCCAGCACACTGGGTGCTGTGCTTCTGGGCCAGGTCAGGCGGTCCTGGGTTGTAAAAGGGAGCAGGCTGATCAAGGCATGAAGAGCACACGGGGTTTCTCCATGTCCCCTGTGTCAGTTCTTCACTCCAGGTTCCTGCTCTGACTTCCTTTGATCCTCCTTGAAGTGTGATGTGGAAGTGTGAGATGAAATAAACCCTTTCCTCCCCCAAGTTGCTTGTGGTCATGGCGTTTTTATTACAGTAATAGAAACCCTAATTAAAACACACTGTTAGACTTAAGAAGTGTTAAGCCTGTTGTGCTAGTGCCCACCAGTAGGAAACACTAAAGAGGAGCACCAGTTCAAGGCTAGCCTCAAAGGGTTATTAAAAGAAAAAAGACACAAAATTGGGGGGAATGTAGGCATGGACCTGGGAGGAATTAGGGGGAAGAGTTGGGAGTAGATTTGAATAAAATACATTTTATGAAATTCTAGAATAATATTTTGTTTTTTATAAAAGAAAGATGGCTTTAAAAATCAGCTGTGTTTTACTATGTAACAGAGGATAACCTCAGACTCAAACCTTACTATCTCAGCCTCTTGAGGACTGAGTGGAAATTAGTTTTTATCCAAGTGCTTGAGATACAAACAGAATCAGGAGCAGCTTAGAACTGCCTTGTCTTTGGTCCACAAATAAGTATTACTGAGAAAAGAATAATAATCAAAGCCACTGTATTTTCCCAATTTCACCAACAGATCTAGTATCTAGAAGAAGTCTGTTATCATTGAACCTGATGACCTCCGTTTGATCTTTAGGACTTCCATGAATGTGCTCATGTAAGACTTTTCCTATTGAGGGATCTCCCTTTTATCCTCTGAATGCTCACAGTGCCCAGCTATAGAGCCGCTATAAAGGTAAATCAGGAGACAGTTTGCCTGCATGGTTCTGCCAGAGGCCTGCAGAGAGATTGTCTAACTCAATGGCTCTCCGCCTTCCTTATGCTGTGACCCTTTAATACAGTTCAGTTCCTCATGTCCTGCTGGTCTCCAACCATAAAATTATTTCATTGCTACTTCAGAGCTGTAATTTTGCTACTGTTATGAACTGTAATGTAAACATCTGCTATACAGGATAGTTGCTCTGCAACTCCTGTGAAAGGGTCATTCAATCAGCAAAGGGTTAAGAACTGCTGGTTTAAATAGAAGGAAGATTGGTCCCCGAATTCATGCATAACCCAGGTTTACTCGCAGTTCATAAGACATCTGCATGTAAATTCTGATTTCTGAATTACTTTATAAAGTTTATTCTTCTAAGGGATTGGGAAATTTCTTGATATTCTAATTACATTGTTCATTTAGCCAACATCAATTAAAAAAAACAAAACAAAACAACAGAGAGTATATGTGTAAACCTTGCTACAGACTCCCTCTAAGCCACAGTGAATGGCTCGTATTTGCCCAAGAGCTATTAGTAGAAAGGGTGATTTTACAACAGGAATGTGTTTGTAAGCTTAGTAAAGAAAACATGACCCATGGTTAGAGGACCATCACATAATTTCAAAAAGCAAAATTCTTTTATACCAAATAAACAAGAGGAGGAAAACCATGACACTTTCCCCTCGCTATTGTTTAATTAGAATAGAAATTTTGAAAATGAAAAAATGATAAACCTTAGTGCTTCTACAATAATCATCCTCGTGTTCTGAGCTGTTAAGATGACGTTTTCCATCAGAAGGCAGAAGGCGGTGGGAACTCCATCAAAGCAGGTTTGCTGGTCCGTGCCTTCCCAGACCCAGGCCTGTGTCTGGGGACAGTTGACCTTTCCTGTCCAGGGTTCTGAATCTGGAGAAAAAAAAAATGCATCTGTGCTGAATGCAGAGACCTTTTCTTGTAATTACTTCCTGAGCTATATAGTGTAACAATTACAGACCTAGTACTTAAGTAGTGTTCAGTAGTACATGAAGTCTAGATACTAATTAAGCTATTCTGAAAGATGTTCATAGATGTTATGCAAATGCTGTACCATTTTATACAGCCTCCAGGAAGTTTCGTATCTGAGAAGTTCTGGAAACATCTGCTGGAATGGCCTACAGACAACCATATATTGTTGAAAAAACAAAACAAAACAAAACAAAGGTTACCAGTTTGTCTTCATGATCAACACAATTGTTTTCTTACAAATATTAAGTAATAAATTTTACAAATTGATTATGAATGTTAATAATAAATATCAGAGAAGTAAACACATGTTTCAGAGTGTCTCTCTTTAGCTCTACCGATGAAGGTTAGGACAGGAAGATAGTCACCGTAGGAGGGGAAATGAAGAGACAGGTCAGTTGTGAGGTGGGTACTGTGGGCTCCCTCTTGGGCCAGGCTCCTTTGCTGGCTGTACTTAGTGGGAGTTTGGTATGCTGTACCAGGAACTCAGGGTGGCCACCACCAGTTTTCTGTGGTTACACTCTGATATATAAAGATGTCGAGTTGTCCACACAGAGACTGTGTCTTAGTTTGGATTTCTATTGCTAGATAAAACACCATGGCCAAAAAGCAAGTTGGAGAGGGAAGGACTTATTTGGTTTACACTTCTATAACACGGTTCATCCTCGTAGAAAGTCAGGACAGGAACTCGAACAGGGCAGGGACCTGGAGGAGGTTCACGGAGGGGTACTACTTACTGGCTTGCTTCCCATGGCTTGCTCAGCCTGCTTTCTTATAGAACCCAGGGCTACCAGCCCAGAGATGGTACCACCCACAATGGGCTGGGCCCTCTTCCATCAATCACTAATTAGGAAAATGCCTTGCAGCTGAACCAGGGAGGCATTTTCCCGATTGAAGATTCCTTCTTTCAGATGACTCTAGTTTATGTGTCAAGTTGATATAGACTAGCCCGCACAGACCCTTTACCCAAGTTCAAGCACACTCCCTAGGGTGGGCGTTCTTCTGCTCTGACCTTCCTTTAGCAGGCCTGGAAAAGCAGACAAGATGCTACTATTTGGAGAACAACAGTGTCTTGTGGACCTCAAGAGGATATACCTGAGTCCATGTATATGGAAACAAAGACCAAACTGACCTTTGTTCTGGGTGGAGAACTCATAGATGAGTTCTTTGCTCTTTTTCTTTATTTAGTATTTAATAGGTGAAAGTGTTTTATGAGCAGCAGTATAGCTTTCTACTATTTAAAACAGAGCAAGCTGTGAGGCATATCCCCTGCTAGAATCCATGGGGCTCTCTCACTTGCCAGCCAAGAGCTGTGGGACCCTCGGAGTGAGCTGCCCTCCCAGCAGCCTCCACCATGCAGACCTCTACCCTGCCTGAACAGCCTCCACCACTGCCCTGTGCTTCTGAAGCCAGATTGCTGTACAGGACCAATTTACAGCAGATCTCTCCCTGTGCCCCAAGTCAAGGCCCTTGAGGGCCACTAGAACCTAGATGCAAAAGCCTCTCCCATGCGGTAGAGGTCTATGGAACACCCATCTCTGGGATGCAAACCAACAGCTCCAAGAACTGGAAGAACTAAACAATGTCCTTGCAGTGACCCGGCAAGGCTGGAGCTGGTTCCTGGCTCTTCCTGGGCTTTTCAGCCAGCCATGCTGGTCTCAGAGGTTGTCTAACCCAAATCAAGAGGTCTAGTCCAGGTGGGGACTGGAGAGATCCAATGGTGTGTACCTCTCCTGCCAGACTATCTAAGGACACATCACCATCATCCAAGTCAGCAGTTAATATCCATTGAAGTGCAATGGAGTTGGGGAATTTGCACAGAGGAAAAAACAATTTGATGAAGAAACTTGGAAGTTCTTCGTAATCTAATTTTCCTCAATGTAATAGCTACAGTGGAATATATCTGCTTTTTCTTCCCTGGCATGATTTATTTATTTACTTTCCAGGGTTTAATCATATCTTGAGTATTAAATATTAAATCGATTCTCTTCCCAAAGACATGAGTTAGGATGCCAAGGGGGATATTAAATTTAATCATCCTTGGCAATTATTTGGCACTGTCCTGGAAAATTAGTTGCAGCAGCTGTGAGAACACGGAGTCCAAAGTCTTTAGCTACATTGTATCTGACATAGTGGGTGCCCTGGGCCTGCTGCAGCCAACTGGCCCTCCCCGGGGCACAATACTAATGCATCCTGGCCTGCAACTCCATCATAATTGAATTGTAAGAAACTCACAGGAAGCCTCCAAAAAATGTATTCTTCAGTATCTGATTTTGAGAGCATTCATATTTCCCTTTGCATTTCTTTTTAATTATTGTACAGAATCAATCTTTTTTATTTATTTTTATTTTTTTGAATGTTAGCCTCTCGGTGTTGCTTGTTCTGCATGCTGTGGACACCCTGCAACTCCTGGCCACCAGTTAGCATCAGTCCTCACACCTCCCCATTGACTGAGCTGGAGACTGAACAAAGACATTGACAGTTTTAGAACAGGGAAGGTGGTGCATCTCATGATTATATATTTCTGTAGCTAGACCATGGAAATACAAGACGAGTTAATGAACCTGAAAAATGGGTTTTCTGCTTCTTCAGTCTTACAAATCCCACGAGTAGACTGGTATGAGGGCTTTCTGGTTTTTGTTTTGTTTTTTTTTGGAGCATTTACCATTTCCTGTTAAAAGAATCTGTTGTGGATTTGGTTCAGTACTACTTATGTTAATTCAGTCCCCAAAATTACATGGGAATCCACATGCAAGATGCTGAGGGACCCTGCCCCCAGTTGGTTTTGATTGGTAAATAGAGTTGCCATCGGCCAATGGCTGGGCAGGGAGACAGAGGCGGGACTTAGGATTCCTAGGGAAGGGACTGAGAGGGGGAAGGAGAGATTAGCTGCCATGTGGAGGGTGGGGGGAGGGGTTGGGGGTTGGGGAGGAAGGAGGAGTTGTAGTAGCTGCTTCTCCTGACAGACAACATGTAAGAGCCGGGAGAGGGGCCCCAGCACTCGCCCCACCCACTCCGTGTGCACACTGGGTCTAGGGCAACAGTGGAATATAGATTTTAGTAAGTAATAATTTAGGAATATCGGAGGAGAGTGGTTTTGGAGTGGCCCAGCCATTGAGCTGTTTAAGGCATATTAAAATGTAAGGCTGTGTGTGTGTGTGTGTGTGTGTGTGTGTGTGTGTGTGTCTTTCATTCAGGAACCCAGAACATTGGGCTGTATGGCGAGGAATGCATAGTTGCTGGTGGGACGATTTAAGCAGGATTTATTGGTTACTGCAACAAGAATTATGTTTATAATAAAAAATGTACTTTGGCGAATAAATTGGGGAAGAAAGCAGTGTTATGAATTGGACACGGTGGTGTATGTCTGTAATCCTAGTATTTGGAGGGTAGAGGCAGGAGGATCAAGAGTTCAAGGCTAGCCTCAGTTACATAGTGAGTTCAAGGACAGCCTGGACTATGTAGAACTCTTATCTCCAAAATGTCAAAGAGGGGTCAAGGAGAAAGTCATGGTGAGACCCTGTTTCAAGCTCCCTATCAAATGTGTATATTTTTTAAGTTAAAAAAAGAAAAATGGCAGGCAACTAGACAAGATGGCGCTCTCTCTTCGCTTTTCTTGTATTTGTTCAATACAACATCTAACATCTATGATTTTTCTTTCTTTCATTTCTTTTCCCCCCGGGACTGAAATTTACCGATGCAATCTACTTATAAAGTGGATTATTTCTGCATGGTTAGAGAAGAAGTGCAGGGAAAGACGTTTGAAGAGTTGCTTCCACCAAACCACTCTGCCAATGGGCAGCCCAGAAACGGCTGGGTCTCTTTCTTCTCAAGTCCCTCAGTGTTCTAAGCTGTTTGTCCCTAGGCCTGCGACCCTTGAGTCACTTGAGACATGAGACTTACTTCTGTCTTGAGACTCTTTCAAACAGATCGTGAAACCACTGATCTTCTAAAAAGGTTTGAGGTGCTTATCAAATGACCAGTGCTTAATAAATAGCAGGGAACGTGTTTTTTTTTTTTTTTTCTTAAACAGAATCTAAACACTCAGTTTTTACCAATAAAGACTCAGGAGCAGGATGCTGGGGTAGAAGCCCGCTAGCTCAGAGAGGCAGAGAAGACACCCAGCTGACCTTCCTCCTCAGAGGTGACATCCCAAGCATTGCTTCCCATCTTCACATAGACTCAAAAACCCTTCAAACTTTGTGTCCCTCCCTGTGTGTCTACTTCCTGTGTATCCCTCTAGCCATCCTCCTGATGTCCTCTTAATCTCTTCTTTCCCATCTTCACTCCCTTACAACTGGTTGCTTACTCTGCCTCTTGACCTATGATTGCCTTCATTCAATCCTGTTTACAATAAACAGATCGCTCTTGGATTAAAGGTGTGTGCTAGGGCTGAGCCACATCACAACTCAAAACAGGTTTTTCCAGTAAACAGCACATTCTCGGGGTTCACAGTGTAAGTGGACATTCTGTATGTATGTATGTATGTATGTATGTATGTATGTATGTATGTATATACATGATGTATGTAAGTAACCGACTGAAATGGATGTGTGCTCACTTCTTGGTTGCATCACACATTCGACAACGATCACTAGCATTGGTGTCCTGGTGTCCCCAAGAATTCTCCAGTCACTCTTTGTTTGCGGGCACACCATACAGGAAGGAGTACACCACAGCATCTTTTCCTGTCATTGGCTCTGTCACTGCCTTCACCTGGGTAAGAGCTGTGATGGGCAGGTACCAGCATCCCTCTGCCTGGTTCACTCTGAGCTCCCAATGTAGGCACTGGCCAGCTTTCCTGCAGGGCAGGTACCATGGTTCTTTTGCTCTGCTGCATCTGGGACACAGTGGATAAGTAGATAGAGCAAGGAGCAGCACGAGCAGAATCTGCTCAGGAATACTTGCAAAGGCGAAAGATAGGGAGGGCTTGCCATAAGGACCCTCAGCTCTGGCCAGTTCTTGCATCAGAATCATCCAGTGGTATCCACCATACCTAGTCTGATTGACAGCCAAGGAGTACTAGGGACCTCCTTCCCATTCCCTAATCTCGCCCCTCCCCCTGATTCCAATGCAGTATTTCTCACCAGGTTTTATTCTTTCCAAAAGTGGAGCAGGCCTGCACCCTCAGACTCAGAGTTATATTTTCCTGCTTGGCTGCACCCCTCCTTGGGCCACTCTATGGCTCTATTAGGCCTGCTGGAAGGGGACCTTCTCAGACTGTCTCTCCTCACTGGTCTCATTTAATTTGAGGCCCCCACCTCACGAGGTCCACAAACAAAGGCTTTGCCTCAGGGTCCCGATGAAGGTAAAGCCAGTGTGTTTGGCAACCATCCTTGGTGCTGGAGAGATGGCTCAGCTGCTCAGATCACTGCTGGCTCTTTCAGAGGACCCATGTTCGATTCCAAGCATCCATATGACAGCTCCCAACTCCAGTTCCAGGGGGGAACTTCTGGCCTCTGTGGGAATTGCACATGTGCTGTACATACAGGCAAAACACCCATGCCTATAAAATAAAAAATAAAAGTTAAAAAGATCCAATCCCATCATCCCGTCAAAGTCAACCTCACGTGGGTATCCTAGAGCTCAGTCCCCTGCTATGTTTCCCCTTCACAGCAAAGTCTCTTTCGTGGTGACTCCTTGTATCTGTTAAAACCCCTCCTACCACATTAAAGCCTCCAGAATCAAGGAAGAGAAACTTTGGGGATGTGAGGAACAACACCACAGGAAGAGTTGTGGAAGCCGGTTCCCCAAGTGACCTTAGACCAAACCAGTTCTTCCCTCTTCTGCCTTGTCATTCTCAAGAATAAATAGAGTGTGCCAGAAAAAGGAACATCCACTGCAAGGGAGGGACAGCCCGAACCCTGTCACCGGACCTGAGAAACAGGACTTTTTTTTTTTTTTTCCAAAGCATTAGCCCCATGTGCTGTGTGGGTGTCAACTGCAGAGTGGGCTACATGGCAGGATCCTCAGATGTAGCATGGGTTGGGGCACTTGGAAGATGTTCCAGACACACAAGGTAGCGCCTGTTTCCCGTAGCAGTGCCTTGTGGGTATTACTCTGCTTTGTGAAGCTTGTCACGGTCAAGGGGCTCTGCCTTGCTAGCTCGGGTAGATAACCAAGTGCTGCTTTCGAAGGGATGGAGGAGCATCCCAGAGCATCCCAGAGCATCCCAGAGGGCTCCGTTTACCAGCTCACAGCTGGAAGAGCGTGTTTCTCTCCTACTTCCCCCTGCTCTGGTCACCTTCTGCAGCATTGCCCATCCACATTGAGCCTAGTCCTAGGTCCCAACCTTATGGGCAGTTCAGTCCAGAGGCAACTCAAGGTCCAGGCCTAGTTCCAGGAGAAAGGTTGGCATTTTGAAACTGTCAGAGGGCCTTGTAGCTGGGCCAAAGTCAAGGTCACTCCCCATGTAGCTTTTTAAAATAAAAAGTTTGTGGGTAAAAGTTCCAGTGTCCCCAACCCAAGTGGCTTCATTTTAACCTTGTCCCCAATGATCAAACCTGTCGGGTAGCCCAAACCAACTTCTCCCCCCAGAGTCTGGAGTGTCTAGGACCCCACAGGCAAGTATCTTAAAAGGAAACCCTCTCTCTGAGGCTAATTAAGACAATTTGCCCAAGTTAGGTTTCAAAAGCAGGGAGACCCTAGCTCTCTCCTTCCCAGGGCAGCCTAGGCTGCCATAAATTCTAATTCATAATTTCTATAAACATAGAAATTATGTTTTCTAATTTGTGTAATAAAGCATGCAGATCCCAAGAATCAAGAAGGGCAAGTCCAGACAGATCACATACCCATGTGTGACCTCCTCTACCCTCCTCCACCATGCTGTGCATGGTGGCTGGCGCAGCTGGATAGACACCCATTGGTAAACCGAGAGACCGTGTTGTTGCAGCATTTGGTGGTGTCCTCCGGAGGGCAGAGGCTGACTTGGTTCTTCTTCCACATCTGTACCGTGGTTAACAGTTCAGGATTGACCGTGAAGGTGCTGTTCTTCTTTTGTCTCATCTGCAGGGTTTAATCTATTTCTCATCTTCCCATTAGAAACCAGCTGCTTCCTCCAGTGTGTTTAATTTTGCCCAGCTATCTTTTTAAATGATTTATTATTATTATTATTTAGGTTTTCTGAGGTTTGAGGCAAGGTACTTGCAGATGTCCATTTTGTTCCTACAGGCCTCACTTGAGAGAACGTCATTATGATAATGATAGCTAATTAATCCTCTCCAGTGCCTCCCATAAATCCACTGTCTCATGCTATGAGCTACCACCATTTGTTTTCCAGGAAAGGAAATCAGCAGGCTGATTAATTTGATTTCTGGTGCCATGTGAATAATGTAAAGAGACATTAGGTTTCCACATTCTCAGTGATGTAAATGATAGTGTAACACCACAAATTATTTCTAATGGGTCTCAGTGATGGATGGCAGCTCTGACCTTGACTCTGACATTTACAGTAGGATAACTGCCATCTAATAAATATTATGTACTCATGAGCGGTGAGCAGATTGTGGAGTCGAAGGGCAAAGCCATCTGCAGATTCCTGTGGGGTGCTGTTTCTATGGAGAGTGGGGCCCAGGCCCTTCGGTGACAATATAACCAGTCAGGTGTGGAAGGAATTGAGCTGACACCAGACCTTTTCCTTTTATAGCCACCTATGAGCTTTTCTCACACTCAGTGGAAGGGGTGCCCCTGAGGAGTCAGAGTCAGTGTGAGGAGAAAACCACTTCAATCCTTCCTTTGAAGAATTGAAGAATTCTGGGGAATTCTTTGCTTAGGAATGGAGAATGGACCCTTGTTTATGTGCTAGGAGTGCGTTGTTACTTCATGTATCTTCTCTCCTGTCGGAGACAACAGAATACAGGAGATAGAAGAGAGAATCTCAGGTGTAGAAGATACAATAGAAGATATTGACACATCAGTCAAAGAAAGTACAACATGTAAAAAGCTCCTAACTCAAAATATTTAGGAAATTCATGACACAGCGAAACAATCAAACCCAAGAATAATAGGAATAGAAGAGGGTGTAGAATCCCAGCTCAAAGGTCTAGTAAACATCTTCAACAAAATTATAGAAGAAAACTTCCCTACCCTAAAGAAAGAGATGGCCATAAAGGTACAAGAAGCCTACAGAACACCAAATAGATTTGACCAGAAAAGAAAATCCTCTCATAACATAATAATCAAAACACTAAATGCACAGAACAAAGAAAGAATATTAAAAGCTGTAAGGGAAGTGCTCGAAGTTCTAGCTAGGGCAATTAGACAACAAAAGGATAGCAAGGGGATACAACTGGAAAAGAAGTCAGAGCATCACTATTTGCAGATATGATGGCATACGTAAGTGACCCCCAAATTTCTATCAGAGAACTACTACAGATGATAAACAACTTCAGCAAAGTGGCAGGATATAAAATTAACTCAAACAAATCAGTAGCCTTCCTTTATATAAATAGTAAGTAGGCTAAGACAGAAATTAGGGAAACAACACCCTTCACAATAGCCATAAAGAATATAAAATATCTTGGTGTAACTCTGACTAAGCAAATGAAAGACCTGTATGACAAGAACTTCAAATCCCTGAAAAAAAAGAAATTGAACAAGACCTCAAAAGATGGAAAGATTTCCCATGATCATGGATTCACATAATGAAAATGGCCATTGTACCAAAAGCACTCTACAGATTCAATGCAATCCCCATCAAAATTCCAACACAATTCTTCACAGACATGGAAAGAGCAATTCTCAACTTCATATGGAAAAACAAAACATCAAAAAAAAAAAAAATCCAGGCTAGCCAAACCAATTCTCAACAATAAAATAACTTCCAGGGGAATCATCATTCCTCATCTCAAGCTGTACTAAAAAGCAATAGTGTTAAAAACTGCATGGTATTGGTACAAAGACAGACAAGTGGATCAACGGAATAGAATCAAAGATACAGAAGTAAATCCATACACATATGGACACTTGGTCTTTGACAAAGAAGCCAAAAACATACAGTGGCAAAAAACCAAACCAAACCAAACCAAAACATCTTCAATAAATGGTACTCGTCTAACTGTCGGTTTGTATGTAGGAGAATGAAAATAGATCCATATTTATCACCTTGCGCAAAGTTCAAGTCCAAGTAGATCAACATAGAACCAGATACATTGAATCTAATAGAAGGGAAAGTGAGAAAGAGCCTCAAACTCATTGGCACTAGAGAATTTCCTAAACAGAACTCCAATGGCTCAGGCTCTAAGATCAACAACTGATAAATGGAACCTCATGAAACTGAAAAGCTTCTGAAATGCATAAACACTGTCAATAAGACAAATCGGCAACCTACAGATTGGGAAAAGAAACTTCACTAACCCCACATTTGATAGAGGGCTAATATCCAAAATATATAAAGAAATAAAGAAGCTAACCTCCAAAAGCCCAAATAACCCAATTAAAAAATGGGGGTACAGAGCTAAACAGAGAATTCACAACAGAAGACTCTTGAATGGCTGAGAAACACTTAAAGAAATGTTCAAAGTCCTTAGTCATCAGAGAAACGCAAATCAAAATGACCCTGAGAGTCCACCTCACACCAATCAGAATGGCTAAGGTCAAAAACTCAAGTAACAGCACATACTGGCGAGGATGTGGAGAAAGAGGAGCACTTCTCCATTGCTGGTGGAATTGCAAACTGGCACAACCACTCTGGAAATCAATCTGGAGGCTCCTCAGAAAATTGGAAATAGATCGACCTGAAGACCCAGCTATACCACTCTTGGGCATATACCAAAAGATGCCACACCATGCCACGGGGATATGTGCTCCACTATGTTCCTAGTAGCTTTATTTATAATAGCCAGAAGCTGGAAATAATCCAGATGTCCCTCAATGGGAGAATGGATACAGAAAATGTGGTTCATTGTAGGTGGAACAACAATATGAACTAACCAGTACCCCCTGAGTTTGTGTCTCTAGCTGCATATGTAGCAGAAGATGGCCTAATCAGCCATCATTGGGTAGAGAGGCCCCTTGGTCTTGCAAACTTTATATGACCCAGCACAAGGCAAGGCCTGGGCCAAGTAGTGGGAGTGGGTGGGTAGGGGAGCAGAGGTGGGGGGAGGGTATAGGAAACTTTCGGGATAGCATTTGAAATGTAAATAAAGAAAATAATAATAATAATAATAATAAAAGAAAAAAAAAGAAAAAAAAACAAGAAAAAAAAAAGAAAATGTGGTTCATTTACACAACTGAATACTATTCAACTATTAAAAACGAGGACATCATGAATTTTGTAGGCAAATGGGTGGAACAAGAAAAATTCATTCTGAGTGAGGTAATTCAGACCCAAATGGACATGCATGGTATGCATTCACTAATAAGTGGATATTAGCCAAAAAGCACAGAATACCTAGGATACAAGCTATAGACCATAAGAAGTGTAACAAGCAGAAAGACCCAAGTGAAGATGCTTCAATCCCACCTAGAAAGGAGCAGGAAATAATCACAGAAGGCAGAAGGAGGGAGGGACCTGGATGGGAGAGACGAGGGGGCAGTAAGGGGGAAACAGGATCAGACATGGGGAGGACGAAGAGCCAGTCAGTGTGTTTTACTGGGGTTAATTACTCAAAGCTGCATCGCTAAAAAGCCCACTTCAGTGTGAGTGACAGTTCATGATGGCTGGAAACCTGGGGCAGGCTGCACAGGCTGTAGGTAGCTCAAGAGGTTAAAAAGATGTCTTTTCCAAGACGCTCAGTTTGTCTGAGCCTCTTCCAGGCCGCTCAGCTGGCCTGATTTTTCTGGGCAGTTCAACCTGTCAGTACGTCCTTACTGCTTCATGCCTGGGAGTGGGGGGTGACCTGTTAAGGTTTCATTGTCATGAAAAACATCATGACCACAACACTCTTAGGAAGGAAAACATTTCATTGGGGCTGGCTTACAGTTCAGAGGTTCAGTCCATTGTCATCATGGTGGGAAGCATCATGACCACAACACTCTTATGAAGGAAAACATTTCATTGGGGCTGTCTTACAGTTCAGAGGTTCAGTCCATTGTCATCATGGTGGGAAGCGTAGCAGCATGCAGGCAGACGTGGTGCTGGAGGAGAAGCTGAGAGGTCTACATCTGGATCCCCAGGCAGCAGGAAGAGGCAGTGAACTACCAGACCTGGCTTGAGCATCTGAAACCTCCAAACCAGCCTCCAGTGAGACATTTCCTCCAAAGGCTGTACTCCTACTCCAGCAAGGCTGTGCCCACTCCCTATGAGCCTATGGGGCCATTTTCATTCAATCCACCACAGGTAGGTAGTGAATCTGGTCAGTTTGGGGAACTTTCTGAAGCTGTTGAGTTGTTTACATCCTGTCTTTAGGGAACATCCCTGCAGGACCCCTCCCTTAGAACATCCTGCTATTTCATCTCCCCTTTAGCATCTTGCCTTAAAACATCCTGTTGTCTTACTCTGATTAATATCCTGAAGGTGTCTATGGGAGGAAATCACACACACACACACACACACACACACACACACACACACACACACACATCTTCCCAGTTTTAAGGCAATCATCCTGTCTTGCTGAGGCATAGACGGTGATTGATTACACAATCATTACACAATCAGGCCCTCACAGACATCTGGAAGCCTGCTTGCTCCATCAGTCTCCCGGGGCTCACTTCTTTGTTGCTGTCTTTGAGTATCGCAAAGCCTTAGCAGCCTCAGTCAGCTGTAGCCTTGGAACCTAGACTGAAAGGATTGAACCGGACACAGAGCATTGTTGCATGCTCTCACATGCCTTGTGGCTTCCTTTGGTAGCTTAGTTTTCTTGGAGCTCCGGTGGTCCCACTGAGGCAGTCACTGCAGATCACTGTCACTGGTGATCTTAGAGACAGTGAGCCCATGGTTTCATGCCCAAGATGAGGACACAGGTGGTAGTCTAGGCTATATATGTATCCCAGCTTGGACATGCACAATGCAAGTTGATTTTTTTTTTGTGAGTGTGTTTATTTATAAACACACACACACACACACACACACACACACACACACACACACACACACCCCAATTCCAAGTTATAGGCTGCATTCCCTTTGAACCAACATTTCTGGGAAATTTTCGATTCATTCGTGGGTATAAGGGCAAGGAAAGCCAAGTGGCTATCAAACCTGCTTGATTTCACCAGCCAAAGGCCTTGCTCACTTCTTCAGGGTTTGCTTGTTTTCTGGGCTTATAGGCAACCTAATTGTACAGTGAGCTCCCAGTCCTGCAGGGCATTGGGGGCAGGGGGCATGGGGGTTGTGGTTCAGGCTGAGGACTCTAACATTTTCTGTAGGCCTTGGCTAGAAACCCCTGTTTTCACTCACACAAAGTGTGGGGTTTCCCAGTGCTCAAAGCAACACAATGCAGTGACTTACAAACATTTCTCTGTCCGTGGGATTAGATTGCTATGAATTTTCTCCCAAGGTGCTTCTACAAGTTCTGATGGTGGGGATCCTGTGGGGGCTATAATTACGAGCAGGTTTGTGGGATATACAGACTTACTTTTCCTCTGGTTGATGCTGACAGAGGTTTTGTTCACGCTGGGCAGGACCAAATTGCAGGTGGATGCAGTCCTAGCATTGGGAGCTGGCTGATTGCAGGCTGTCAGGGTTGATGCCCACCATCGCCTGCTTCTCTTTCCTCAAGCGGCCTGAATATTCAGTTCTGTTGATACTCTCAGGGCCAGGATGCCTGGATCATCAGGGAGGTTGATCATGTCCAGGTGGGGACCCTTGTCCTCCATCTCTGTATCTCTGTGTAAGTCATAGAAAGCCCCCTACTTTCCCTCCTTCCATGTCTAGCTCTTTCTCCAATAAGACTTTGGGACTTTGGGGTTCATCGGAGACAGGGAAAGAATTACTCCCTTTATCCCAGTTGGAGTCAGAGCCAGAACCCCAGTCTGACCTTCAGTATTGACAAGAGAAGGAGCAGAGTGGAATTGATGTGTTTAGTAAAGTAGCCAGCCCTGGGTCTGTCAGCCAGTTGCCACCGGGTGGGCCTGGCTCAGCTATTTCTTTGATTGGCCTTGTCCACACATGACAGCCTCACGAAACAGCTGCTTCAGTTTGCTCACGTGTGTACCCCTTACCACTCAGATCAAAACCAAAGGTTTCCCCATCCTGGGGAGCTCCTGACACCCCAACTCCTGCACCCACAACTTCTGTTCAACTGGAAGTACTTTCCCATGTATAGATGAGGAGGCCAAGGCTTGTAGAATTAAGTTGCGATCCTCTCTAACCTTCCACTATCTCAAAGCCTTCCTTATATCACCCCCTATCATGCAAAGGGAGTAAAAACTTCTCTCTAGAAGCCCTCGGATCCCCAGGGTGGTGCGGGGGTGGAGGCTGTTGGCAGCCTCTTGCCTTTGTGTGCCTCAGGGCGACCACCTGTGCAGCCATAGCCACTGCCAACCGCAGACAGCCCACCCACCCACACTGCCTGGGTGCCAGGGCACACACAGGGCAGAGGGAGACTGCTGAGTGGCCTGGAGAGGGGGGAACCTGCCCCTTTCCTCTTGTCCTCTCCCTTCCTGGCAGCCTCTCCTCCCTGTGTCCACCTGCTGGAGTATGTTGCCCCGGCCCTATGCCAACCATTTCTCTGGAGGCTGGGCTCCCACAATTCTTTCCTCTGACTTGTGCCTGCAGGTCCTCAGGCTCCGAGGGAGACCTGGAGGTCTTCCAACTGGGCTTGTATAGCCCCAGGGGCTGGGGAGGCTGGTGTGAGCCACCCACTCCAGAGCTTTTGATCTGGCTTCAGATTACAGGTCAGACTTTGAATATTTCCTGACTTTAGCCCTCACCCCTTGCCCTGTATCTGGGTTTCCCTTCACCTTCTCAGAGTTCCCAGGCCTTTTAACAAGATGGGTCACACCAGTAGTGCCTGCTTTTACTGTGGCTGCTTCTCCAACCAGCAAGAAGTCTCCCCCTGCTTAGGAAACTAGTATGCAGAAGGTGTGGTATGGTGGCAGAGGCCCCCACATACAGCAGCCAGAAACACCTGCTGTACTCTACCTCCTTAGGTGCAAGGTAGAAAAATCCTGAGCCATCTTGCCCAATAGCTAGTTACAAAATTGGCTTAAGAACACTCAGCTTGAACTTTCATGTGGGTCTGAGCATGCACACACACAGACACACACACACATACATAGACATACAAACACAGATACACATACAGATACGCAGACACACACAAAGACATACAGGTACACAGACAAGCACACACACACAGAGAGATACACAAACAAGACACACAATGTGTTAGTCAGGGTTCTCTAGAGTCACAGAACTTACAGAATGTCTCTACATATTAAGGGAATTTGTTGTGATGGCTTCCAGTCTGTAGTACGACTACCCCAACAATGGGCAGCTGTGAATGGGAAGTCCAAGGATCTAGTAGTTGCTCAGTCCAACAAGGCTAGATATTTCTGCCGGTAGAAGTAGATTCCAACAGATGTGCTGGCAAGTAAATGCAAGCAGGTGCAGAAGAGTGAATCTTCCTTCTTCCAATGTCCTTATGTAGCTCTCCAGCAGAAGGTATGGCCCAGATTAAGGTGTGTACCACCATGCCTGGATCTGGGACTTGTTTTGTTCCAGGCTGACCTTGAACGCTGAGGTCTCCTTGCCTTAGTTTCCTGTGATTAAAGGCATGTACTACCTTACCCGGGCCTAAGCTTTTCCTAGGCCGTATGTCTCAAGATCTCCATGCCAAGATCCAGGTCAGAAACTTGTGTCTTCCAGCCTCAAGATCTGGATCACAGGTGAGCCCTCCAGTTCTGGATTGTAGTTCATTCCAGATATATTCAAGTTGACAACCAGGAATAGCCATTGCACACAGATACACAGACACACAGACACACACACACAGACACACACAGACACACACACACACACACCCCACAGATGCCCATAATGTGCATCATAAATTGTTGATTCTCTTCTTTCAGTGGAGGTTTAACTTACGGCTAATCATGTCTACTAAGCAGCTTGAGTTTCTGTAAGCAGGGCAAAATGGGTAACTACAACTAACTACAACTAACTACAGGAAACCCAGCTCAGTGTCTTTAACAAATAGATTTCCTCCTCAGACAGAACCAAACTGTGGCGTTAGACTACAAATTCTAAAGTGATAATTTGTCACTGTATATATATATTTTTTTATGGTGTGCCTTCAGGCTACAAAGTGGCTGCCACTGGATCCATGTGCTGAGGCTGATGTTCAGCTATGACACACTGAGCTTAACGGGGAAGAGCGGTGTTTGCTGAGGTCACTTAATGCCATGGGAAACTCTATATAGTAGGTACTACTGCGGTTCACATTTTAGACACAAAGCAAGCAAGCAAGCACAGCTTCTGCGACGAATGTCACCCCCATCAGAATGACTAAGATCAACCAAACCCGTGACAGCAGATGATGCAGAGGCACTGGAGAAAGGAATCCCCAGACACTGTTGGTGGGATGCAAACTCGGGCAGATACCCTGGAGACAAGTACAAACAATCTTCAAAAACAAAAACCAACAACCAAAAAGTAAATCTAGCATATGACCCAGCTATACCACTCCTTAGCATATGCCCAAAGGACTCAACATCCCACCCCACATATATTGCTCAGCCATGTTCATAGCCACATTATTCACACGAGCCAAGAAATGAAAACAACCTAATGTCCTTCAACAGATGAATGGATAATGAAAATGAGGTGATTCTACAATGGAACAATATTCACCTTTAAAGAAAAATGAAATAAGGAAATTTGCAAGGAACTAGATAAAACCAGAAAAAAATTGTATTGAGTGAAGTAACTCAGATCCAGAAAAGTAAACACCTTATAAACCTTTTCATCTGCAATTTCTAGCTCCAAATCTTCAGACATGAGTTATTACAATGTGGAGTAACCAAGAAAGTAGAAAGGGACGGTGGAGGTTTGAATATGCTTGACCCAGGGAGTGGTACAATTAGGAGGTGTGGCCTTGTTGGAGTGGGCGTGGCCTTGATGAAGTAGGTGTGGCTGTGGAGGAGTGAGTGTGGCCTTGTTGGAGTAGGTGTGGCCTTGTGGGTATGGGCTTTAAAAGCCTGATCCTAGCTTCCTGGAAGCCATCCTTCTCCTTGTTTGCCTTTGGAACAAGGTATAGAACTCTCAGCTCCTCCTAGACCTTGCTCCCACCTTGATGATATTGGATTGAATCTCTGAACTGGTAAGCCAGCCCTAATTAAATGTTGTCTTTATTCGAGTTGCCTTGGTCATGGTGTCTGTTCAAAACATTAAAACCTTAACAAAGACAGATGTTGGTACCAGAGACTGGAGTATTGCTGTGATAGACCTGACCATATTTTGTTTGGAAGAATGTGCATTTTGGGACTTTGGATTTGGAAAGCAGTGGAAGGCTCCATGTGGGGGCTATCCTAGTAGGCATATGGAAGACCTTGTTGCTGGGAGTGATTCGAACTGTGCAGACCTGGCCTAACAGATTTCAGTGGATTAGAATTTCAGTATGTGGCCTAGAGTCTGCTTTTGTGGTATTTTGGTGGAGAATATGGCTAGTTTTTGCCCTTGCCTGAAGAGTCTACCTGAGGCCGAGGTAAAGAGATTTAAATTAATTGCATTGATGAAGGAAGTCTCAAGGAGTCCAGAGGGGCTTTTTTTTTTTTTTTTTTTTCTGGTTGAGGGTCACGCACGAAGAGCACTTTGAACAATTGTAGCAACCTTAAAAAGGAAAAATATAGAATATTGTTCTTGATTTTTCTCTTTGTCTTCTTTAGTTTTGTTGTTGTTCTTTGGTGAGGTTGTGATTTCCTCGGAGTTGTGTTTGAGTCTAAAGACAGGCAATCACCCTGTTCACAAACCCACCTTGCTAAGGACCAGGTGTCACTGGGTGTGGTCCCAGTGCTTGGAAGGCTGAGGGAGGAAGGTTACCACAAGTGTGAAGGAGATAGGCTGGCCTATGAGATGAGACCATGAGCTTAGAAAAGAAGAGGCAGAACCAGGGAGGGGTGAGGAGGAACAGCAGCAGTGTGTGCACTGGAAGCATGGGGGCTTCTTTGTTTGTAGCTTTGGTTTTGGGGGGGGGGGTTGGTTTGGTTTGATTTGGTTTGGTTTGGTTTGGTTTGCCTGTGTCATCCAGATCTGAACATAAAGGGCCAGGACACAGACAGCTAGACTTTTTTCTTTTGATACCCATGACTAATTGCAGCATGAGCTATGGTTTAGCTGGTGAGGCTCTGTGATAGCCTCTGCTCAGCACCCATTGGTACACTGTAGTTTCTCCCATCCAAGTCAGAACAGTTTAGAGATGCGACACTCACAATGAATCTATTCCCCCAAACACCCATCCTGTAAATACTGTAGCCACAGCACCTTCTCTAGATGCTAATGATGCACAATTTATTCATCTACCACCTCATCCTGTTTGTGGGTATTTGCTTTAACAGAAAAAAGCAGATGTATGTATGAAAAAGTGCTCTCTAAATAAATGAAATAAAATGTCATGGTGTGTATAAATGAAACTAGGACCAGGTACATTTGTAGACATTTTACCTCCAAATCTGAGAACTTCATCAAAACATTCAACAGAGATTGGACCTAGTTAACCCTAAGACAAAATATAGTAAAAAAAAAAATGTTGAGCTAAACTCTCACCTAAAGCATTTGCTCATTCTGAAGGAGGCATGCACAGATTGGCATTGGTTCTTTTAATGGTGTGTCATGGTTGGTGGGGCCACCAGGAAGTGAAAAGTATCTGAATCCTGTGGTCCAAGGGATATTAAATTGAATCAAGGTAGTTGTGACCTTGAGACAAGACCCCACCCAGCTAAGATTAGATCCAGGCCTGGTAGTGCAAAGCTTTAATCCCAGGACAGTGAAACAAGCAGATCTCTGTGTTCAAGGCCAGCAGAGCAGTCTGTAATGTTGAAGTTATCTTGGATACCCCAAGATATTTAAGATGCCAGAGCCCTGGGCTGTCTGCTGAGGAAAGTTGCTAACAGGGAGTGTAGTCAGCTCAGGAGAAAGAAGTTTGTTGCAGCCAACAATGATGAAAAAGGATTTGGAAATCTCAAGACCACTTTGACATCAGCCATGGAGATGCAGAGTTTGCAGACTGCCCAGCTGGTTTCCTGTCTTGCTTTAGGGATAACAGTTCAGTGATTGGATGAATTTCAGAAAAGTCTTTAAACTTTGGACTTTTAACATCGTTGAGCCTGCTGTTGAGTATGGAAACTTTGGAAGTTGAACTAAATGTACCTTTTATTATACTTCGGTTAGGTATGGTCCCCATATTCTCATGTGTTTAACCAAGCTAACTGGAGCCAGGGAGTATAATGTGATGGTTTCTATATGCTTGGCCCAGGGAATGGCACTATTAGGAGGTGTGGCCTTGTTGGAGTAGGTGTGTCACTGTGGGTGTGGCCTTGTAGAAATAAATAGGTGTGGCCTTGTTGGAGTGGGTGTGGCCTTGTGGGTGTGGGCTTTAAAAGCCTGATCCTAGCTTCCTGGAAGCCATCCTTCTCCTTGTTTGTGTTTGGAACAAGATCTAGAACTCTCAGCTCCTCCTAGACCTTGCTCCCACCTTGATGATATTGGATTGAATCTCTGAACTGGTAAGCCAGCCCTAATTAAATGTTGTCTTTATTAGAGTTGCCTTGGTCATGGTGTCTGTTCAAAACATTAAAACCTTAACTAAGACAGAAGTTGGTACCAGAGACTGGAGTATTGCTGTGATAGACCTGACCATATTTTGTTTGGAAGAATGTGCATTTTGGGACTTTGGATTTGGAAAATAGTGGAAGGCTTTAAGTGGGGGCTTCATGGGCTATCCCAGGAGGCATACGGCATACCCTGTTGCTGGGAGTGATTCGAACTGTGCAGACCTGGCCTAAGGTATTTCAGTGGATTAGAATTTCAGTATGTGGCCTAGAGTCTGCTTTTGTGGTATTTTGGTGGAGAATGTGGCTAGCTTTTGCCCTTGCCTGAAGAGTCTACCTGAGGCCGAGGTAAAGAGATTTAAATTAATTGCATCGATGAAGGAAGTCTCAAAAGAGCGCAGCAGACTTTTCCTCTGGTTAAACCTCATGAGTAGCAAGCTTAGAAAGAAAACAAATATGAAATAAGTGGTTGGAGTACTAAAGGGGCACCAGGAAATGAAAAGTCGTTGAATCCTGTGGTCCAAAAGATACTAAATTGAATCAAGGGATTGGTGACTTTGAGACAAGATCACCAAGAGAGGTCTTGTCCCAAGGTCACCACTCTTTTGATTCAATGTACATTTTGGGACTTTGGAATTGGAAAGCAGTGGAAGGCTCTATGTGGGGGCTATCCTAGTAGGCATATGGAAGACCTTGTTGCTGGGAGTGATTTGAACTGTACAGACTTACCCTAAGAGATTTCAGTGGATTAGAATTTCAGTATGTGGCCTAGAGACTGTTTTTTTTTTTTTTTTTTTGTGGTATTTTGGTGAAGATGTGGCTCGTTAATGCCCTTGTCTGAAGAGTGTGAAGGTGTGGCCTTATTGGAGGAAGTATGGCATCATGGTCATGGGTTTCTAATCTTGCTCCCTGAGAGAGGGCATAGATTTATCAACCTCTGGGTGGGGCTGTGTTCCACCATCTTGCCTCCCAATATCCTGAATCCACATTTTAAGAGAAATTTCCCATAAGATTTGCCTGTGTTGTTGTTATTTTTGTTGTTGTTGTTGTTATTTTTGTTGTTGTTGTTGTTTTGGAGTTTTTTTGGAGGCTGCAGACTCCTTTCCCACTGCTTCAGCACTCCTCAGAGTCTCTCAGCTTCTTCAGAACTCTGGCAGCATGTGCTGGAGGCTAAGGCCATTTTTGTTTTTCTCCTCTGGAAGCTTCCTCAGCTACCTCTCCAAATAGCAACAGGAGGGTCAGGGTCAGGCTGACCACAGCCAGATCACTAGGAGCATGCCTGCACCACTGGTTGCCCAGGGAAACCATTTGGTTGGTGGAGTAGAGTTGGCCCACCAAAGAGTAGAGTAGAACACCACAGCAAAGGCTACCCACATGGACCAGGAGTTGTAGACGATATACCTCCTCTCTTGAGGTTCCTTCCATGATGACACTTTCAGTCAAGTTTCTGTACTGTTCACCTGGGACCCAAATGACTCAGGCCTGAAGTTGGTTTTCTGCAGCTCGAAAAAGATGGGTGTATAGGTATTGTCACTCTGGAGAACTGTGAGGACCTGGCTATTGGACAGCTCTTGTCCCCAGCTAAAAGGGCTCCCCTGGGGCAAGGTGCTGCACACCAGGGTGGAGGTGGGCAGGGGCCAGCTACCCCACCAGGGTCTGTGGGAGGCTCAGAGGTTATGTCAGATGATAGCTGCTCCAGCTTCTTCCTATTTCTAGGGGCGCCGTTCATTCTGGAGCAGTGTCTCACCTCTGCTCGCCTTATGTCTTCCTCACTATTTATTTCAATGTTTCAATAGGAGATGCTACATAAGGGATGCCCTCTGCACCGCCACCACCCAGAGACATGCAGGGTTGGAGGCCCCAGATCTCTTCCTTCACCAATTTGTGCGTCCCTTGAATCCCATCCCCCATAACCCTCCCTCCCCAGCCCATGTCCTCCCAGGCAGCGGAGGGGTCACTTTATGTATTTTCTATCTGTAAAAGACCACACACACACACACACACACACACACACACACACACACACACACACACCAACATAACCAACTAAACAAACAAAAAGCACCCAAAATTATGGAGTCCTTTTTATGCTGGCCAACTACTCTTAAGCACAGGGCCTACCCTAGAGAGTGGGTACCGGTGTCACTATATTGTGGAGAATACTTATTGGTCTTCTCTTTGAAGGTATCGTTTAGAAATATCTTCTTGATTCGGACTGGTACCTTGTCTTTCTCTGTGCTGCGATTGGTCTTGCTTGAACTTGTGCATGTCTTGTGGATGTAGGTCATATGTGCAGCAGCTCTGTTGTGTCTGGAAAACACTCTTTTCTTGGTGTGTTCTCCGTCTCTGGCTCTTACAGTCACTCTAACCCCATGTTTGCATGGATCCCTGGGGCTGTGATGAAGACATCCCATTTAGGGTTACATGATCCAAGGTCTCTCCCTCTCTGCACATGGTATAACCATTGATCTCTGTGTTAATTACGCTCTGCTGCAAGAAGCGTCTCCGATGTGGCTTGAGCAAGGCACCGATCTATATGGGTGCAGCAATGTGTCACTAGGAGTCATTTTGTTGGTGTGTTCCTTTCACAGAATAGTGGCACTAGGTTTCCCCTATAGAGTTCATGACCCCTCTAGTCTCAGGTTTCAGCCTCTGTCAGTGTCTGGTATGGGTTTTATCTCATGGTATGGGCCTTAGCCAATAAAAAAGTAAAGCAGTTGATTACTCCCATAAACTCTCGTGTCCCTGTTGCACCACTATGGCTTACAGGTAGGTTGCTGTTATAGTTCCAGGGACTGTAGCTGGGTGTGAATATTGATGACTTTTCTGTTATGGTATCAAGTAGAGTACCTTCCAGTGCTACAAACTCTAGCCAGCAGGGCTGAAATGTCTTCTAGTTTGGCACCTGTTCAACTTCATGTTGTAAAGGATACCCAATAGCATTGGCTGTAGCCTGTAATGTTTGAGAGATCTATGAGAACCTCTTTGACCAGTGAGTGGACAAAATGTAATCCACTCCTGGTTCTGGGGGGTTTACTTGGTAATATATGATGTCTTGTAGGGCCATTCTATTTCCCCATGATATGGTAAATGTGTTAAAATTCCTTTTATATATGTGTATTTTTAGGGAGTTTCTGTGATAGAAGGTTTCCAAATGGCTCTTAGAAGGCCTTTAGGGTAGCTTTGCCTCTCCTTAGTCCCGCCTTCACTCTGCCCTCCCATCTCTTCTCCGTTTAATACTACTACTAGCATTTCCTCTTTATCCTTTATGCCACTGTATTCTACTTCCCCTTCCTTGGGGGGATCCTCCCCTCCCTCCTGGTCCTTTACTAGCTACCTGACCTCTGTGGATATTCTAAATGAGATGCACATCCCTAAGGTTCAAAAGCTAACATCCCCATATAAGAGAAAACAGGCAACATGTATCTTTTGGGGTCTTGGTTTTGGGTCTCTCTGGATGATTGTTTCTGGCTCTGTCCATTTACCTACATATTTCATTTTCTTTAACAGCCAGAAACTATTCCATCATTTAAACATGCCCAATCTTCATTATCCATCCTCAGCTGATGTCTGTTTCTAACCCCTGACTATTAGGAATAGGACAGTACTGAACACTGATGAGAAATTGTCTGAGTAGGATGTAGAGTCCTTTGGGTAGATGCCCAAGAGTGGTCTAGCTAGATCTTGGGGTTGATCAATTTTCAGCTTTTTGAGAACCCTCACACTGAGTTCCAGTCCCATTCTGCAGTTCTCACCAGCAATGACTCTTATTTCTCTGTATCCTCGCCAGCATGTGCTGTCATTTGTGTTATTGATCTTGGCCATTCTGACTGGGGTAAGATTAAATCTGATAGTAGTTTTAATTTGCATTTCTCTCATGACTAAGGGTGTTGAACACTTGAAAAAGTGTCTTCGGATGCTGGAAGTCTTTGGTTTCTGCTTGATCGGCTGATGTAAGGACGACAGGCGACTGCAGCTAAGAAAAGAGAAAGACCGTGGTAGCACTCCGGAGTCAGAGACATTGTCACCAGTTCCGGGATATTCCCTGTCCTGAAAAAAATTCCGGGAAAATTGACTAGTATTAAGTGTGATTAAAAAAGCGTAATAGTTGAGAGCAACCAGCTAATGATTACATTTTAAAGACAATTTCTGTGGAAGAGGAAATCCATTTCCAAGAGTACTTAGAGCTGGTCTTCACCTCGAGGAAGCAGTGGCTTGTTCCAGGAAGCCATTTTGGCCAGAGAATTTACCCAGAATGCCTCATCAGGGAGAAGATTGCTACTTTTATTTCTATTCTACCTGCACCAGGGGTGACAGCTGCCCCTTCCGCCACTGCGAAGCTGCACTAGGAAATGAAACTGTCTGCACACTATGGCAAGAAGGTCGTTGTTTTCGACAGGTGTGCAGATTTCGCCACATGGAAATTGCCAAAAAACGAAGTGAAATTCCTTGTTATTGGGAAAATCAGCCAATGGGATGTCGGAAACTAAATTGCGCTTTCCACCACAACAGAAGTCGTTACATTGATGGACTGTTCCTACCTCCAAGCAAAACTGTGTTACCCACTGTGCCTGAATCCCAAGAAGAAATAAAGGCTAGCCAGTTCAGAGTTCAACAGAACAAAGTGTCAGTTCAGTCCAACCCCTCCCCTCAGCTCCGGAGTGCAATGACAGTAGAGAGTTCAAATAAAGTTCCCATTCCCACACATCAGCCTGTTGTAATCAACATTGCAGATGATGATGAAGATGACGATGATCAGTTTTCTGAGGAGGACGATGAAAGCAAAACACCTGCCCTGCAACCAACTCCTGAAGTCAATGATGGATGCCGAGTGGCTTCTGCCTGCAAACCTGGGGTCAGTTTAAAGCAAGGTGAATGCTTGGATTTTGGAATAAGAACTCTTGAGGAAATTAAATCAACGAAAATGAAAGGAAAACCCAAGAAGCAAGGTGACTCCTCGGGAGACTCTCCAGTGGGAGATTCTCCGCCCAGTCCAGGCCCTGGAAAGGATGTTGGGACTGTGGTGGGGATGGTAACTCCATCAAGCAGACAAGAAGAGTCCTTGGTTAGACCGAGTCTTAGTGAGAGACTGGGAAAACGAAAACTTTCAGTAGGTGGTGACAGTGAACCCCCATTAAAGCGAAGACTTGCACAGAGGCTAGGGAAAAGAGTGGAAACGCCAAAGAAAAAGAGACTTCATAACGCTGGTGAGATTCACGTGAAGACATTGGCAGAAATTCTTCTTGAAAGAGCCAGTCGGGAACGTCGAGAATTGCAACCTAAACCCAAGAGAGAAGAACCTTCAGGAGCCAACGATTCTCCATCAGGAAGAAAAAGTTCTTCAGTGTGGATCAAAACCTTCTCTGAGGTCCTGGCTGAAAAGAAACATCGGCAGCAGGAAATGGAAAGACAGAAATCCAAACACTATACGCGTTGCCTGGTGCTAACAGAAGACACTGAAGTGAAAAAGACAGTGAGTCTGCGGACTGTAGCTGTTAGCAACGGACAACCGGAGGAGCCTGCAGGAAGAGCCAGGTCTATGCAGGAGGTGCATATTAAGACGCTAGAGGAAATTAAGCTGGAGAAGGCCCTGAGGTTGCAGCAAAGCTCTGAGAGTAGTGGCAACTCCCGACCTCAAGCTGAGGCTGTCCCGGTGGCAAAGAGGCTGTTCCGCATCAACAGGAGAGCAGTTGCAAAAGAAGGGAGAAAACGTGGAGATAGTGGCGATGCTCCTTGTCAGAGCAGTGTGATGAAGACGGAGGCTAGTGAGACTTCAGATGAGGCCATACATGATCCCACAAAACTTCCAGTCAACAGATGTGACACTGTCAACGAGAAACACACACCGAGACAGCAGGAGAGAGGAGTGTCACAAAAGGAGAAAGCAGCCTTGTCCCCTGCGCGGGGAGATGCGGTGCTCATCCCTGAATCAGGCGGCACTCAGCACCTGGCAAAACCGCTCCCCATGGAGTCATCCCCGAAACGGGAGGTAGAAACCTCTGGAACTGAGGACTCGATGCTGAATGTGAAACGTGCAGCACAGACTTCGGAAGAAAGGAGTCAAGTCAAACCCAAAACAAATGTGACGCCATCTGTAGTCAAGGTTATCTCACGTCCCAGATTGGCTCTCAAGCGCAAGGCTGTGGAGATGCACTCTGAAGGCATCGGCATCGCTGCGGTGAAGCCGTTCAACTTCAACAGTGCCCTGCAGGAAAGGCCCACCAAAAAGGCAGCTGGAGCTGTTGTTCCCCTCCTCTCTGAGGATAAATCTGTCACCATGTCCGAGACAGAAAACCTGAAAGACAATTCTGGACTGTCTTCAGCCCAAGTTACTTCAGGACCCTTGGTCCCAGAAGGATCTGGCCTTTTCTCATCTCAGCTGGCAACAGAACCGTGCTGCCTAAGTTCTGACTCGACGGGAAAACCTCCACTCTCTGGGGAAGATGACTTTGAGAAACTAGTATCGGAAATTTTAGAAGGGAAAGACACCTTGGAAACGATGAAGATGGCCTTCTGCTTGAGTTCTCAGAGATGACTGACAGTTTAAGCTGAAAAAGATAATGAGGACACACACACACACACACACACACACACACAAACCTCATCAAAAACTAGACTTAGTTTCATCTATTTACCTAAAGTGATAATTTAAGTCTCAAATTTTGTCCTCGTCAAAAGTGTATACCTCTGAAGTATCTGTGTGTGTCCTGGATTCCCCGGGGTCGGATCTTTTCCATCCCTTGATAAATAACCGTTTTGTCCATTTGATGCCATTGCTCAGCATCTTCGAGAAGAAAGTTCTGTAATGCACTTCTCTCCACATGAGACTGAGCCCCAAACCAAACGGTTCACGGGAACTCAGTGGTCCTCGAAGTGTTTGTCAGGGTGGGCTAGCTTCCATTGCTGTATTTATTTATTTATTTATTTATTTATCTACCTATCTATTTATTTATTTATTGTCGTAGATTTATTTATTTATTTATTTATTTATTTATTTATTGTCTTAGTTTTATCAGAGTTTAAAACAAAGACAGCTGCTAACCATTGTGGACCAAATGTCATGCTACCACTAAACACAAGGCCTACTCAGTCTGTGTTAAATTGTATGTCTTTTAAAAGGTATTTGGAGATTCATCTGAGCTTTAAAGAGGGCAGGGCAGCTGGAGAACCTGAGATACGGACCTGGTCCTGTTGTGTTAGCTGCTCTGTAAGCTTCTGAAGAGCAATAGCTAGTTTATTATTTAATTTTTAAAGGTTTCAAAGTGCCCGAGGGGCGCCCTGAAACTAATTTTCTATTTCTGGGATTCCCTGGATTTTTTATAAGAGACAGTGACACGACTAGGGATTTTTTTTTTTTTTTTAAGTATGAAAATTGTCCCTTCAATGACTTTCTCTTAGTGGCATTGAATTATCACAGAGATAGAAAATTGGTAAATTTTTAAAATTTCTAACTCTCCCAGGAAACTCCTCTTGTCTAGTATTTATTTGATGTGCTTTAACCACGGGAGGAGGAGTGGGGAAAAGACCTCAAGCTGCCAGTATTGATCTACAGACTGTAGCCGTACACTGGGTGTACTGTCAGGGATGGCGAGATGCTCGGGGGGTATTGGATACCTCCAGTTTCTTCATTTCTGGATTGAGTTTTCCTTTCTTAATGTTGGTCTTCTTCACATCACCTCAAGGTTCAGACTTGTGAAGGAACAAGTCTGGTGAGGATAACAGTCTTGAAAGGAGACACTGTACAGAACTGGGTGAAGGAGAGGGAAGGCTTCTTCACTGTGATACTTTCTGTAGGTGGCCAGTTTGCTTCTCACAGGGAAATCCTGGACCACCTGTCATGTTGGCTCCTAAGGAACTGCTGTTGTAAGCGGCTCATCAGGAGTTGAAGTTCCTGTAGCCTTGTTGGGAATATGGAAAAGGAAGAAAGCCACGGGACTACCAGTTCAGTCTGGGAACTTCTGGATGATTCTGCAAAAATGACTTGAAGTTTCTGTATAACACTTGCACCAATCCATCTTCAGCTGACTGAATGTTGTATGATAGCCCTTCTCCAAACCAGAGGGGGAAGGTTCTGGTTTCACCACACATTTTATAAACATTTCCTGTTTTGAATTGGCCTATAGGTTGTAGGTCTTTGTTGTATATAACCTCTATTCTTTTGCTTTAAATAAAAGGTCTGTTCATATTTAATGCTCTGTATTAGTCAGTGATTTGTGTTCAACATTATTTGAACCATTTGCCATTAATGAAAGAGCAATACTTATTTGTGTTTTAAATAAAACTGATATAAAAAAATAAAAGTGTCTTTGGTCTGTGTTTCACTTTTTTTTTTTTAGTATTCTCTGTTTAGGTTTATATCCACTTTTAGTCAGTTTACTTTCTCCCCCCCCCCTTCCCTTCTCCCTCTTGTTCTGGCCCCACTCGCTCAGGCTCTGCTTGCTCTGGGTTCCTGCTGTTTATTTTCTTGATCTTCATTTCTTTTTTTTTTTACTTTATATCCTAGATGCTTACTCTCTGTAAGATGTGCACTAAAGATTCTTCAGGATACTACTTTGTCCAAATGATGGTGTCCCTTGCTGTACTGAAACTTTCAAGCTCCATGAAATTCTATTTATTAACTGTCCTTAATAGCTACACTATTGGGGTTCTTAAACTCACTTCTCTTTTTGTAGAATCTTCACCTTAAAATATGTATAGAGTCTTCTACAAAAATCCAGGGATCAAATGTATTTTAATGGCATTAGATCAAGCACTGTGGAATTATTTTCTAAAGAATTAAAAGTTTGTTCTGTTTAAAAAGTATGTCTAAAACCAGATTATTTGAGCCAAACTAAACTAAAATTTCTTTTCACAGAACTACCTTCTGGGGTGTTAGACTTCCATATGGTTGAGATTGTTAGAGAAACGTATCTAAGAACCAAGGTGGTAGGAATGGAGGCAGGAGGGGAGGGGTGGGCCAGAAGCACTGTGCTGCACCACCCCTATGGATGTGGAGTCATTGTTGCTTTACAGAAGAGTCAGGCAAGATTCCCTAGTCCACAGAAATCCCAAGTCTAGGAGGAATGGCCTATGAGTTGGGTAATATGATCAGTATTTCACAAGATGAGGCAGGCAGGAGACTTAGGGCTCAAGAAATAACAGAATATACTGGGATTCATATAATGGTACCATTTAGAGCTTGTGCCATTCAGGCTTGGAGAGACCTGGCTTATCATTAAGCTAGACGCAAAGTATATAATAGAATCATCAAATCCTGCTGGGCCAGCTTCTAACGCAGTCAAGGCTGGGAGGCGTTCTGGTCTTTTGGACTCTGTCAAATGCTCTCTGAGGCCTCTTCCTTTGGAGCTTGGGCCAGTCAGTGGGGTGAGTGTTGATTTAAGCTATCCCCCCACCTCTTGATTCACCGTTTGCTTTCTCACTGCAAACCTCTGGCTGTCCCTATGTCCCAGGAAGTTGATCAGATTTTCAGAGGTGCTCCTAGGAGGATAGGCTCTGGGGTTCCTGACCCCAGTCTCTGCTGGCTTTGCTCCTGTGTTAACAGCAACTCGGTGGTACGTGGCAGTCAGCCTGCCTTCAGGTTGTACAACCTGTGCAGCTACGCCATGGGAAGCCCCAGGTGCTGAGACTAATGGAAAGTGTACAGGCTGGTGAATTTTGGTTAGAGACTAGAGGTTCTTGGCCTGTAAGGGAGACACTGTGTGGAAAGAGACTTTGGAAAAGAACAAAATGAAACAAGACCAAAAAACAAATGAAAACAAACAAAGAAAAACAAGTACTAGTATGGAAGTCTCAGAGATGGTGTAACCCATTGCTTAGGGTCAGCAAACTTTGTGCTAATGGTGTCTGTGGGTGTAGATTCCGTCTCAGCTGCTGCCCAGGATAGCACTACCATTCTTAGCCACCCTTGTCTGAGTGCCTGCCATCTGTTCTTGCTGATTCTCCTTCATAAAGGTCAGTCCTTCTCGAGTAGTGTACACTGCCTCCCTGGACCCCAGTAGGTCCCACTGTTGGCTATTGCCCCTCTCAACCCTCTCTCCATCATGTTCACGAATACATCTGGTTTCATCTTGTATCCCATTGTATCCATCTTGATTCTGTTTCCGTTGCTCCAACTGTTTTGCCAGACACATATACCTATGACTTTCTGCTGCGTGGTCACTCAGTTTAACAGGGGCAATGGTCACAGTGTCATATGGCAGTTGCCTTAATTGATGGTGGAAGCAATGGATTTGTGAGGCCACACCCAGCACTGTCTGAACCACACCCTGTGATATGTGGGGATCTTAGCTCGAAATGGGTAAGTTCCACAATGGAGACAGAGAGGGTAGTTCCAGGGACAATGAGACACACTGGGATGTCAGGCTTCTCCAGGAGAATAACTACTGAGTTCTGACAATAACGTTCTCTTTGACATCTTCTCTAAAGTGTCTGAGACAAAGAACAAAAGATTTGTGGCTCATCCCGAGGTCCAATCTTGCACAAGACTTGATGTCGGTGGTTAGCCAATGAGCAGAGCATGGCAACCTATCAGCCCCTGGTACACATGCATTCTTATTGTTTCTTATGTGTGAACGCTTTCTGTCACTCAAGCTTTCAGAACACTCTTTGCCTTGCTCTGGACAGTGAGGCAACATGGGAGAGCATCAGGTTATGAGCCAGAGACCCTTTCTGAGCCCTACATAGACGATTATGAGTTTTGAGTATTTGGGCAACTTACCTAACTCTCTGAGATTTGTCCCCTTATTGGTCCAGTTACAATGAAATCTGATTTTGTTCTTATGTTGCAAGCTGGCTGGGTGGGCAGAAAGGATAATATACCAGCATGTATTATATATGGCCCTGTAAGAGGGAGAGTCAATTGACTTTTGCCATGGATGACATTCATACACTGGCTACGAGATGCCTATTATCCAGTGGCCATGAGTAGCCTTCCTGTTCTTCTCATACAGCCTTCCTTTCTTAGTCCAGTATCTCAAGAGAAGAAAATGTGAAGCAATACAGCAGTGAATTTCACTGAACAGGTTCTGCACTTAAAATTCTGACACCGTGCTCAACCCAGCACTAATAAATTTTCCTGCCTTGAGTAGTACTTCTTAGACATGTGCTAAGGGAACATAGTTAAAGAAAAACCCAATAAAAAGAGATCATAAAGGAGAAGGATCATAAATCACTGGCGTGGCCTACTGCTGCTGCTGTCCTCAGGCTGAATTTGACAGCAAGGATTCTAGTTAAGAATTTGACACTAGGATTCTTGCAATATAACCTTGTTCCTATGAATGGAATATTGAAAAGTCACAGCCAAGTATCTAATCATGAGTGCAAGCAGGAGAGCGGAGAGAACCAGAGGATGGCCTCCATCTTCATTCACCAAGCAGCCAGGAGTACACACCATACCACCTTGCTGGCATTGAGTGATCACTCCTGAAAGTCGGCCAAGAACCTTTGACTAAAAATCTGCAACACATGAGAGTCAGTGGTCTGGCCTGGGCATCTAACTGAGACAATGAACTCTGTTCCAGACTGTGGCTTGGTGGCCTTGGAGATATGGAGATATTGAGAACAAGTGAATATAAATACAATTTACCTAGCAACATAATTCTCACAATCTTTTTTCTTTCTTTCTGATTTTCTCAGAAAGTCATCAGTCTATCTCCAGTCAACAATGTAGTTCCTGAGTGGCACACCACAGATGCTAAGAAGACAAGAAAAAAGAAGCAATGAAGAGAAGAATCACAAGAGTGGGGTTGAGGTTCCTGAGCTCCTCAGCTCAGCTGGAGAGACCCCCCAACCCCACCCCGGGAGCTGCAATGCCTCTTCTGAGGAGGCTTCCTCTCAGGACTGTGGTTCCTGGGCTCCCATGTCTCAGGATGTCAAAGGCTCCCACTGGGAGACCTTTTCTCCTCAGAGCTGTATAGTTCTTGGCCTTCCAAGTCCCAGGATACCCTTCCATCTGAGCAGGATCACTGTCCCCTGCTTATTCATTCAACAGTTATTCACTGGATCCTTACTTGTTCTGGATGTATCTTGCCCACATACAGCTCACAGTGTAGAAATGACCATATAACAGATAGTGAATCACTAATATAATTTTAGAATGTAATAAGGCTCCTCCAGGAAGAGGTTATGGTGGTGTGTAGCTGATACTCATCTCAAGGGAGGGCAGTTGGAAGGGCCAGTTAAGAAAGGTTGCATCTACAGAGAGGAACCAGCCTCTAATATCCTGTAAAAGGTGTGCTTGGGAATGAGAAGGACCTGTAGCTGAAGGTGGGCAAACAGAGAGGGCCAAAGATTGGCAGGTCAGGTCACGCAGAGCACCGAAGGCCTCAATGGATCTTGGATGCTGTTTAGGAGAAATGGGTGGTTCCTAAAGCGTTTTAAGCAAAGGAATGAGATGCTTCAGTTTCCTTATGGAGAAATCTCTCTGGCTACAGAAAGGATGGGTCATCAAAATGGGAGAAGATAGTAGGTACACAGCTGCCTCACTATAAAAAGAGGATTTGATATATGAACCTCGTGCCAGAGATATGGCTGGGGAGATCATGGCTCTGTGATGCATTTTGAGGTAGAAAAATGAGTATTGCCAATGGAAGTCACAAATAATAATGGAAAGGAAAACAACCAAGAGTGTGTTCTGGAGTTTTGGATTAAGCAACTGGATACCAAGGTGTGGAAAATTGGGGGGAGATGGGTGTGGAGCATAAACTTAGGAGTTGAACTACTCGGTCTTGGATGCACACATTTCACATGTCTGGCAGATATTTGAGTGGAGATGTTAGGTTGGAAAAGTTACGAATTTGAAGAATTTAGAATAAGAAATGAAGATTGGTATTTCATTGAGAACAGTAAATTAGACCCAGACAGAAAAACACTGCTTGTTTTCTCTTTGATGTGGATCCTAACTTGGAATCTTTAGATTTGTGTTTTTTAGCTCAGAACCCAGGAAAATAAAGTGGGACCATGACAGGTGGTGGGGGGGGAAACTTTAGCAAGAACTTTAGAGTACAGGTTAGACATGAAGTGGGGACTTGAAGAGTTTAGGTGGAGGAAGGATGAGAGTATATTGTTGAGGTAGGGACAGATTAAAGTATAACTGATACCAAAGATGTCTAAAAAAGCCAAATATAGATACATTAAAAAGAGTTTAATGGGAGTTACCCTATACCAGGGCTAATGATTCTCTGAGATGCATTAAGATATCAAACAAAAAGTCCCATCCTTGGTGTAGGATACCTTCCTTTTGATTTGTTGGTCAGAGAGGTGGAAAAGATCCCCCAAACAATGTTGTCTATTGTCTATTGACAATAAGGCTATTGTCACACGGGTCTTGGTTGCCTAGCAGAACCTGACGGTAAGACCATACATGTTGGTCACAAAACATGGAAAATCAGGCTGTTATTGATATGGAATCTTCATCCCTGTTGGTCAGCATTCATAGTGACAGAAAGTGCTATGTTGGGGGAGGAAAAAGAAAAAAAAAAGAAGAAGAAGACCCAGTTGTGAACCCTGCAAGCTATAATAATAACTGACTTGGTAAGGTACTCTTCATGTAATAATGGTATAATTGTTAAGGGAATAACCAATAGCCTTTTAATTGAATGTAAGGGCTGCTCCACAGGAGAGAATTCGTGCCTGTTACTGTAAATCTGACTAAGAAACTGTGGCTAGGGAGGTCATAACCCCTAATGAGAATGCTAGGCTGACTCCAGGACAGGCTTCAAATTGGCAGTTAAGGAGACTAGGCCTACATCTCTTTTCCCAAGAACTGGGCAAGTCCAGGCCTCAGAAGCTGCCACACCACCTGGCCTGAGGTAAGGACAGTGGGTCGGCAGCAGTTTCCAGACTTCCTCAGCAAGTTTCCAGACATCCCCAGCAAGTTTCCAGCCCCCACACCCTGGTAATGGAATGTCCCTAAAGATGGACCCAGCAGAATAACATAGAGATCACCTATCCTGAAATTCCCTAACGTGCTTTAAATCAGGCCTATAAGCTCACTTGGTTGTCTCTCTGTCTTAGTAACGGGAGACCCTAGCGTGCTGGACTTCTACAGAGTAAAGCACTCTTTGTGCTACTATTATCGCATGTCTTAGTCAGGGTTTTACTGCTGTGAACACACACCATGACCAAAGTAACTCTTATAAAATACAACATTTAGTTGGGGCCGGCTTACAGGTTCGTTATCATCAAGGTTGTAGTATGGCAGTGTTCAGGGAGGCTTGGTGCAGGAGGAGATGAGAGTTCTATATCTCATCTGAAGGCAAACAGAAGACTGACTTATATGTGGTTAGGGAGAGTATCTCATTACCCATCCCCACACGATACACTTCCTCCAACAAGGCCACTGTCTTAGTCAGGGTTTCTATTCCTGGACAAAACATCTTGACCAAGAAGCAAGTTGGGGAAGAAAGGGTTTATTCAGCTTATGCTTTCCACATTGCTGTTGATCACCAAAGGAAGTCAGGACTGGAACTCAAGCAGGGCAGGAAGCCAGAGCTGATGCAGAGGCCATGGGGGGATGTTTCTTACCTGCTTGCTTCCCCTGCCTTGCTCAACTTGCTTTCTTATAGAACCCAAGACTACCAGCCCAGGGATGGCACCACCCACAATGGGCCCTTCCCCCTTGACCACTAATTGAGAAAATGCCCCACAGCTGGATCTCATGGAGGCATTTCTTCACCCGAAGCTCCTTTCTCTGTGATAACTCCAGCTTGTGTCAAGTTGACACAAAACCAGCTAGTATAGCCACACGTACTCCAATAAGTGCCTCCTAAGAGTGCTACTTCCTGGGTCAATAATATTCAAACAATCACATTCCACTAAATGAATGGAGCATCAAACTCCATTCTACTTATCCTTACAGGCTACTGCAGCTCTCCCTCTGCATCACAGACACTTCTTTTTGCTATGGGTGATGGTTAACACAGAGACTCATAGCTGGTCGCCATGCAGAGACTAAGTGACTCTGGAATCATCAACCACAAATGGGGCATCTATACCACACTCTCTCTGAAAGCTCAGTGAGCATCATGGAAGAGGAAATGGAAAGATTGAAGTTGAGGAAGATGTTCACGAAAGAGCCTTCTGAATACAACATGGCAGTTGCATGCAAGACCTCATAGCAGCTGCGATTGCCTGAACAAGATCAAGCCAGTCAACTTTCCATTATGCATGGTGCAGGGGATCCCAAAGGCTTAGTCCTAACTAAGAGGCCATAGGCAATTGATGGCTTCTAGAGGAGAAACAGTCATTTTTCTTCATGGGTGTGGCCCCTGGAGGGTTGCCCAGGCTCCAGTGGATGAGGTGAGATACATGGTCCTCAGACGCGATGCAGGGTGGGTAGAGTTAGAAGTTCAGGGCTGATGGTCCCTACCTGGAGAAGAGAGGCTAGAGAGCAGTCACAGGACATGTGATTCTAAGGTAGGCTGCATGGATCAGCTCTGTTTAAGGCTTTAATCAATGATGAGTTGGAATGATTTTTAGTTTGCTACACAATAAAGGCCAAGTTTCTCCTTTCTCATATGGATATCCAGTTTTTCTAATACCATTTTTACACCATGTCTTCCTGGTGTCCTTGTCAAAAGTAGTCAGCTATGAATTTGTGGGTTTATTACTGATTTTTCTGTTGCATTGGTCTGTGTGTCTCCTTTAGTGCCAGCTCTGTGCTATTTCCATCCTATAGCTCTGGAGTATAATTAGAAGCCAGGAAATGTAGTGCCTCCAACTTCATTTTTTTCCCTCAAAATTGCCTTAGCTATGCAGATCTTTTTGTAGCTACATGTGAATTTCAGGACTTTTTTTTTCTACCTCTGTGAAAAATGTTGGAATTTGAATATGGGTTATATTGGCTCTGTATATTATTGATTCTTCCAACTTAAGCAAGTATTTTTTTCTATTTGATTTGTAGTTTTTGTTGTTGATTACTTTTAGTCTTGCTTTTGTTGATGTTGTTTGAGACAGGATCTTCATATGTAGTCCTGGCTGGCCTGGACCTTCACCTGCCTCTAGGCACCATGACTTAGGCAGCCTTGCTCTGCAGTAAGTACACTCCTCAATGTGATGCACTGTCTCAGCATAGACCCCAAAGTAGTAGTTGTAGTTTAATGCTGTCCAGAATCTGTGACTGTATGGGCCCAAAACTCCTTCCTTCTCCTAAATTGGTTATCTCCAGTGTCTTGTCACTGTGACAGAAAATTAGTCCTTAAGATTTCTAGATGCTTCCACAGCACAAGTTGGCCTAGGACTAAGCTGATGGTGGTATTGCTGTGTGTTATGTGAGAGATGCAACACACACATCTTTTCATCCCAGAGAGGGAGTCACAACAGACCTAAGAACAGGAAACACCGAAGTACAACTTGGTGAACCAGTGTGTTTGAATGGGGTCATTTACAGGACATGTGGCAAATAGAAGTGAAAGCATGGGAGAACTGGGACCTTTAAAGAAGTGACCTGGTGACCATGTTTTTGGCTTAGAGGTCCAGGAGCTGGGTCTGTCCTGAATCTGTGCTACTGTTATGCCTCACACTTCCACAGAGTAAGTTCATGGGAAAATATATACAACATGAAATTTATCATCCCAACCCTCTTTACAAGTACACCTCAGGAGGATTAAGTGGGACCCGATGGTCTTTCCATTGTTATACAATCATCACTATTATCCACCTATAACACCACCTAGAATTAAACCTATGTCTATTAAACACTAACATCTCATCTTAACCTGGAACTTCCCATTTTTCCTTTATAAACTGCTATTTTCCTATGGGCCCTGAATGTCTCCTCTCTATCTAGATGTAGTCCTTTGTTCTTCCCTCTGGGCCAAAGACCCTTTCCCCCTTTCTCTTGTTCCCTTCCCCTTCTCCCTCATCCTCTGTCTCTTCTCCATCATCTTTGTCTCTTATTCTCTGCCCTCTGCTCCTGTGGGGCAGATAAATCTCCTTTGTGCTAAGAACTTGGTCTTGGGGATCCTGGGCCAATATTGATTCTTTCAGGCCCATTGATTGCTTTTCTCCCTTGGCAGTTTGCACAGCACCTTCTGTGAGAGCTAAGTCTTCAGGGGACAGGCTTCCCGGTCAGTTCCAACTTCATTCCTCCAAGTCCCATGTCCACTGTGTGTGACATCTTCAGCAATAGGGTCTTACCTTCAAGTTCTAGGATACTGCCAAGGACAACCGATGATAGCTGATGTGGTTTTACAAGTTTCTTGTACTCTCCATTCCAACAACTTGAGGGGGAGTTTCCTATGACTGGCATTGGGTTTCTGTTAGATGATCTATCTTTGGTGTGAGTGGGGAGTATTATTATTCAAAGTGTCACAACTTCTTTGAAATCATACCGGTGTGTATTACATATATGTATATATGTGTATACATATATATTACATATGTGTTTTAAGTAAACATAAAATAGTGTTTCCCTATGGCCTTTTCAATATCCTCAGCGTTATTTATCCCTCCTCTCGATTTCTCCAACTCTTATTGCGTAGAAGCATGTTTTTGTTAAAGGGAAAATAAGTCCATTGTTCTTTTCTGTTACTGACAATTTCTAGAACAATGGGAAGCAGGGATCTCATACTTGTTACTCATCATAATCCAAATTATTGGCTGTGCACAGCCCTTTTATAGCCTTTTAATATATCTGATCTCACTTAGTTCTCCAAGTATCCCTAGGAGGTAAGATGTCTCATTCCATTTTATAGATAAGACTTAGATTGGAAACCTGTCAGAGGGTCCACGGCAGAAATGACAAATCCTTAGTGCCAACTGAGCTGGGATGAGCAGAGGCCAGGCCTAGACATCTCAGACTTTTGAATGAGGTGTGTGTGTGTGTGTGTGTGTGTGTGTGTGTGTGTGTGTGTGACTGCTTGTGGACGTTGTACATCGTGGTGCGCACTAGGCTCCGCACCACGATGTACAACGTCCACAAGCAGTTTGCCTCTGCTGGTCTGACCTGAGACTTTATTTACTGAGGCTTCTATGATGCCTCTACTGATTGCTATTGGCCAGCGAAGTACTGTGAGCCACAAGCTTCTGCCACTATGTTCTTCTGGTAGTTTCTGGGATATGATAATGCCATTGCCCCAAAAGTCTTTAGTGTGGCTTTGAATGCAGCCTCTGTGATCTCATATCACCTTCACCTACAACTGTGAGGTCACCAGGGAAGACTTATTATTGTCCCTACCAATTGGTACTTTATAAATGGTGGTGCTGGGCTCTTCCTGCCCGGAACGCAGTGATTTTCAACAGATAAAGAATGGATCAGTATTTGCTTGGTGGAAAGGTTTTTAGGAAGTCTTTAAAAGCACCCAGATTCTTAGTGAGCAAGTTGGGACAAATGACTCTCCACATGAATGGCAGTGCAGTAAAAACGTGAATTGTCCTGGGGCCAGAACACGCCCTCTGTTCTCTTAGGAGGCCTTGGAGATGTTCAGAGGACTCTGGTTAATTGGCATGGCATCTGAACATAATGTCTGAGCAACACTCAGGTGTCATCCTCAGGAGCTGCTATGGCTGCTTCAGACTCAGATACTTTGATATATATATATATATATATATATATATATATATATATATATCAATCATCCCATCTTTCATTTGTATTGTTTTGCAGAAAGATCATCACAGATAACTTGGACCACGTTCTTTCCCTTTCACAGGAAACACAAGGCAGTGAGATTTCTTATCTAAAGATACAAATTATTGACAAAACAGGCCACATGTGGGCTATGTATCCTAAATTCGTTCTTAGGCACAATGACAAGAGCCAGGAGAATTGTAGCAAGGTCATTACAGATTTATGTCTAGCATTAACACTTACTCCTTTACCCAAGACAAGTTACTGAGCCTCCATGGGCCTTACATAAGTGTAGGTACCTTCAGCTAGATGAGGATGTTGGATCCAGTGGAATTAGAGTTATAGGTAGTTTTGAGCCACCCTACCTGGGTGATGGGAACTAAAGTCGTGTCTCTGGGGAGCAGTAAGCACTCCTAAATCTCCTAACTGCTTAGTTATTTCTCTAGTCCCAGTTATTTATTAAATGAGGATAGTAACATCTAGTCTAGGGGACAGGAGGTAGGAGCTCTGAGCTGCAGTTGGGAACTTGGAAGGGTGTGGTCAGGAAGTAGGATAGGAGCAGACATATCAGTTGGGGTAGGAGGAAGATAGCCACCTCTATGATGGGTGTGGGGAATTTATTAATGGCCCAGCATAATGGTTCAAGATATCTTCAGGTCTTGAGACCTGGAAGATAAGAGTATAAATTCTGTCCCTCTACATTGTATAGACTAGAGTGAGTTAGCCAACTAGTACAATGAGTTTTAATTGTGGGGCAGGGGAAGAGTTTACAATTGTTCTTGTTTGTAGAGTTGTTGAGAATGGTGGAATAATGCACATAAAGCAATTAATTACACATTACAATTAGTATACAATAAACATTAGCTATTATTACCTTCATTATTATAAGCACATCATTAGTGTAATTGTATTAGTATCAAAAGCATTGAAGAGGAAAGTAGATTCTAGAAGGGTAGGGACTTTTGTCTCTTGTCTAGGTTTAAGGCATCAACACAGCCTTAAGGAGAACAAAGAAAACTGATTTTGAGATTGCATTGGCTGGAAATTTTAGGGGAGATAGTCAATTGTCCTCCAATGAGAAAGCAAATCTGGCCAATAGTATGCCCCAGTTACTCATTTCTCTAAGGAGATCAATATGAGATAGGACCAGAGACTAAGGCTATGGAAGGAAAAGTCTTCCCCAGGAAACCCAGAGGCATGAGGAATAAACAACCCCCCCTAGTACCAAACAGATCAAGGCTCAACTTAAAAATCCTTTATTTAGTACACAATAATGCAATTTGAAAACAATGTAAAAGCCACCATAAATAATTGAAGTAATAGGATGAAGATACTGAGTAATTGAAAAGATGCACTAAAACTACATCCTGGGAGAGAGAATTGAAAGCTTCTAACTTCAGTTCAGGGATAGGCAGCCCAAGAAACCAAAATAGGAAATAAAGGTAAATTATAAAACATCCATGAATAATTGTTCAATGTAGGATTCCAAAGATACACTATTGTCAGCAGAATAATAAAATACAGTCTATATGAAAGTAACCCCCCCAAAAGAAAGTACCCTGTGGGCTGCAACCCTGTAGGTGGAACAACAATATGAACTAACCAGTACCCCCTGAGCTCATGTCTCTAGCTGCATATGTAGCAGAAGATGGCCTAGTCAG
>NC_034598.1:24218976-24322787 GCF_900095145.1 Mus pahari
GGGATAGCATTTGAAATGTAAATAAAGAAAATAAAAGAAAGAAAGAAAGAAAGAAAGAAAGAAAGAAAGAAAGAAAGAAAGAAAGAAAGAAAGAAAGAAGTACCCTGTGTGGGCTTATATTTCTCAAAGTCTACTTTAATAAGTATACTAAAACACTTTAACCTCCCTTCTAGCCCACCACAAACCAGAGGTAGTGGAAATTAAATGTTAATAGGACAAAGGAGGATGTGGACTTGTTTAGAAATAGCTCTTTGGGGGCAAATCCAATCTGTGCTGTCAGGATATCAGCAGTTCAGTCCACATGAATCAGCAGTGGTAGCTTGATCCACTCACAAGCACCATTCATGAATCAGCAATGGCAGTTCAATCCATTGGCCCAAGTCTGCAGAAACATCAAGAACCACCAGGTAATGAAACACTACCAGAAGTTCTTTCTCTCTACAAAGTCATGACAAATAATGATCAGCAAAGAGTGGCAAGGTGAACCAATACCACACAGTGTCATCCACTGCCTGTTGGGTTAAATTTATACCCTTTCCAAAGATCACGTGTTCTCTCAAGCATGCTCTCTAGCAAAACGCCACATGCCCATTTCCTAGGCAGCTTCCAGAAAAATGCCATGTGTCTGTTCTCAGCAAAACTTCCTCTCGTGTGTCTGCTTCAGCAAAATATCCTCTCATGAGACAGTTTCCAGAAAAATATCTCACAACTGAGACTCTAAAGAAACCAAAAATTTCCACTTCAACCCTGTGTAGGTGGATAATGCTGCTACAAGAAACCATGAGTTGTTAAACAAAATTTCAAGTTCACATGAGTTGTTGGTAAAGAGGTTCTGAGAGTCCTTCCACAAAGAATATAGACTGTTGTCACTGCTTGTGGTTGTGCATGTCCCAGTGAGTGACTCACAGTTATGGACAGCCCTAGTAGGAGTCAGTACATTAAGAAAAAAAGGGGGGATGGGGAGGGAGGGGAGGAGGGAGGGAGGGGAGGAGGGAGGGAAGAAATAGGACAGAGTTAGGAGAGCTCTGTGAGTGAGAATGTAAATCACTGGATCATCTCTGTTGACTAGCCAGAAGCCTGGGAGAGGGAGGATTTGGGGAGTCTATGGTGGTGACCCTAGCTGAGATTCCTATCAGAGGGGTACATAGAGACTGAACTGACTACCTCCTGTAACCAGGCAAGACTTCCAGTAGAGGGAGGGGGTATCCCTTCAACCCAACAAAACCTTTAACCCAAAATTTGTCCTGCCTACAAGGTCCTCAGGGATGAAGATGGAGCAGAGACTGAGGGACCAGCCAACCAATGACTGCCCCAATGTGAGACCCATCCCATGTGAGAGAGCCAACCCCCCGACACTATTAATGATACTCAGCTATGTTTGCAGACGGGAACCTTGCATAACTATCTCCTGAGAGGCTTCATCCATCAGTGAATGGAGACACAGATGAAGAGACTCAGATCCAAACATCAGGCGGAGAGCTCAGAGAGTCTTGTGGAAGAGCTGGGGACAGAAGTGAGCAAGTGGGAGGGGTCAGACACACCACAAGAAGACCCACAGAATCAACTAACCTGGAATCATGGGCGCTCACAGAGCCTGGACCATCAACCAGGGAGCATGCAAGAGCTGGACCTAACTTCCTACACATTTTTAGCAAGCGTGCAGCTTGGTCTTCATGTGGGTTCTCTAGTAAGTGGAGATGGGGCTGTCTTGGACTCTGTTCCCTGCTGCTGGATACCCCTCCCTCTGCCTGGACTTCCTGGTTGGGCCTCAGTGGGAGAGGATGTGCCAAGCCCTGCTAGATGTACCAGGATGGAGTGATACCTTAGAGAAGGGCAGGGGGCAACAGATTTGTAAGGGTGGAACTAGGAAGGGTGGAACTAGGGGGGTGTGATCAGAATGTAAAGTAAGTAAATAAAAATAAATTATTGGAAAAAAAGAAGGGAGATGTGTTGGGAGTCATGTGGAGAGTTGAAGGTAGGGAATGGGAGTGGATATAAGCCCTATACATTTATAAACATGTATAGAATTTCCAAAGAATAAAACAACAGAGGGGGTACATCTAAGTTGAAGGAGGTTCTTATAATAAAAGACAGAAGGGAGTAAATCCTAAGGAAGGAGCAGAAAAGGATGGCTGAGTTAGTGGGCATCCCCAGGAGAAAAGGGAGTCTTTGTATGAGCAAGGACCTCTAATAAGGCATGGGGCGTGGGTCCAGGTTATGTCAGGACATGGAGGGGCAGAAAGGGCAGGTGAAGGGCAATTGGTTTAGCTGGGATAATGCCAAGGAAGGCAGTGAAGGTTCCCTTACCTCCTGAGAGCTGGGAGGGGCCAGGGAGGGAAGAGAACATAGAAGATGATGCTCCAGGTAAAAGCAGCTGGGTTTTCTCCAGGCAACAGCAGGGGGCAGCGTATAGATAAATACCCCTGTATGAAATCCTGGGGATATGTCCCTGGGTTCAACCTGTTATTTTCCATAGCATAGCAAGCAAGCAAACTTGCAACCCTGCGAGAACAAAGCTGGTTGTTTTGTTTTTACTTTAACAAAGATAACTGGTTACCTATGGTAATTTTAAACTATTATTAAACTATACCTACATTTTAAACTATACCTATAGTTTTTTTTTTAAAAGAAAGGGGGGGGGATTGGCTGTAAACATTGTTTTCCTAGATAGTTTTTTCCCCAGATTAATAGTTTCAAATATCCTAATCAGATCAAACTCTTTTTTTTTTTTTTTTTTTTTTAAGATTTATTTATTTATTATATGAGTACACTGTTGCTGTCTTCAGACACTCCAGAAGAGGGCATCAGATCCCATTACAGATGGTTGTGAGCCACCATGTGGCTGCTGGGAACTGAACTTAGGACCTTTGGCAGAGCAGTCAGTGCTCTTAACCACTGAGCCATCTCTCCAGTCCAAGATCAAATTCTTATAGACCATAATGGCAAATACCTGTATTAACACTGTGCCTAAGTGTAGCCTGTCCTTCTGGGGTCTTTTGTGCAGTGTTGGGTTTTGATTTGAGATTTTTTTTGAATGGGTAGAAATGGTTGAAGTTAGAGAAACCATGAAGACATGCAATGAGGATTAGGAGGGTAATCAATTACCTCTGTGGCTAAGTGAACCTCTGCGGGGATGAAGCCAGCCCACCATCCGCCAGCACTGTCAGTGTGGCAGCACGTCCTGCTACCTGCATGAGCTCACCCTGCAGGTTCATTCAGCCTGCTGGGTTCAAAACTCCACTGCTCCTTGTATCCTCTGTGGGCTTCCGTCAGCCGGCTATAGAACAGATGTCCAAAGCCGCGTCTGCCTTTTCTCCACTGTGAGTCACTCTACTCACGAAGCAGAAAGTAGCAGATAAGAGAATGTCAGCTGCCTGGAGAGAGGACACAGATGGCCAAAAGGAGCTATGAAGAAATGATAGGTGAGGTGAGGTTTTTTTTTTTTTTTTTTTTTTTGCGCTTTTTCTGAAAGACTTCTACGAGTAGTTCTTTGTCTTTATAAAATCCTGTGTCAATTAGCAAAGGATCTGTATTCCAAGAAGTGTGTCACTAGGCGAGGTCATTGTTGAGCACGCATCTAGGTGCACTTACATAGACCCAAAGGTGGAGGCCATTCTCTTCCGTGGTCTTTCCATGACATCAAGACTTTCAGTGATGCCGTGATGTGTGAGGCTGAGCTGGCACCCTGGTGGAGGCTACTTTGCACTAGACTTTTATTTTATAAATAAAACTATTCTCTAAAACATTGACTAAAGAGCCTCACAGCAATCCATTAAGCCAGTCACAGAGTCATTTGCTATCACTGTGGAGTATGGCGAACAGAACATAATTATATGTGCTACACTTTTGTACAGCTGGCAGTGCGGTAGGCTTGTTTATGCCAGCATTACAGCAGACTAAAGAGTAATATGCTACAATGTTACCATGACTACAAAGTCACCAGGCAACAGGAAAACCTCAGCTTCATTGGAATCTCATATGACTACCATCGTATAATAGAACTTTGTTATGTGGTCCATGATTCTATTTGTCTTGGTGTACATGGAATATGGAGGTCTGAGGTTGATGTCTACAGAAAGGTATAATTGTGCAGCTGAAGTGTTTACTTACATCCATGGGTGCCCATGTATGTAACAAAACATACACACACATGCACACACGCATGCACACACATGCGCACACGCATGCACACACATGCGCACACGCATGCACACATGTATGCACACACATGTGCACATACACACACACAAACACAAACATCATCTAGTCATGGAGTTTTCTAAATATTAAGGATGAAAAGCTTATGAAAAATCACCCGCAAGAAAAAAAAGAAAAAGAAAAAATCAGAATCAAATCCTATAAAGAGAGCAACAATTAAAAATGATTATTTTACAGATAAATGCAAATTTTCAGATTAACATTCAATACTAGGTAAGGAAATAAGATTTCAGGATTTCCCAAGGAAAAACATAGTTTTATGTCTCACGGGGTCTGACAAGCAAGTTATACTTTTAGCAGCCACATCCCTATTGTGGGTCTGTCGGATCTTGTTGTTGTTGTTGTTGTTGTTGTTGTTGTTGTTGCTTCTTTGTGGTGATTTGTTTCTCTGGCTTTATTTTTGTATTTTTGTATTTTCGAAGTTGTTTTATTTAGTGACTTGCCTTAGATCCACATACACAGCTAAGACACAGAGAGGTAACCGGGACAGGAACTGTGTATGGGCTACTGGTGCTGGGATCTCTCCCTGGGCCGTGCTCTGAGTCCCAGGGCGCTATCTCATATTCGGAGAGATTTCCAGAAGGTTCTTCTCAGTGTTGGCTTCTCTCTCAGTTTCAGGTTTTTTTTTTTTTCCCCCCTCTGGGTCACAAGGAGTCTGTCTTCAGCCTGTCCCTACAGGTTATTGACTGCCAGTAGTGGGGACAGGGTGGTGAGATTCCACGGAGGCCATCTTCATAGGGACTGTGCCTCTTTGGCATGGGGATGGTCTTGTGCCACCATCAATGAGGACTTTTGGTTCTTGTGACTTAGCTATAGTGGGATTTTCACCATGGTACCGAGGACCACCAAGTATGTCACCCTGGCCTGAGAAGTCAAAGCTTTTTCTCTGAGGGAGAGGGGCCTGGATAAGACAAAGACTGAGACGTGCTTATTGTCCTTTCCTTGGTGGCTGCAGTGCCGGGACCCTGTCCCCAGGGTTAGTATCACTACTGTGTACATAATGGGAGGTTGGAAGAGTTTCGTGTGTCAACTTGACACAGCTGGAGTTGTCACAGAGAAAGGAGCCTCCATGAAATCCAGCTGTAAGGCATTTTCTCAATTAGTGATCAAGGTGGGAGGGCCCGTCGTGGGTGGTGCCATCCCTGGGCTGGTAGTCTTGGGTTTTATAAGAAAGCAAGCTGAGCAAGCCAGGGGAAGCAAGCCAGTAAGAAACATTCCTCCATGGCCTCTGCCTCAGCTCCTGCTTCCTACCCTGCTTGAGCTCCAGTCCTGACTTCCTTTAGTGATGAACAGCAATGTGGAAATGAAAGCTGAATAAACCCTTTCCTCCCCAACTTGCTTCTTGGTCATGATGTTTGCGCAGGAATGGAAACCCTGACTAAGACGGAAGAGTGTCTTCAAACAGACAGAATGCCTCTGGACTTGCATACTCCGGATGACTCATGCTCCCCTTCAGCACTGCTGAAGTGGTTAGCAGCACCTGCCCCAGGCTGGCCAGTGCTGGAGCCATCTCTTCTGGGTGGAGCTCGTTCTTCCTAAGACAGTGGTCCATCTGCCTGTTCTAACCTTTTATGGACCCAGGACACAACTCTGTTGCTTATTTTGCTGTTGCTGTGGTCTCGTGGTTAAAATACAGAACTCCCTCTTTAGCTTCCTATATTTCAAGTGGAACCAGGATTTCGTGTGTGTATATGTGTGCACATGGGTTCATGTGTTTCAGCAAATTCACCACATTACTGCCGGCCAGCTGACCTAGGGGTAGACTAGACAAAAGAACTATTGAAAAATCGGGAAGGAGCCTGTGAAGGTGAGGAAGGGTTCTTCCATGTTTGTTTGGTCTTTCCCATCTCCTTGTGGAAATTTGGAGTCCCTGTATCACACAGCTATCCCAGATGGCCTAGCACATGTGCTCAACAACACTGTCATAGACACACATCAGGCTGACCAGCTTCCTGATGGTTACTGATGTTGGTGGGCAGCATGTCTCCTGGCTCACACATTGGGCACAAGATGGGTAATTGTTGGTAACAATGGGATCTCTACACTTGGATTTTTATGGAGCACAGTGAAGTGTGTGTAGTCATGAAAATAAACAAACTGAAGGCTTGAAATTGGGGTGGGTGCATTGGCTGAAATGGAGAGGGGGTTCACTGGGAGGGGAAACAGATGAGAGATAATGGGGAGCAGACGATGAAGATACAGTAGATATGCAAATATGCATGGCTTATGAAAGGATAAGTAAAATTAGAAAAGAATGAAATGAAAATAAAAGCTCTTTAGAGTAAAATGAAATATCCCGCTAAAGTTTTCTTGATCACAAAATACCCCAATAGCTTAATGAAGCTAGAGGAGCACTTAATTTCTTTCTTTCTTTCTTTTTTTTTTTCCTTACTTGACTCGACAATTGGAGTCAGGAATAATAGCTGTAGAGATCCGGAGCTATAGTTTCTCAAAAAACCCATCAGAGCCCGTGGGCGAGCCTGTCAGCTGAGAAAAGCCATTCAAGAGCTTTTCATTTTGGGAGACGTGTTCAGAAGTAACAATGATGCCGAGCGAAACCAAAGCCTTTCGGTAATTACTTAACGTGTTGCTTTGTTCTAATAATGGAGTTCGGGAGGGAACACGACTTCGAAGGCCAAGCAGAATGAACATAGCGAAGAATCTCGTGAAACACTCGCTCTTTTAAAGGGACGAAGCCTGGGGGTGGGGGTTAGGAATGGTTTGCGAAAAGAGCACCTCTGCAAGCTGCGTGACCGAGGGAAGGAGGCAATTATTTATGGAGGACCAGCTATGTATTCGCTGTGCTGGGCTTAGGCCCACAGTGTCCAGCAGCCTGCTTTGGGGGTTGGAGGGGCAGCGGTCCTGGGCCGGAAGACAGCAGCTTGCAAAACAAAGAAACGCAGGCAGCTCAGATCTTGCTTTGGTGAGAGCCTTAATATGGCAGCCATTATCACTGTGCCAGAAAACATAGGTTACAGGTATCAAAATGCTTGCTGTTTCCTAGATACTCTTCAAAGTGCTTTCTGTGTACGAGGGAGCCATTGTGCACACCCATTTCCCCGAGGAAAGGTCTGGGAACCGCCAGTTGGGAACAAAAGCAAGAGAGATTTAAGATATGCATTGCGCTTTTGAGCAAGATTCCCGACCTGGGTCATAATGTGCTAACTTGGTTTGTAAAGGTGTCTTTGAATAGAGCAATCTACCTGGGGTGCCCAGGAGGAAGGGAGAGAAGAGCAGATCAGGTGTTCTCATCTGTGTAGCCTCGGGTTCTCCAAAGGCATCAGGAGTGAATGTGCCTGGCCGTAAGAAATGAATGAAAGAGGAAATTAACCCGAAGGGCACAGGCACTTTTCTGAGTTTTTGTTGTTTTGTTGCTGAAAACTGGGAATAATTGATCCAAAACTTACTTCCTTGCATAGGATTTAACCCTATGCTCCGTCCCCTATGATACAGGGTACAGGTAACGACGGGAGCTAAAAGCAAAGAGGGAACTGATTCTGAATCTCATTGCAAATGTGAATTTAACTCAGAACTTTAGTGGCATTTTGAAATGGCTTTTGTATTTAATTATAGATAACCCAGGTCAGCACAGGCAAGCCATTACTCAAAGGCATGCAGACACAGGAAGTCCAGGAATACCGATAGTTTTAACAACCAGTTATTTATTGCAAATTAAATTAAGTTAAATTGTTTTCATCAAATGCAATGCCTTGCTGACTAATAAAATTATACATTCTCTTTATACGATGTGAATACTTATTATCCCATCATCCTTTATAGGTAAAATAAGACTTCACAAATGTGATGAAAATTACATTTAACTTAAACCAATACATTAAGACTTGGTTGCACTAATTCAGCTGCAATTATGTAATGTTAAAAGGACACTGAATTAATTTTCTCTCCATGAGATAATGGTCATGCAGTAATTCTTCCATTTCCCCTTATGTTCTTCTTGCTATAAAAACAACTTTTGATCTTTAAATCCTGCTATTCCAAATATGGGAAGTTCAGTGGAGATCCTAAAACCCTGGGATTTGTGCCAGGTCCTGTTTGGAACAGACTGAGTATATTAGACATTCACCTCTGAGGGGCCCACACGCTCCTCCCCTCAGCTCTAAGAGGCACCTTTCCTATCTCACCTCCGTCTCTAGATCTCACTTCACACATTGCTGGAGGTTACAGAGGATATACTGGGGTTAAACACACTTAGGCACATCCACGAGGCAGAAGTTAGTACGCTGTAAGTACAATTCTAGTTGACCAGTTGTCCGCATGTCCATCGTCCTGGGATGCATGGCTTCCGTTTATCTTCCTGGCATGTAAAACTAGCTTTGTGAGTAGGCAAAGCTGCCCTAGAGTTAGGTGCTCGGAACTATAAGTCTCTGAGCCACTACTGCAGACAGAATTTCTTGTCACTGAAATTTAGCCTCCTTCCAACGTCACCATGTTCCTAACAAGAGCACAGTATCTGGGAGCTCTCTCCCAAATTGCAAGACACAGCCATCTCATCATCCATTAAAAATAATGCTTAGGATCAAAGGGCACGTCCTTCCAGTTCCCCACCCCATCTTGGGTGTGCTTAGAATGGAAAGATGATAGCGCTAGAAGTATAGAACCTTAGCATTGCAGAGTCCTTAGAGGTTATTGATCTAACTTCCTAACCAATGTGAGCAGTGTGCAATCTGATTCATCGGATTCAAAGTTCATGCTTTTGCCTCTGTGTATGGAGCTGTCTTAGGAGGTGGCTGTGTATGCCTTCCTGGATCCAGGTGACACCAGGCGGCTAGCTCACATTAGCAGAAGAGAGTGGCAGTTGGGTGTGTCACGTGGCCTGGTCTGTGTATGTGTTCAGTTTTCTGGTGGGAAGCTGAGGCTACCACGCCAGGCAGTAGCAGGACAAGGCTGTAGGCCCTGCTGTGTCACCTACAAGATAGCCATGATACTCAAATTAGCAAGGATTCAGAATCAACTTGCATTAGTATAAATTCCAGAAAACTTGAGACTGGCTTTTTACAGCAACAACTATAAATGCACTAGCACAGTTAGCTATTTAGTTACTGCCTGAAGACTTCATGCTGAAAATCCCACCACTCTATGAGGCAGCATGTCTTCTTGGTCAGTTGGCGACCCCAGCAAAGACCAACCAGCATCCTCTGCCAGACATGTGTGCCTGTGGCCTCAGTCACCAGTCCGTCAGAGCAGAGGCAAGACAAGCTATCCCCACTGAGTCCTGTCCAAAGGATGAGTTTATGAGCAAATCAAATGGTGCCACTGTTTTAGACTACTAAGTTGGTTAGGGCATTCTTTTATGGAAATAGTTAACTAAAAATTTAATCCTAGGATCTCATGATAAGTCCTACAAATATTACCACAGTTCTGCATATGCAAAAGTCAGGCAAGCTAACGCCAGGTCCAGCAGAGATTTTTTTCTTCTAAAACAAACAAACAAACAAACAAAAAACCCCAAAGGTCACCATTTAAAACTTAGAGGACCATACGGGCCATTGGACCAGATTTCCAGTTGCTTAGAGAATGGAAATTAGGTAAAATTTCCAAAAGATCTATGCTAGGCCCAGTATGTGGGAGGACACTTTGAGTCCTCGACATCTCATCTTGAAGCAGGCTGTCATTTATGGGGATGAAAAGGACACCTGACTACCACTGGCCATGTCCCAGTCCAGGTGGGTGGCTACCTCACTGCTTCAGAGCCTGTGGTATGAAAGGCTGATGAGAAACTATAGAAGTTAGGTGATTCTTCCTCCCAACCCCATGCTCCCAGAAATAAAACTCAGACTCGAAATATATTTAAAAATACTTTGGCCATATAGCTAGCCTCTTCTCTGGCTAGATCACAACTTAACCCATTTATTCTAATCTACATTCTGTCCTGTGGCTGGTTACCTGTGAATCTCCTGTGCCTGGCACTATCCCAGAATCCTTTATGCCTACAGGAAGTCCCACCTCCTATTTCCAGCCTACACTATAGGTCATCAACTTTATTATTGACAGGTGCCACATCCATACAGACACTATTTTCTTCACAAGTGACAGTCTAGAGTTTCGTGCTGTGCCTCAATAATCACCTTGGTTGTCATATATGGTTCTTCTCTTGCGAGGACCAGCAAATACACAAATGTCCCTGAGCTGGCCTTTAAGAAATATCTCTGAGACCCTTCTTTACCTGCAACACCCTTTAAAAAAAAACCCATTCTTTGTGAATTTCAAACAATGTGTTTTGATCTCGAACAATGATCATATCCATCCCCACCCTAGCTCTGTCAAGGTCCCCACCTCTTTCCTACCCTCACAAGTTTGTGCTGTGGATAGCCCTGGGGCTAATTATATTTGATGTCAATTCTGTTCTCCTGTGAGGGGTTGGGAACAAGGAATGAGTCAGCACTCAGGTGATTTCCTGTAAACCTGCTTCCCACCTTAATTTGTAAAATAAAGGGGAGCTGATGATTGGGCAGATAAAGGGAAGGTGGAGTAGAAGGTGAGAGGGAGAAGAAGGAGGAGAAATGGAAGAGGAGGAAGAAGATGCAGAGGAGGAAGAAGAAAAGCAGAGCAGAAGCACAAGGCCTGGAGAAACCACAAATTCTAAAGGGTCTCATAGATGTGGAAGATGGTAGTGTGGCGGTAGATCTGCCCAGTCTAGGAGCACAGCATGTAATCATATTAACTGAGTTGCGTTTTCATTGCTGGGGCATATTTGGGTTGGAGATTTACTGCAACAAGTTTGTAAGTTTGTGTCTTCTTCCCCCCCACCCCACCCCAACGACACCAATCGAGTCCATTTCCTGCCGCCCATACATTCACAGAAGTGCGGCCTTCCACTGGACTGTGGTTAATCCACACCTCTAAAGCTACCATTCTCTCTTCCAGCAGCTATTGGTTGCCAATAGCTCATAGGTTAGGAGTGGGAACTTCATGTCTACCTTCCCGCTCCATGCTGAAATTTCGTTTGGATTGAGCTTGTATTGTGCTTGTGCAAGTTTTTACAACTGCTGTGAGTTGGTGTATAGCCTCCCTGTTGTGTCTAGAGGATAGTTTCCTTGTGTTTGCTTACTGTCTCTGCCTCTTACAGCCTCTTACGGCCTTTCTGCAAAGATCTCTGAGCCCTGGAAGGAAGGCTGCTATATAATCATTCTTTTTATGGCTGAGCACACCACAGTCCTTTGGCCTGCCGTGGGCTCCTGTGTGAACCACCATCAGCTGCAAATGGAAGTGCCTCTCAGAAGCTATTGAATGCCAATAGCTGCTCAGCCAGTGGTGGGAATTTGTGTCCATCCCCTCCTAAAGACGCACTGGGATTTTGTCCGGCCTGAGCTTGCACACGTCTTGGGCACACTGTCACAACTGCTGTGAGTTCGTATGTGCACCTGCCCTGTTGTAGTCTGTAAACCATGTTTTCTTGAAGCTATCTACCACTCCTACCTCTAACAAAAAGACTCCTGAGCCTTTGTGTGTGTGAGTGTGTGTGTGTGCGCGCGTGTGTGTGTGCGTGTGTGTGCGTGTGCGTGTGTGTGCGTGTGTGCGTGCGTGTGTGTGCGCATGTGTGCGCGTGCGTGTGCGTGTGTGCGTGTGCGTGTGTGTGTGTGTGTGTGTGTGTGTGTGTGTGTATTCCCATTTAGGGCTCCCAGCACTCCATAGTCTCACACTTTCTGTGTGTCAACCAGCTGGGAGTGAGACCCTTCTCTTAATGACAACTTTGAGGAAACTCTGAGACGGCTTTTCTTGCCCCGGAGTTCCCCTAGGATGTACACTGAAGCACATGTTAAAAACAAAACAAAGCAAAACAAAACCTGGGAATGCCTTATATGGTAAGAAAGATCTATGTATTTAACTCCAGTTCAGAATATAAAACACGCTCAGCACAATCAGAATTCTCATCTCGCCTCGGGAAGATGCAAATATCTCATCCATGAAAAGGTTCAGTTTCTCTTCCTCATGAGGTTGATTAGTCTGCGTTGGCTTCCCATATCTCTCATAAAGTATTTCCCAGTTTCTTTGCTAGGTATCATACCAGTATTGCTAATGATCGACAATCAACCTTGAATGGTTAGAGATCTGTGCTTGTCAAGGCACATATTCATATATTAAATATCATTTAATGTCAATTATGCTGTGATTGCTCTGGAAGCTCTTTAATATTGTTTTTATGCATTCTGCTTATGACTATAATTTAAATCAGGGATTTTTCTTTCCTGTGTTAAATGCCTTATCAGTACAGTGCTCCACCACAATAGCTGTACTGTGCATGCAAGTTTTAAGTGTTTTTAACATCCTGAGCCAAACTTAAATGAAAATAAAGAATAAAGGAGAGAATTTATTATAAATCTTTTGGAGATTGCAAAAGAAAAATGCAAGCAATTTCAGGATCATTTTTAACACTCAGAAAGACTTTGGGATATTTTTCCCCATCATGGTATGGAGACTGCAAGCATCAACAGTAAGATGACAGTAAAATGTGTGCTCTTCACTGTGGAATAAATGCTAATTGTTTGTTAAGATATCCTGGCTTAAAAATATAACTCAAATTCATTGCTCAAATTCATGTCAAAAAAACTTTCTTAATTTTTCCATGTTTCTATTCTCCCATCTGATCAGATGAATCTTGGAAACCCCTTAGAATGTTTTTTTTAAGACTTTCCAATTGATTGCAGGGGCCGGTCCCAAAGCCCGGCAGAGGGAGAAGTGGAGGCTGTGACCATTCACCCAGGGTACTCATGGGGTCCCTGCAGTGTGGCACTCCACCTGGCTACTGCCAATCTGTGAAAGATGGCACGGATGTCCAGTGTGTGTTTGGCTCAGCCTTCCCCCAGGGGCCTTACAAGGTGGCACTGTGTGAGGTCACCGTGGCACACTCAGTCATGGGTCAGAGGAGGTGAGGAAGGAAAGGCTGGTCAGCCTCAGCTACCTGCTTTGCAGATCTCATGGGACCAGTGGGACACTGGACCAATCTGCACTTCTCTTTATGTGGATGACTGCTGAGTGTCCCGGAGAGTCTGTTCTAGGGTAGGTCGGTTAAACAAACAGAATCTCAGGGAGGGGCGAAGGAGGCTGTGGAAAGCATTCTGCACACTAAGAGATAATGGAGGCAGTGGCTTTTGTAAAGCCACAAAGGAAGGCCTTCTGGGCCTCCCCTGCCTCCTTCCATCCTCAGTGGCAGGCACCTTCTGCCTCTTCTTCCTCACATGAGAAAGTCCTGCTCTTCCTTTCCTTGCAGCCTGGCCTACACAGTAAAGAGGGGAGTACCCCAGCCAGGCAGCACCCCTCTTCAGATGGCACTCTCAGCTTAAGTCTTCAGTGGACTGGGAATATAGCTCAGTAATAGAGGGCTTGCTAATAATGCACAGCATTCTGGATCCAATTTATACACGCACACGCACGTGTACACTCGCGCATACACACACGCCCACATTTCAATGGTGAATAACAAAACTGAACAACTTGCAAAATGAAGTCTCCAACCTTTGTATTAGTGCACCCCCCTTGTACATTGCAATTAACTCGACCTTATAACGCCTATTTTGCAAACCTGAGAACTTGCCTCTGTGGCCAAAGTAATATTTGTGTTAACACTGAGACACATCTGTAATCCATTTTGTATCCCAAAGATGGAGTATTCTAAGCAAGTGTGACTGATAAGACCCCCGCTGCCAGCTAGTCCTCCCCCTCCCATCCTTAGCTTATCAAATGGAAAAGCTCCATTGCTATTTTCTGAGAGGAAACCCTGGCTTCGTTTTCCCCTTCAAGTTCCATCTATCACCTTCAGTGAAATAACTCCCAGATTCACACCCCCATCCTGACCGCCCTCCAGAGTTGTGTGTGACTCATACCCCTAACTGCCAGACGTCTGCCCCTCCTCACCCTTCTGAAATCTCAAACCTGGTTCCGAAATAAAACTCATTTTATGGCCTCTTAAAGCTGGTCCCTCTGGACTTTTGGGGGTCAACAGTAATCCTCTTGCATCTGATACCTGACCTGGATGTGTATTACTGTATGCATTCAGCAAGCATCTATCGAGTGCCTACTGTGTGCACAGAACTCTGTGTATAAAAGTGGAGAGATTACAAACCGGAGTCAAAGACTGAAACAACCCAGGTAGAGGAAAAGGAGACAAATCCCCTGTGTCAGCTGGGAAGGAAGGACCCAGCCAGGATGCTAAGAACATGAGCAGTTTGCCGGGCCAGGGGAAGGCGGTAACACAGATTGAGCACACACCATTTGCTCTCCATTTTACACTCTGCTGGTGTGCCAGAAGCACATCCTAAGAGGAGGGGTGGAGATCAAGCAGTTAGCTCAGGAGGAACGCTGGGGACTTTCAGTAGGCATGTGACAGGGGCATAGAGAGAACACAGTATGTGATCAATAGATCTATGAAGCCAGGCATGGTGGCACGCATAAGCAGGAGGATTGTGGGTTCAAGGCCACCACTGACTGCATGGTATGCTGGAGTACGAAGGGCAAAGAACCTAGAGTTTTGATGATCAAGGGCTGGACGAGGATATTTTTAGGAGAGAAGGGTCGGGGCATCCTATTTTCTCCTTCTAAATCTGGGACCGAAGGCAATTGGTCGGTGCGGCGCACATGGAGGTATAGATTACTCTGGCTACCACCTTTCAGGTGTCTCCTGTGGAGTTACCCTCAGACTCATAAAGAACTAATCCGTTATCACTACTCTAATTCTCAATCCATCTAAATTAACTACCATACTTAGAATGAACAAGATGAAGCGAACCTTTCCTTCCAATGCGTTATCCAACCCCAGGGATTTCAAAGGCCTCAGACCTCTAAGGATATGACATGTCTAATCATCCCTTCTGTAGAAGCTATACCTGCCCTGGGCTTCCTGTATCCAGGAGGCAAATTCTACTCACAATTCACACAGCTTGTCTGTGCGGTCAGCTCTGCTCTCTTGAAAGCATCTGGCTAACTGGGGGAGCACATTCATCCAAGAAATGCTGTTAATTAATTAATTCATCAAGTAGATCACTTGGGTGTCTTTCCAGAAGAAAGGCCAAAGGCCTACTGTTGCAGTTCAACATGGTGACCACTGTCTCGGTTGGGTGCTTTAATTGGTCTCTGGCTGATAATCAAACAGGTATCAACTAGAATTCTCAGTCACAAATGCCAAATGGCAGCTTGGGATGATTTCAGAGAAAGGAATTGTTTTTAAAAAGTGGAGAAAGCTATATGATCAATAAAGCTATATGATCAATAAAGCCAGCAGCGCAATGGAGGCTACAGCTGAGCTCGTCACCGCAGTCAGGGGTGGCCTGGAGATATCAGTTTAATGCTTCTGTAATCAAGCAGGCGCTGCAGGCCGCCTGCCTTGTGATGTCGGTGGCCCTGGAGGCTGCCACCTGTCAGAGCACAGCTGGTTGGGGACACACCTTTAGATTGGCTGGGTCTAAGTCACATCTCCCCTCTTTCACTGGAAATATAAATTCCTGTCTATCACCAAGTGGAGAATGCAAGAAACAAGGTGTTGGAGTCTTGGTAGCCACAAGCTGCACAGCTTCTCCTCTTCCTCCTCCTCCTCCTCCTCCTCCAACTGTTGCTTTCTGTCCCTCCTAACTCCGTGGCTCAGGCCTCCAGCTTCCTTACCACTTTGTCATTAATTTCTGACTCCCGGAATTGGAAACAATCTTGCAAATGAGATCTGACAAGTTGAGGTCTGATGGGACTCTTTCCTCCAGCATCACAGCCTGTAACCTTACTTCAGGCATCTGAAGACTTCATGACTTTCCTCTGCTGCCAATGCTAGATGGACGACACATGTTGGCTCACAGTCTTCTGGTGGTTGACTGAATTCCCAGCTATTTTTATATGAATGGCTGCAAAACCAGCTCGTCCATCATTGACTTACATACTTGGCTTATTGAACATGTGAAACTTTAGCCAAGAAATCTAAAACTGTGTTCATAATGCTTCAACTATTTAGGCCACACCCTTGAGTTCTTTTACAGACTATACTGGGATACTTCAACCAAAACTTGTGAACTGGAGCTCTTTGGGCTAATTTAGCCACATATTTATTTTTGGTTAACTTTGGGAACAGAATTTTTTTGTCCACTGTTGAACATACTTACAGAAAGTAAGGCCTCTAACTCTAAAGGCAGGAAGATGTCGCAATACTTGACATCGTTTCTTCAGAACAGTGAATGAGAGATTGCCACTGTCGAGGAGCAAGGAACAGGTTTTCCCTTGGGAAGGTGCAGGTAGGGCATCACAGTCCCTACCAGGTCTTGGGGCAGGAATCTAGCTGCTGAGCTGATTTGCATGCCCCGCCCAGCCCTCTGGAGAGTTTGGTGACTGGCTCTGACTACTGTGCCAGTAGGTGCTGGGGGCAGAGCGGGGGCCCAGGAAACCCAGGTACTGTGGGGTCCAGTAGCTTTGCATCTATCCATCTTCACTGTGATTGTACATAATGAGGGACTCAGAAGATGGGCGTGTCCCGGGCTCTCAGAACGGACATCTTTTTGCTTTCTCAGATGCTCGTTCCGGGAACCCATACTTCCTTTTCTGTGCAACTTCCAAGGGTGCTGCCAGATTTCATATAGTTTTGCTTCTTTCTGTAGACACCACCTCAGAGGACAGCCGCTAGCTCAGGCTACGTAACAGGATTTTCAAACTTCTAGTAAGCCCATGAAAATATCAGATGCTCATCTTGTCAGTGGGTGATGCTAATTTCATGCTATACTGCTGGATCCAGTACAAGCATCAGTCATATTTTCTATCATATGGTGACTGGTGCCCAGTGCACGGTGGAGGGAAGGAGGAAGCCACCACATATACGGGGAAGAACAAGGTTTAGGGGATTCCGCCTGCACTAGTCTGCCCCAGCCCTTAGCCTGTGGTCCCGTAAGATTGCTTTTATCTTGCACCTTTTAAGATTCTCCTAAGCTTTATTTCTCTCTTGCACCCAAAAGCGCTCAGGTATCGTCATGGACAACGACTTTGTTCTTTGGCAGTCTCTCATTGTGCATGAGGGGGTCTGTCTGCACACACCCCCTTTCCTGGGTCCTGATCACCACTCATAAATCAGGCGTTCTGGAGTCTCTCACTAATTCTCCTTGGGTCTTCCTGAGCAAAGACCTGGGAGCAAAAGTCAGTCACCTGCCTACCCCTGTCATAAGCTAGACAGACAATTCTATCTTACCTTTGTCAATACTCATGTAAATGATACAGAGAACGGCTGGGACAACTCTCTGCTCCTGGAAATTTCCAGAGACTAGCAGTCTGATAGGAACTCAGGATATCTGGAATTGGGGTGCTAAACACTTCATTCAAATCATCACTGGATGAGGAGCTCAAGTCACTCTTTCCGTCATTCAACGGAATATTTACTGAACACCCCGTGTGGAAGATACTACTACACTGTAAGGGACACATGGCTTATAGGCAACCGCTCTGCCGCCATGTGGTCTTTATGCATTTGGGTTCTGTGGACACAAAAACCACATCTAATTAAATGGCTTCATCATAGTGAGACTCATTTTCCTTACCCGTGTAATGAAGTTAAAGCAATTATTTCACAGGGTTGTTTAAGAGCATTAAAACAATGCAGATATTATGTTGACATTTAAGTATCAGCAAATTTTTTTTCTCCCTAAAAACGAAGAAAAGTGACATTCAGCTTCACAAACAGAGTAGCCCAACCGGCAGGAGGGGCATCCACACCACTTTGGATGCTTGCCCTGGCATCTCCCAGCTGTGCATCATCCAGCTTGCTGGACCTTTGCCTGTGCGGGGCTCGAGAGCGTTGGGAACACGAGGGGGCCACCAGGGGGCAGCACACGGTAAGAAATCTTGTATACCGACCGCAGCCCACCGCCAAACTTCCCTGCTGCTCCAGGTCCTCGTACGTACTTCCGTCGCTCTGACGCTCCCAGAAACCCGGGCATCGGGAAGGAGCGCACATTCCCCCTCTTTTGAGCCTCCCGAGGAATATCTGGAGCTGGGTTCATCAGAGCTCACCAGAGCGGGCGCTGGAGTCTTTCGCCGCGCCGCCAGGGGCGCGGCGCTCGGCCAGGGTGTGCTGGCGCGTGGGCGGCGGCGTCAGTCACACATCGGTGATTCTGGAGAGGGCAGCCGGCCTCCCGAAGGAGTAGTCGCGGCCCCGGCAGCCCCCGACCCCGCCATCTCCAGCGCCTTCCCCTCTCGCCTCAAGGGACACCCCCGCACCTATACCCACAGCTGTCACTTGGGCATGCTGGCAGGAGAGGGGACACAAGCAAGAGTGCTCTCTGGAGTCGTCCAGAAGGATGCCTGGGTGTCGGATGCGTCCTCCGGCTGCTCTCCAGCGCTGCCTAAGAAAGCAGTCGGGATGATGCTCCCAAACTTTCCTTCGCGGAGGCGTTGAGAAGAAACGTCCCTTCCTGAAGCTCCCGGAGAATCCAGAGTCTGGCGTCCAGAGGGGACAAGGGCCAAGCCTGCGCAGGGGAAGTTCTCCGGAGCCCCGGAGGTGGCCTAAAGGGAGAAGCTCCAAGGCAGGAGAGGTGTCCGTTTCCCAACACCCCCGCAGTGACTGTGACCTCTGCGCGTCCCCCCGCACACGTGCCCGCGACCCAGGGACGAGGTCCGGCTGGGCTAGTTGAGCAAGGCGGTGGCGCTCTGGCAGCCCGAGGGCGCATGGAGGCGCCGAGGGGGGCGGTGCGGCTCGCCTGCGGCGCGGGGGAGCGCGCACGCCGCGCCCCGGTCTCCCTGGGGACCCGGCCGGCCTCTCCCTGCACTCCCCGCTGCTGGGCTCCGGGGCGCGGGCGGCGCGGCGGCACAGGTGTAGCCCGCAGCGGCGGTGCGCGCGCGTAGGAGGGCTGATTGGGCTCGGCTGGCTAGAGTTGCCTCGGGGCTCCGGAACTCCGGTGCCAGCCTCGCAGGCAGTCTCGGCGTGTCACTTTGCAAATCGTGGAGGCCAGCGCCTCGGGCTGTCAGCGTGCGCCGCGCGGGGACCGAACCCTGTTTATTGACGGCGGCTGCCCGGGCTGGGCGTAAATGCCCGCTCTCCTCGGCGGGCCGGGCTCTGGCTGCTAGACTTGGGCGGCTCGCTGGGCCCGCCCTGGCGCCTCCCCCATGCTGCTTGGGGCGTCCTGGCTGTGCGCGTCCAAGGCGGCGGCCACCGCAGCTCGGGACGAGGGCGAGGACAGGCAGGGTGAACAGCAGAGGGGGGCCCAGGCGAGGACTGAAGAGGATATGGACGAGTCATCGCTGCTGGATTTGCTGGAATGCTCTGTGTGCCTGGAGCGCCTGGACACTACGGCCAAGGTGTTGCCATGCCAGCACACCTTCTGCCGACGCTGTCTGGAGAGCATCGTGTGCTCGCGCCACGAGCTACGCTGTCCCGAGTGCCGCATCCTGGTGGGCTGCGGTGTGGACGAGCTGCCCGCCAACATACTGCTAGTGCGCCTGCTGGATGGCATTCGCCAGAGGCCCCGCACGGGTGCCAGCCCGGGGAGCAGCCCTCCCGCGCGCCCGGGCCCGGGTTCGTTCTCAGCGCTCGCTGGCGGCGCTGGAGGGGCGACCGGCAGTCCCCCGCGGTCGCCAGTCTTTCTCTCAGCGGCGGCAGGCAGCTCTACCTCCAGTTTGTGCGACGTGGCGACTAATAGGAGCGTGCCAGTGGCTAAGGTAAGAATGTATCCCAATGACATGGCGCCACTGTGTGGGAATGTGTAAGCTTGTTTGCACGTGTATGTGCGAGTAGTTGTGATTATAAGTAGAGCAACTAGCCCACTCGTTTGTTTTATTCTTCTTTAACAACTTCTCTGTTTCCCAGGGACTCTGCTTAGCTGAAAGTTCCTACTTTACCAGTTCTTGACTACATCCCATCACAGCATCCCCCTGCCCCACATCCTTACTTCAAACTTCTTGTGGGAACCTTAAGTCACTTTCCAAGCCCAGTCCTTACATCTTCTCCCCTAAATCTGTTTATATGTGAGGTAAAACCCATGCTCTCATTAGGTGGACATGCCATCTGTCCTGCTGCTCTCTACCACTTCCATTTTGACTAAGCTGGCCGGTCCTGTATGTCCGTCCGTCCATCCATCCATCCATCCATCCACTCATCTATCTTTAACTTTGATCACCCCTCCAATTCCCCAGAAACAACCATCTTTTGCCACACCTCCTCAGTCCTGCTCTTCCCTCTCAGGCCACCAATTGGGGACTTATTGCTTAATGGTTCACTGGTTCTGATCACTGACCGGGCGTTAGCAGTCTCTTGCCTGCTTAGCTGTGGAGGACAGGGGAGAGGGCAAAGTGGGCAGACACTGCCCGGAGAGTACAGCTGCCCCAGAACGAAGGACTTCACCTAAAATCTCCAGGAACACTTACTTTGTCTTGTGCTTAGTCTTGGCATTCTCTAGCCAAGCTTCGCCTGTGGGCTCTTAAGCAGGGTTGCTTTCCCAGGTGGACAGTTGTTTTGAATTTTCATTATTAAATTTAGCACAGCCACATTATATAGACTTCACTACTTCTGTTCTTGCTGGAGGACGTTCTGCGGATGGCTGAATATGAGTTTTCTATGGACCAGGAAGAGAGGGTAGGCAAAGACATACAAGGGATGTGCATGCCTTCTTAGGATGGTCTCTGAAGGATCGAAATTGAAATTTGGCTTTTAATGGTGATTAAATTCAGCCGTATGCTCCATTAGAAGTTCGGAAACTTTTCTTTCTTGCCCATGTTGCTTTTACTCTAACATCAGAACTGAAGACTTTCATTTGCAAGATTTATTTGTTGCTTCCTCCTGCTTCAATAATTAAATGACTTTTGGAGCTATGATTCTGGTGAGATGCTTGGGCCCCTCAGATGTCAGAAGCTGCTGACAGATGAGGGTCCAGCGCACCTTGAGGAGTTGTAGTTGGCCTGGAGCCTCTGATGGAGGGAAAGGCACAGCCTCAGAATTAGCTCCGGGAACTAATTCTGTTCAGAGCATTCTTTGGAACTTGTCTGCCCACAAGGTGGGAGCTTATAGTTTTAGCGTGAGTGCTTGAGTATACAGAATTCATGTTTGGACTTGACGATTTTGAGACCCTAGTTGATTCTGTGTGGCCACGTACACCGTGGTTTAGGATGTCCCCACTTCTGGGAATTTGAGAACATGTTTTCTTTTTGTCGCGTCAACCAGAGTGCAGACTTTCCCTCACAGTTGTCTCAAAAGGACTAAGTTCAGGTTCTGGGGAACAGCCAGAATTAAATCTAGTGATATTTGATTGTGCTCAGAAAGCAAAGTAGCAGAGGCAGAGGTTTTAATATCTGCAGCTTTTGCTCATTGGTTTCCAGTAGCCATTGGGTTTCCTCTTGATCAGCTGGAAGCCTTGTGTGCTTCTACCACACTACCACTGTGGGATGATGGCATCAGGTCTCGATGAGCAGTCTAGGGGACAATGATGGATGTGACAGGAGGCAGAGACTGGAACTGCGTGTTATGTAGGTGTGAGCCACCTGTAAGCAGAGACCAGTTAAAATCACTTCCAAATGGGCTCTTGGTACTCCACTGTCCCTGAACTGATTGTCCCTGTGCTGATGGTTCCCATCGAGGCTGCGCTCTGGATATTGCTGCATGTTGTTTAATAAGCAGATCCCCATTCCATCATTTTAACAAACACCAAATATGACCCAATAGTAACCATGATTATGTCGCATTTCTCCTTTCTCGAGGAAGCTTCTCAGATTTTTTGGGCTATAGGAGATACGTAAACTTTTAAGGTATATAGATTATAGACAGATATCTAGCATACCTATGTTCTTAACTCAGTTACAGCTGAATTTGGAGACTTCATTAGGTGTAAAATGTACTGAAGTTTTCAGTTTGGTTTCATTTTGCAGGTCACAGAAGGCAGCCTTCTGAGCAGGACAGGGTTCGGCTGTTGTCAGCACACTTAGAGTCCCCTACCTGATAAGCAGAGCCTCTTAACTCTGTTCTCACATGAATGATTTGAGACGAGGCTTTTAAAAAAGAAAGATCAGTTACTGATGCTGCTCCTAGACATTTGTACCAAGTTAGGCGTGCCTATTACATAGTTTGGGATCACCAATTGTTTCGTTTGCTGGTAAATACTGTCTCTTTGTGGTTTCTTAAAGTGATGTGTAAGTCTGGCTTTGATGATAACTGTAAAACTGTTGAAATTACTTGTGCTGATTATAACAGAATTAATTATATCATTCTATTTATTATATTATTTATATCTTTATTATTAATAGAGTATATAATTAATGTGTGCTGATTTTCTCAACTTGATTGTTTTGAAAGTTTCGAGAGAGAACTTTAATATTATAAATAAAACCCAAACTGTTACCAACTGGGTTTTATTAGGGCAGTCTAAGGGTTACCTTGGTGGGGATGTCGCTTGGTGACACAGTGGTATCCCAGAGGTTCGTTCCATCCACAGCAAACCAACAAACCAACAGGCAGACAGACAAGGATTCTGCCGAAAGGCTATCATGACTTCAAACTGAGTAACTTGGAGATTAGGTTTTTAATATGAAGGATTTAATAAAGATTTAAGTATGTGATGATTCCTACGTTAACGAGTGCTTTTATTTTTGAATGTTCCTTGCCTTTATTTGGCGTAGAGAGAACCCATTGATGAGCTCTGTTGTGCCAGTCGGTCATCTTGGTCTCTTGTTATGGTCCTGGCCCAAGGAAGTGGGGAAAGAGAGCTGGTCTTGGCTCTCAGGAGGCCGCTCTGGGCACTGGCTGGCGTTCCTGCAGCACTCCATGAGGTCTAAGAGTAAAGGTATTTTCACAGACTAAAGGACTGTGGGAAGTTTGACCGTGCCTTTGATGACATCAAAGTCGGCTCAGTTGCTAATTAGTTTATATTGTGTCTCCCCCTCCTCTGTGCTGAGCCGGAATGTATGGCTAGGTTTCATCCATGGCTACGTATGTGTGGGCCTCACCTGTGCCTGCCAGGTAGTGAGCCACCTAGTTTCATCATGGGCCTGCATTGTGTCCCTTTTTGGCTTTGTTGTTGTTGTTGGTGGTGGTGGTCTTGCTTAAAACGGGGTCTCTTGAAGCCCAGATTGGCCTTGAATTGATTATGTTATCCAAGCATCATTTTGAACTCAACTTCTTGCTGTCTCTTGCCTCCTGAGTGCACTTGGACTCTGAGAGAAGCCAGATAACCCAAAGGGTAGCAGACAGCTGGTGACCTGAGAGCTTTGCCTGTCTGCTCAGGATGCTGTGTGGGTGAGAACAGTACTTCAGAGACTGTAATGCTTGCTGCTCGGTGTTTGTTTGTTTGTTTGTTTTACTGCTGGTTTTAGTGGATAATCTAAATTACCATTCACTTCGAATCTATTGTATACCATGCCTTACAGAATATTTGTATCCATTTTTGTTTAAATGTTTTGAGACATAGTTTCACTATATGGTCCATATAAGCCTTGAACTCTTAATCCTTCTGCCTCACCTTCCAGAGTTCTGGTGTTATTAGGCACCTGCTGCTATGTGTGGGCTTTCTGTTCGTTACCAAAGCTCTGTGAGGTAGCTGGTTAACTGAATACCAGCGAGATGAGCTTTGAGTTGGGTGTGTAACTGGCTTTGAGGTTAGAGGAATCTTCTTATTCCGAGACAAACTGGCTAACTGATGGACACGGTTCCAAACAGAAGTAGCACTGACCTCATTATTTGGTTCGCCCCAAATCAAGGTCACAGATGCTCTTCAAGGCTGCTATTTTATAGCTGTGGGAAGAGTCGTAGAGTATTATCATGGCGGGGATGTTCCCTCATCTGTTACGGTTTGAGCATAGGTGACAGGTAGCTCTGGGCAGTGGTCTGGCAGCTCAGCAGGGGCTGCAGGGGTCAGGCAGACCAGCCGGTCCTCAGCAGTCACACATGTCCACCCTGCTTTGCCACTGGGCCGCTTTTACCTCCAGCCCCAAACTAGCCTTTGAGAAAGGCAGTCGCTGCAGGCGGCACCCCGGCATGTCCGTAGCGAGATGCAGAGAATGGTTCTCTAAGTGTACAAAGTGTGGTTTGGTCAGCTTCATGTACTTCCCCTTGCATCTTGGAACTGGTGCTGCAGTGCGGCTGGGGCCTTTCCTCTCATCATCCTCTCCAGACCTGAAGCCCAGGACCTCCCCTAGGCCCCGTGGGAGTCCTTATTGAAGGAGACAGAGGGAAGGGGACTCTGCGATACCCAAGGGTGACACAGGGGTCAGGAGCTCTACCACAATAGTTTTAATTCTGCCTTCTCTACTTCCTTACAACCAGTCTGTCTGGAGCAAGTAAGTTACCCACATCACCAACGAGGTTTCTTTCCTGGGGACCCTGGAGGGATCCAATGGACCCTGCTAGTGAGTACATTTGGGATACTAAGCTAAGAGTGCATGTGGAGAACTATTTGTTCATATGGACAGGTAGGTCTCTCTCTCTCTCTCTCTCTCTCTCTCTCTCTCTCTCTCTCTCTCTCTCTCTGTATTTGTATATGTGTGTATATGACTGTATATCCATGTGTATATGTATGTGTATGTGTTTGTGTGTGTGTGTTTGTGTGTGGTGCCACACTTTGCTTTTAGGTTCAAAGTCATCCTGTGTTATGGAGATTGGATCATGGAGCATCGGTGAACAGAAGCCCAATGGTTACTGGAGTGTTCTTCATGTTTTCCACTGCCCCGTCCAGGTTTTATGTCTTATCACAGACAGTGGCCCTGGTCTTTATAAGCATCATCAAAGTGAAGAGTAAGAGCCCAGTGACAACCAAAAAAGCAAAACTACCTGTGGCTTTAAGTGAGACCGCAGGTGAGGACCATTGCAGGGGAGGATCATCTTGCTGACTTGTGGCTCCAGCTGGCTGGCGGCCTCTCCTGAAAGCAAGCCTACTTCCTTGATCTGAGGGAGTGGGAAAGCTCTGCAGTTGACTGGGATTGAGCCCCTCCTGTGGTGGGGCTGTGCAGAGTCCCTCCCGTCATTTCCCCCTTTGAGCATCCCTCCCATCATTTCCCACTTCCAGCATGGCAGAATTGGCTCTCAGTTATGTGGTTGTTTCTGATGAGTATTTTAATTCAATCTCTATTTAGTCCTATCTTTTACAGCCAGCACAGTCACATTCCAGATACATGTTTGAAATAAAATATCAGTGAACACTTAGCTAGAAGAAAGTGTTCTTCATAGGTTCTCTTGAAGAGGCCAAGGTCAGTTTTTGTCAGGTTTGCTGTGCATGGGAGATCTTCCAATACGCAGAATGAGAAATGCATACGCCATGGGCATTCTATTGGAATTTTAATTAACCTTTAAAAAGAGGTTGTCAGACTGAAGGTGTTGGCAGCGATGAGTGACGTAGGAGTTCTCTTAGCACAATGCATTGTGGGCCCCTTTGCTCACCGGGAGAAGTTAGATGGGAGTTTCTGAAAACCTTAATGTTATTTGTATTCTACCACAGTTGCTTTCTCTCTGCCCCTCCCTCTGCCCCCCTTCCCCCACTCCCCCTTCTCTTCATCTTTTGAGTCAGGGTTTCTTCATGTAGCCCTGGCTGTCCTGGAACTCACTCTATAGACCAGGATGGCCTTGAACTCAAAGAGATCCACCTGCCTCTGCCTCTGCAGTGCGAGGATTAAAGGCATGTGCCACCCCTGGCTCTGGTTGCTTTCTCTTTAAAGTCCACTTTGGTGATCAGTGGCTTATGTCTACTGAGAGATGGAACTGTCTGGGGGACCTTAAAGGGGCTACAGTTCATAGGATGCTTCTTCATTATACATTTGCACCACTCACTGACACACTGGTTATCTGTAAGCACGAACTTCTTCGTGGAATGTATCCGTAGTGGTCCCATGAATTCATAAGTTTCATGTGGGCCAGGGTAAGGAGAGAGGGCCGGCTTCATGGGTGCAACTGCAGTGTGCCAGGCCTGTGCCTAATGTAGAGGGTGGGCAGGGGGTGCCTGGGAGGAAACTGTACTGGGGTTTATTTATAATCAGTTGTGTTTATTTCCATTAAATTACATAGCTGGGCATGTTGCTGAGAATGAATACATAAATGAATAAATAAATGTATGTGCATATATATATATATATATATATATATATATATATACTTTTTTTTTTCCGAGACGGGGTTTCTCTGTATAGCCCTGGCTATCCTGGAACTCACTTTGTAGACCAGGCTGGATTTGAACTCAGAAATCCACCTGCCTCTGCCTCCTGAGTGTACATACATGTATACTTATAAACATATCTGCATATATACAATGTTTTGTTTCTATTTTGGGAGCATTTCCAGTGCTGAGGATTTATTTGAGGGCCTTGCACATGCTAGGCAAGAGCTCTACCACATCACCCCTAACCTCCCTGGGCAGGAATTCCCGATGAAGGGAGCGGCATTGGTGGGAGTTGTAGCCGATTCTCACTGTTTCTTCTATTATAATGATTTGCCAAATGAAGACTTGGTGCTTCTGCTTTCTGGATCTTTCTGTATTTCGTAGAGAGGGGATGAGAAGTGTCAAGGAAGGCCCTCCTTCCTTCTCTCCTCCTCCCTCTCTCATTTTCCTCTTCCTCTTTCCTTCTCCCACCCTCCCTCTTTTCTTTCATTCCGATGGAACTTGGGGTCTTACGTAGCCAACCGTAGGCTGGATTTCTTGGTTTCTTCCGCAGCTTTGGTACAGAGAACATGCTTATCAGAGGTGGGCTGTGCTCATTGCCGGGTCTTGTGTGGTCGGTCGCTCCCAGCATGCCGTGTGATTAGGAGACAGAGGCCTTCCCTCTGCAGCCGGAACAGTAGAGCTCAGGTGTGTCTAGCACGCTGCTTGAGGCATCTGTTGATTTGGGAATCATCTTTCAGCACCACCGCCATCATTAGTGAGGTTCTCCGGATCTCTCCTTATGGATTTGAGCCACATTAGCAAAGGATTGTTACACTTGTTTTACTGGGACGAACCCAGAAGTACTGGAGAGGAGAAAGGAAGTAGGGAAGCCTTGACATGTGTCAGAGGATGTCTACGAGGTATAGCGAGTATCATCAGACACAGAGGGCTTCCATGAAGACGTTGCTTTTGCTTTTCAAAGAGGCCGTTGGTGGATCTCTTGCAGGTCAAAACATTCCTCCAACGATTGCTAACCAGTGAGAAAGGCTCCTGGGAGGCCTGGAGCAGCCGCTTTGGAGGACACCTTATCTCTTCAAGGCTTTACACGTATGGAATATCTATTCCCAATGAATTCAACGAGAAGTCACAGATATTTATTATGTAGAAAATTACTTTTTAAATGTGCAGGGATAAAGTGCGTGGGGGGGAGAAAAATGAAGGCTTCGGGGTTTTAAATGTCAAATAATTCCTGGTCTTGCTGTTGCTGGGACTGTAAAGCTATTTTAAAACCTATCATACTCTACCCCTTGGTGCAAAGTGACAAGCAGATTTTGGGTACTGTGCTGGCTAGTTTGATGTCATCTAAGAGGAGGGAACCTCAATTAAGAAAATGCATCTGTAAGATTAGACTGTGGGCAAGCCTGTAGAGCACTTAGCTAGTGGTTGATCAGGCAGGGCCCAGCCCATTGTGGGTGGTGCCATCCCTGAGCTGTTGGTCCTGAGTTCTATAAGAAAGCAGGCCGAGCCAGCCCATGAGGAGCAAGGCACCCCTCCATGGCCTCTGCATCAGCTCCTGCCTTCAGGTTCCTGTCAGGTTTGAGTTCCTGATCTAACTTCCTTCAGTGATGAACTAAATGTGGAAGCATAAACCAAATAAACTTTTTCCTCCCCAACTTGCTTTTGGTCATGGTGTTTCATCACAGAAATAGAAGCTCAGACTAAGACAAGTACCATCTACTTTTTTTTTTTTTTTTTTTTTTTTTTGTGTCTTTTAGTGTTTTTATGTACTTTTTAAAAATTTTTTAGTTTTTTTTTTTTTTTTTTTTTTTGCGTTAAATTGCATCTTTTAGAGAGAATGGTCAGGACATAGCCTCTGGGCATCCACTGATGCAACTGTTAGGACCTTGGCATTCTGTGTTTGCAGTTGTATGAATGGGAAGAGCCCAGAGCTGAAAGGTGACACTATCAGTGCTTAAAGTATACAGATCAGCATTAGTGGGCAGGTAGAGATGATCCCCACACAACCACTGTTTCAAAGAAGTAGAATGTGTTTATTGAGCAGAGGCACAGAGTTATGAAATACTAAGCTGTTTCCACATCACTCATTACAAGGCCCATGGAGAACATAGATGAGCAGAAAGCTTCACGCTTAAAGCCATGGGTAGCCTCTTCACTGGCTCTTGACCCTCCAGCACCATAGTTATTGTATCCTTTGGAAAGGACACATATATGTCCTTGGCGCATGTGATCAATGTTTTTATTTGGTATGCAAGGTTGGTTGGTCATGGCTAGCATTGCCTAGTCAGTGATCATGTTTGGTATGAATGATTTATGTTCACGGTTGATGTGGAAGATTAGTTGCTCCTGGCTGATAGTCATGGTTGGTGCATGTGGTTAAGCCATATGACTGGTGTTCGTGGTTACTCCATGTGGTTGTTGCATGTACTTGATGCTTATGATTGATACACGTTGGTATGCATGGTCGAAACATACGGTTGCAATGTGTGATTGTTATTTGTGGTTGATGCTTCTACTTGACATACATGTTTGGTGCTCGTGATTGGTATTTGTACATGGTACCTGCTTTATGTGCATGGTCATTACATGTGGTTGATGCTCTTGGTTGATGCTCTCCGTTGGGTGTACTTGGTGAGTCCTTGGACTTGATGTCTATGCTTGGTACTCATGGTTGGTTCTCATGGTTGGTGTCTGTTGTGCCTCATGCTTAGTAAGCATAGTTGTTACATATAGTTGGACGTTTCCCCCTAACCCCCCTCCGAGTTCCACAATCGGACACTGACTCCTCACTATTTGTCTTTTATGAACCATGCTTTTGCTTGTAATGTCTGTGTATACCAATGTCCCTTTATTTTTTTCCTCAAAACCTCAGCAATATATTCTCCATAATTTAGATATTATAGGAAATATTTGTTTTTCCACTTAAGATTAATAGTCAGTCTGTTAAGTACGGTTGACGTTGGCTGTAACTGCTCCTTTATGTTCTCAAACTAATCCACGGATTGCTTTTGGCAATCAGCACCAAAGATGGCCCCGGGGACCACGTAATGCCTTTGTTGCTGATAGCAGCCTTGTGGGCTGAGAAGCCCGTCTTTGTGACCCTAGGATGCCCTTGTAGGATTGTTATGAACTGGATCTGAAATACCTGTGACCACCAGGTCCTTTGGTGGTATCTGGATGTGTGTGGAGAGGCCAGAGCCATGGCAGAACATACCCTCTGTGGCCAGATGCCAGGCAGCTTCATCCAAGGGCAGGTGATGCCAGGAACAGCCCAGTCTGCTGAAGTCAGCCCGGGTCTTTTTTTTTTTTCTTTCATTATTCTTCCTTCGAGGCATTTCTGACTCCGTTTTAAATTCCCCTGGTTGCTTGTAGTGCTCTTTCCTCCTTTTCCCCTCCTATGGGCTAAATGTTTTTCTCACCCTTAGCTGTTTTTGTGGCTCCCAGGAGGGAGTACTAGCTAGTTAGTAATTCTGTTTTGAACCTTCATTGGTTAGGCATTCTCTCCACAACAGTGAACTGGAGGAGGGGCAGGAGCCCTGTGTGACCTTTGAGCCCTGCCTGTCTGACTTCCCCAGCATCAACAAAGGCCACTTGAATAAGGATGGCAGCTGACACCACTAGCCTTCCTGCTGGTGGGTTCTTCATGGGGTGGACTGAGGCTTGAGTTAGCCACGCATCTCTGTCAAGAAGGCTAATGTGAATTTAGAGTATGAGTCCCAAGAAAGATGGGTGGAAGCAAGCTGAAGACAGGTTCAGAGCAGCCACTGAGGGTCATGGCTACCTCTGCCAGGAGGACCTCTTCTCCTGTCTGTGCCTGCCTGTTGAGTATGCAGGTGGCTCCCTGCATAAGCCCTCAGGTATGCTTAGCTGGGATTGCGTCTTCTCTCTAGCCTCCACAAGTGTGTGTCTTTTGGCTGTGGTGTCCCTTCCCTGATGCTGCCATGTCTTCTGGAATCTCAAGTTTTCTACGGGCTGCCCAGTGGTTTCTTGGATAGCCAAGTGGGACTGGTGCCCACTACTCTTCCTGTTTGGAACTGTAGGGCTCTGGGACCCTTCTGGGTGGAGTTTTGGTAGCTCTGAGGCCTGGTAAACTCTGAGGTTTACCAGGTTCCTGGTTTTTTTAGCAGCTGTCCAATCGCCCTACGAGCACCTTTCTACGTGTGGTCTTATGTTTATTCTTAAAAATTCACATATAATTAGAGAACTATCTTAGTGGGAGAGCATTTACCTAACATGTGCATTACCCTGGGTTTGATCCCATCAGTCCTTACTCCCTCCCCCCCCCCCCCGAATAAAACATTCCCATGACTATTCTGTTCTATCCAGAATGTGCTGGGCAGAACGGAATGTGATTTCAGTACCACATTTGTGGGGCTTTGACCAGCCTTGGAATCAGCTATGTCTCCCGTGACTCTCATAGCTGGCTCACCCTGGTACCCCAGGATCACTCACTGTTGATGACGGAGCCTGATGAGTCTGAGAGAGGGAACAGGGCAGCCTGCTGGGCTTTAAGGCTCTGAGTGATCAGGGAAGACGGTGTGAGCCCCAACACCTGGTTCTCCAGGGGAAGAATGGCCTCCACAAAGCCCCTGGGGCTCCTTTATGCAGTCACCTGCTCAACTTAGCTAAGAGGGTGTGGGTAGGTCTTTATTTTGCTTTTGATTGATGCATGTTAATTGTACCTATTTATAGGACAGACTGTCATGTTTTTGTATGTTGTGCAATGAGGAAATAAAGGTAATTAGCGGCTCTATCATCTTAAAAATTCACCATCTCCTTGTGCTGAGAAGATTTAAAAAAAAAACAAAACAACAAACCGGTTCTAGCTATTTTGAAATGTAAAACACATCAACTGTCTTCATTCTACTCTTGTCTGTCTGTAACTTCGAACCCACTCCCATCCCCTCTCCGTCCTCCTTTCCCCACCTGGAATCCAGTAACCACCATTTGATTCTCAGCTTCTACGAGATCAGTGTTTTTCTGATGAAAAAGCTTGCGTGCTGTTTGTATTTCTATGCCTGGTTTATTTGGCATCATGTCCTTTGGTTTTGTCCATCATGTATCAGATGGCAAGATCTCTCTCTCTCTCTCTCTCTCTCTCTCTCTTTCTCTCTCTCCCTCCCTTCCTCCATCTATTTACCGTCTATTTATCTATCACCTATATATCTATGTATCAATCTATGCATTTATGTATGTATCAATCTATGTATTTATGTATGTATCAATTTATGTATTTATGTATCTATCTATATATATTTGTATCTATCATCTATCATCTCTGTATCAATCTCTGTATCTATGTATGTGTCTCTGTATCTATATATGTATCAATGTATGTATGTATGTATGTATCTATCTATCTATCTCTGTCATCATCTGTCTACCTGTATTACATTTTCTCTACCTGTTCACATATTGATGGACACGTAGGTTGACTCCACTTGCTGACTACCATGCCTGTGCCACTGTAAACACCGGAGAACTCATGTCCCTTCTGTAGGGACTGATTTCATGTCTTTTTGGTATATACGCATATATGCTGGGCAAGTGCTGTAACCACTGAGCTACATCCCAGGCCCCTTCACATCCCCTCCTCTTCCAGGATCTTGCAGTGTAGATTATGCTGGCCTGCAACTTGTGCAGTTTAGGATGTCTGCAAACTCAGGGTCTCCCAAACTAGGATTACAGGGCATCCATCATGTGCCCTGGTGAAAGCTTAATAAATGGGAATTGTTTCTGCTGTCCCTCTTCCTCGGCCCCACTTCCCCATATTAGTGAACGTGGAGTGTACTGTGTGAGAATGGTGTCTGTTACAGTTGGGGCTCATGGATCTTCCCTCTTTTAGGACAAACAGACTGAGGGTCTAGGAACAAGCATTAGTAATGAGACAGCCTGGAACTGAACTGACAGAGAGCTCATTCCAACTCAAAAAAGGTAGGCAGGGTATCAAGTGCAGAAGAGTGAAAGAAATCTCTCCCCAGTGCTGTTTCTGTTGAATGTTTGCATTGGCTTTCCTGCCAAGAAGCCTTTAGGGCGGTGAGCAAGTCATGGGTCATGTAAGTCCACAGCAGTGAGGTAAACGGCCTGTAGTTTCCTTGTCTTTTTCCTCCTGTAGACATCTTGCCATCAGGACCACTCTGGGGGTACAGTTGTTCTAACACCAGCAAGAGGTTTGCATCAAGGTCAGCTGACCTCCTTAGCGCAAGGTCACCATGTGGGATCCTAATTAGGTTGGATTCTTGGAGAGTCAGGGCTTGCACTGAAGAACCACATAGGAGCTTTATTTGCATTGCTTATTTTAAACACTTCTTCCTTCCCAAAATTATGGGTATCCGTCCCTTCCCTTCCTTTCCCCTTGCTTCTTCTCCCCTCCCTTCTCTTCCATTCTCTTCCCTTCCCCTTCCCTGTCTTCCTCTTTCCTCCATTCTCTTCCTTTCCCCTCCCCTCCCTTCTCCTCCTCTCCCCTCCCTCCTCTCCCCTCTTTCTTCTTTCCTTCCTCTCTCTTTTTCCTCCCTCCCCTCCCTTCCCTTTCCTCCACTCCCTTCCCATCCCCTTCTCTCCCTCCCCTCCTCTTCCTTCCCCTCTCCTCTCTTCCCCTCCCTCCCTTCTCTTCCCTTCTTTGCCCTCTCTTCTCTTCCCCTCCCCTCTCTTCTTCTCCTCTCCTCTCCCTTCCCCTTCCCTCCCTTCTCTTTCCCTTCCTTCTCTTTCCCTTCCCTCCCTTCTCTTCCCTTCCCTTCCCCTCTCCTCTATTCCCCTCCCCTCCCTTCCCCTCCTTTTCCTTTCCCTCCCTTTCCCTCCCCTCCTTTCCTCTCCTCTCCCCACCCCTCCTTGTCCCTTTTCTGTCATTTTGTTCTTATCTTCTCTCTCTCTCTCTCTCTCTCTCTCTCTCTCTCCCTCTGTTTTCATCTTCCTTGCTTCCTCCTTGTCTTTCCTTGTTCTGTTTAAAATTTCTTTTTATTTTATTTATTAATTAATTTTTGAGATTATAAATTACATCCTTTCCCCTCTCCCTCCAAACCCTTTCAAATACTCCTCCTTGCTCTCTTTCAAAATCATGGCCTCCTTTTTCATATTCTTGTTATATATGTGTGTATATATATATATATATATATATATATATATACATACACACACACACACATACACATACACATACATACATATGTCAGGGTTCTCTTAAGTAACAGAGCTTATAGAATGACTTTCTCTTTATGTATAGAGATGGATTTATTAGAATGGCTTACAGGCTGTGGTCGACAACAATGACTGTATACCCAATGGAAGACCCAAGAATCCAGTAGTTGTTTAGTCCATGAGGCTGGGTTTCTTGGCTGGTCTTCAGTAGATGCTGGAATCCTGAAGAAGTAGGCTCTCATGCCAGGAAAGGAACGGACTTGCTATGGAATGGAGAGCAGGCAGGCGGAGAGAGCAACTTCCTTCTTCCATGTTCTTTATATAGGCTACAAGCAGGAGGCGTGGTCCCGATCAGGGGCGTGTCTTCCCACCTCAGAGATCTTCCCACCTCAAAAATGATTAAGTAAATGTCCCTCACAGGTGTGCCCAGCCAGTTTGGGGTTTTAGGTAATTCCAGATGTAGTCAATCAAGCTGACAACCGAGAACAAACATCGCAGTATGTATATACATATGTATTCTTAGATGCTCAGTCTGTGTATTACAGTCTGTGTATTGTTTTCAGGGCTGCCCCTGTGGTATTAGATAACCAACTGGTATGCTTGTCCCTGAGGAAGACGACTGCTCTTCTCTCAGGGATCCTTAGTTGCCTATAGTTCTTTGCGGTGAGGCGCTGGCCCTCAGCTCCTGTGTTGTGCATGTCTATTGTCTTTGTTCAGCCCAAGTCCAGGCAGTCACATCTTTCTGTTCTCTCTCCTCTCTCCCTTCTTCTTCCTTGCTCTCCCATTCTCTGCCTCTCCTGCCTACTCCTGCTCTAACCACCTGTCAGCCTCTTTTCAGAGTGTTTGGGTTTTGCCATCTTCCGGCTATCTTCCTTTCCAGACTTTGCTATCTCCATGCCTTTCGGGCTTCTAACAAAGGCTTTCTGTCCAAATAGGTTCCTTCCTGTGTCTAAGAATACGCATTTCCTCTCTCTGGACCTGGAGCGAGTCTCTTTGCCCCTTAAGAGCTGTAGTGGCTAGTGCTTTCCTGGAGTTTCTCAGAAGAAGCCTATGGAATGCTCACGTCCTGGGATGGGAAGAGGGCCTTAGGATGACGCTGAGGAGCTGGAGGGAGGGAAGCACAGGGAGGTGCTGCTGCCCTGTGTGCTGGAGGTGCCCCAGGGGACTTTGGACTCAGTGATGGGTGGTATGCGGGCTGCACTGACAGGCAACCTTTCTGTCACTAGGGTTGAATGAAGGATAGCTCTTGGATGGTCACGCAAAGACTTATCCGCACTGTGTCTACTACTAGCCGACTGCTACCTGGTTAATAGATGCGATAGGGAGTCAACACTTGAGTGAATTATTTTGCAGCACTAAATGGAGTGCTAAACATAGTCCTGTAAATGGTCCAAAAAAGATGCTTTGTCAATTATTCAAGAGGGGCACATCAAGGTCTGGTCGCTTGCTATTGATTACTACTTCTCTCAAAAGATACTGATTTGTCCACTGTCCACTGAGTGACCTTTCTGGTACATTTCTCTGCTTCTAGGTTTTATGGCACTTGGTTTAGTAATATGAATTTCTCCTGTAAGTATTTGGAAGCTAATGAGCACTTTTTTAGGCACAGTGTCCTTCACTGGAGGCTGATCTGTTTATCATTCACTTTGTCACTGATACATATCAGTATTTATGTACCTCTGCATATGTGTATACACATTTACAAGCATACTTAGGATTTTAATAAAGCTGTACTTATACTTAGTAATTGGCTTGGGCATTCACATCTTTGAATACAAGCTTTGGGGAATAGACGATTTCTGCTTATCTTTGGGTTTGCTTAAGATCACTCAATCCCTTAAAATAGATTGTATGCAAGGTAAATTGTCCTGGGTAGGTTGTTTTCTGAAAGTATGGGATCTACGCTCTGGCTGGGTCATCTGCTGTGTCCTTATCAGCTTTTATGTATGTCTCCTTGTGTGATGGGAACACTGTGTTGTCGCTGAGGTTGAAGTACTAGCTCTTCTGCCTGCTTCCTCTAGGGCCTGGAGTTGCTGACCTTCCACACATTGGCTCCATTCCCACCGTACCACCTGTGTAAAGCTTGTAGCAGGCCCAGAGGGAATAGTGTACCTGGCTTGAGGTCACAGCTCCATCAGTCATGTTAGGGCCACTGTCAAGAGCCCATTGCAAGCCATCATAATGAGGGTTCCTTGACGACACTTTGTGTCTTTCTGAGAAAACTGGCAAGACGTGATAACTCTAACTGTGTACAATTGCACATGCAGGCTGCTGCCGTTCTGGAATGAGAGAAGGGTTGAGTAATTGACTCTGGAGAATATTGTTGCTGACGAGTGCCATTTTGATGAGTAATAGACCCCATTAGATTACAATAAAATACTTGATTCCGTATAATTAAAAATGGCATTAGTCAGGCAAAAGCCCCAGCATTTAAAAGGATAATTTCAAAGTCTGCAAAGTACGTTCATGATTGAAGCAGCACGTACCCTAGAGTGTTTGAGCCTCCGAGTTGTAAGACGCGGTCATAGACAGCCTGGCAGGGCAGCTGCTGTTCATTTTAGTCCCAGATATTTGTAATGAGCAACTATGGCAGTTAAAAATGTTTCTGATGAATCCACAGCTTGAAGAACAGTTCTGATTTGCAATTTTAACAGAAAAAGAAGTCCTATAATTTACTTTCTGTGGAGTAGGCAGAATCCAGAAGAACATTGGAATCTTCACTTCCCTGTGTGTATTTTCTGCTTCAGGTCCAAATTCCTTCCTTCCATCTCTTATGTATTCATCGATCCTACCTTATTCGGGAGTCTGGTTCCAGTGGCCGTCATGGGTCACACAGTACTGGAGGACTCTGGGTAAGGACGGGCTGTGTCAGCCTCTGTTGACCTGTTTTTATCACACTTTTCTAGTCAGACACTCAGGATGTTCTCTGCCCTCTTGGGATCTGGTCACCAGTAGATTCTTTGCCTTGGGGTTGAGAAGTCTTTGGTTTGGCTTGAGCTCCTTCACTCTGTTTAATCAAGAGCCGAGTGTCTGGCACACAACTTCAGTTATTAATACCCTGCTATTAATATTCATATTGACAGTCATTTGCACTTCTAAACCACTTTCATCTCAAAGATCACCATAAATCTTAACGAGCCTTAGATGAGTGACTTCTAATGTGGGCACGGGGTCTCCAGCAGTACCTCCTCTTTGAAGGGAGTTCACTTGTTCAACTAAAAAGTGTCAGGACAGCCTGCACGTTACAGGTCTCTCTAGGCTGTGCTCCTTATCTATGGCTTGCCATGGATGGTCCAGTGAGATGGTTGCTTCACAAGTGTCTGTTCTACCCTGCCATCCAGGTATGGGTCTCTGTGGCTGAACTTGCTATTTTTCTATTGCTGTGATAAAACTCTGTGACAAAACCAATCTGCAGAAGGAAGGACTACTATTTGTGGCTTCTGATTGGTTTCAGAGGGTTAGGGTGTCCATAATGGTGAGATGGCATCACAGCAGGGTACAGATAAAGTGACTGGAACTGGGAGCTGAGTATTCTTATATCAAGCTGCAAGCACCAAGCACAGAGGGCACACTGGGAATGTCTTGAGGCTTTTGAAACTCCAAATTCCCCCTCCCCAATAATATACTTTCTCTAGCAAGCCATGTCTCATAAACCTACCCAAGTAGCTGCACCAAATGGGGACTAAGTATTCTAACATGGGAGCCTCGGGGTTGTTCCCATTGACACAACTCTGGTGCCAGCAGCACTGCAGAGGACAAGGTTTGACCAGAGCTCATGTTCTTCTTGGAGTCTGCAGCTCTTTAGACATTGACTAAAATGGCAGAAAGCAAAACAAAACAAAATAAAACAGAAACAAACAACATACCACCACCATCACCACCACCATCACCACTACCACCACCACAAGACCTGTTGCAGAACATTTGATCACACTTTGAACCCAGAGATTGTATTGTTTACTGCACAAACCAGTTTCTAGTTGTGGTGTGGCTCATCTCTTGTGTGTGTGTGTGTGTGTGTGTGTGTGTGTGTGCATGCCTGTGCGTTTGTGTGCATGTGCGCGCACACACACACACACCTTTGATTCTTCTGGCCAGAATACAGACACACCCTTTAAAGTGATGTCTAATTGAGTGGCAGACAAAGTGATGAATCAGAGGAAGACTTGACAGAAGGGATATGCCCAACTGTCATAAGAACAGCGAGAGGCTACTTAAGCAGAGAGAGAGGAAGGAGGAGGCAGTTTTACTGGGACAGTCGTACAGAGATAGCTTGTAGAGAAAGAAACTAGACACAGGTGAAGGAGCCAGAGAGTGAGAAGGAGCCAGAAGATTAGAACATATTGCCAAAGTTAGTCTGAGGCCTAGTAGAACAATTCAGTCAGAGGCCGAGAGAGAAGCCAGATTGAATCAGTCAGTATGGAGATTAGTTTTGCGCCAGAACAGCTGACTTGAACCAGCCATTCAGAGATCAGAAAGAACTAGAACTGATGAGCTTATTCAGCGGTAAGTCTCAGAGGTTTAAAACATTCTAGGCCTAGATTAGATTGTACGGAGGCTAGAAACTTTCAAATCTAGGCGTAGGTTAGCAGACTGAGGCAGTAAGCTTTGGGTATGATATTTACAACAGGAGAATAAAAAAACCTAAATGTAATGGAGATGATTTACAATAAATTTAGGTTTTGTGCTCTAATCGGACTTAAATCTAGACTTTAGAATAATGGCAAGTTCTTTTTATTATCACTTTTAACCTATTAGAATCGATCTAAATCTAGATCTAGATGTATCTGTGATCAAATACCTAATGCAAAGCAAGTTAACAGAGGAAAGGCTTTTTTTTTCTTCATCTTCTTGGCTTAGAGTTTGAGTAAATACAGTTCATCATTGTGGGGAAAGTGTGGAGGCTAGAGCTTGAAGCACTTAGGCTCATATGTATCAAGCCTAGAAGTCAAGCGAGGCTATCAGACCTCCAAGACTACTTCTGGTGATCTATTTCCTCCAGTGAGGCCCTACCACCTTCCAAAGCAGCAGCGGCGGCGGCGGCAGCAGCAGCAGCAGCAGCAGCAGCAGCAGCGGGACATCGAGCATCCAAATGCATTGAGCTTATGGTGGACATTTCACATGCAAACTTCAGAATTCTCTCCCTGGCCCCCACAAGTACAGGACGGTCTCACAATGCACATATGCATCCATTCCAGCCCCAGAAATCCCACATAGTCTTCAACAGGGCAAGTTGGGGTTCAGCATTTAGTTCTGGTTCCTTAGCATGTGTGTGTGTGACTTCCTTATAGCCTGTCTGGGGAGAAATAGAAATATCTCATGCAACCTTTGACCACACTGTAAATATAAAGTTAAAAAAAGATACATGCAAGGAAGTGGGAGAATTTTGTAGCTCGATGGCTCTCTCTCTCTCTCTCTCTCTCTCTCTCTCTCTCTCTCTCTCTCCCTGCCCCCCCCCCTCAGTGTGTGTGTTCATAAAGAAACTGCTTACTTCACGGTACTGACTGAAGAAGGGACAGGGGAAGTAAGGCCTCCCATGCCTAAAATACTGATAAAGGTCGACTGTCATCACACATACAATTTCTAACAATATGGCATCATTGTATGAATGCCAAGGGGATACCAGTGTGCTTAGAAAAGTGGTCCTGAGTTTCTGTTTTCTTTTTTCTTTTTCTTGTTGTGTTTCTGATTTGCAGTTTAAGGATCTGTATGGAAAACACGTCCAGTGACCCATGATCCCAGCATGCTTGAGGCTTTCTTGTCTGGACACCTTTCTGTGCCATCTGGAGCTCCTTCTCCTGGATAAGAACCAGCCCAGATGTCTGTAGAGCTCTGCATTTGTGGGCATGCAGGCAGACTAAAAGGGAAATTCTTTTCCTCCCTGGAAATGTAGGCCTACATGTTTCCAAAACATTTACAAAACCATAATGGTTTAGCAGGTGTTCAAATAAACCATCTCTTCTTGATGGCTTGAATTCTGATAGGGTACGATTAAAAGTATGTAAATAAATTTGAAATTTTAGTATCCACATCATAAAGGGTAAAGAGAAACTAGTGATATGGACCTTAACAGTGCTTCATTTAACTTTCTGAACCCCCAAGCTCATTATGTTTACATGAAACCACTATAAAATTAATAAGGCATTTTGTTTCATATTTTCCTTTTCCTTCCTTGCTGTTTTTGAAGACTGTGATGGGTTTCCTACTTGCACACCTCCCTATTGGACACGCCCCTTCTCAGTGCTCAGTGATGACATCATTCCGATAGGAGAGCTTGGCTCTGACAGATCAGACCATGTTGCATGCTGTAAAACTGTTCTGATGAGAAACTCCTTCCGATGAGCCCGGCAGGCCACAGTGTACGCCTACAGGGTTTATAGGCAGCAACACGAAGTTTCCTCTGATTTCCGAGCTGTCATCATGATAGAATCTGAAAATAACTGCGGGAAGTTTTGGTTTCAACTAAATGTAATAAGAGCCGGGAGGGCTTATAGAACACACGCTGAGAAAATGTGTGTCTGAACTCAGAGTCTGAGTTTAGTCTCCATACCCAACTGATTCTTTGAATCCTCTGTGGGACTTGATTGTGCTGACAAATCTTGGCAGCCGACTCTCCCCAGAGCTCGCATGGGCACCGAGTCTAATTACATTTTTCTCCTGGCTCTTTCAAGGAGGGAACAAAATTTAACCCCCACATTCACATTTCTTTCTAGAAAAGATGCTCGTTGTCTTAGAGGTAAGTAGTTACAAAGCCGTCTCCCCCCAGCTGTCCATTCTCTGAGGTGATAGGTGATGTCCATCATTTTCTGGGATGGATTTTCCCCAGTTTAGCAGCTAGTGCAGACCTACATATGACTTAAGTCTTTCCATGTTAGGTGTTACTACTGTCTTTAAGGATTTGGAGAAGGTGGGTGACATGCCTTGCACTTTCCAAGGCACGTTTGTCGTATCCTCACGTGATTCCATCAAGTTCAATGCATAGTGAATTTGTCTAAATAATTGTGAGCCCAAGTTAAAAACAGATATGTGCCGAGTGATGGTTGCTCACACCTTTATTTCCAACACCTGGTTGGCAGAGCAAGTTCCAGGACAGCCAGGGGCTACACAGAGAAACCCTGTATCCCTGTCCTGAAAACACACACACACACACACACACACACACACACACACACACACACACCCCTCCCAAAACTCCAAGTATGTAATAATGTCATTCTGTGGGGCTGGTGTTCTGTGGCATTGTAGAGGTCTGACTGACGGCTAATTTGCTGGAAACAAAGGAGAGCTTGAAAGTTCAGTGTATGGAAACTGCATTTTTCACCTTCGACTATTTACAGTGTATAATATCGGATTTATGTGTAAGGTGATAGGGATTTTTATATTCTCTCCACAACAATATTAGTGGAATAGTGAAGACTATTCCACTAATTAATTATTGGAAATTCAATGAACAGAGTCCAGCTGCAGTGGGTGTGGCTGAGGAAGGGCCTGGGTGTCCCCTTCCAAGCTGTCTCCCCCCCTTTCTGAGTGCAGATTCCAAGCTTATCTCCCACATAGACACCTCACAGTGCTGTCTTACAACACATAGCGCCTCTCATCCAGATCACCTCACTACTGCCATCCCCTTCCTTAGACAGAGACTCGGGGCATTCTTCTCAAGCTTAGGTCTCCGGGTTGACATTACCTGATAAAAGTGGTGTTGAAGAAGCTGTAGCCACATGGCAGTCTGTAGACAAGACCGTGATGATAAGCAGTGTGTGGGGGCCTTTTCTCCTCCACAGGGAGGGATAGAGGATCTGTAGCAAATGTAGATCAGAGCTGGACGCTGAACCTCTGTGTTGGTCCTGAACCGACTGAGGGCTGAGGGCTGAGGGCTGAGGGCTGAGGGCTGAGGGCTGAGGGCTGAGGGCTGAGGCTGAGGGATGCTTTCATTTCAGATCAAAGACATGAAGTCCTTGTCACACATCACGGAGAGAAATCTAAAACTATATTTCCCTCTCGACCCTCATGGTAAATTTTGAAACGGGAATTATCATCAATTGAAGTTTGGAAAAGGTAATTATGCTGATGTCGTCCCAAATTTAGACAGATTGGTGGCATTAAAAAGCAAACGATGAAGGTCTAAAAGGACATAAAATTTACTCCAATGTGTTAGGAAAATATTCAAATCCAGAATAGATGAGGTACTGGACAGTGGCTGAGATTGCCTGTCCCTGAGATGGTACCAGCCGTATGCCTATGCCTCTGAATCTTAAGTATGTGTTAGCTTGTTGTAGAGGCAATAAAACCTCCCAGATGGCTTTATTTTTAAGAGAAGAGGAATGGACTTTGTCCTGATTGGACTGCCCTTTTCTTCTGTGTTCTTTGTTGTGAGCTGAACCCACACCAGTCTCTGTGAAGCTCTTGTATCTCCACAAGCAGGCTTCTTCTCTTATATTTTTGGTTGTGAGCCTAGCCTTTAATGGCTGAGCCATCTCTTCAGCCCATAGCAGGATTCTTCTCAACATGCTTCTGTGGTGCCACCCACTTGTTCCTTGGTGTTCTGGGACATCCACAAGCAGGGCCATCTACTTCACTTGTAAGGCATGAAATGCAGATTCAGATTTATAAAGATCTTGACAGTGTGGCTGTCTAGTGTTAAGCCACACACACACACACACACACACACACACACACACACTGCACACTAACCTGGCCAGTGACTAATTGGTGAACAAAGACCTGAACATTTTCAGTTGATCACTCCAAGGAAGGACATTCAAGTGCTAGAGCATTTTGGGTCCATAGTGAAGATGTTTAGATCTCCTAAGTTTAAATCTAGACCGTTTGTCTTGCCTTGGTCAGGGTTCAAATTGTTGTCTCTGGGGTTTTGTAATGCACGGGACCTTTAATATCCTTTCTTCTTACTTGTGACCAGATGGGAGGACACTGGAGACTTGAGGACACTTGAGCTTTCGCTGTATGGGATGACAGGGAACTGTTGGGACAGAGGTGACCTGGAAAAGCTACAGGGCAAGCGCCTTCCCCAGCAGGGGCACTCCATCTTCTGTGTTGAGAAGCAGGTGCTTCTGAGTGTGCTACCGGACTAGGAGGGGCTTGGCCTGGAAGGATATCCAAGATGCCAGTTGGCTGACATTCATCTGTGAGGAAGCCAAGGCTTTTTATTAGCATCGGCCATGTCTCACGGCTTGGAGCACATTTGGAGAGGGACTTGAATCTTGAATACTTATAAGCACAATATAACTGTTTCCTTGGAAGTCATCTGTGGATTTCATATGTTCCTTGACCTCTGGATGAAACCAGTGAGATGATTCTCGTGGTCCCCACTTCTGAGTCAGGCGTAAGTCTTGAGTGTTTAATTGACAGGAAGATGTTGAAAATATGAGGCCTGTGTAGGCTTCTCTATCCTTCTTACCTACTTGTGTCCTTGGAGAGAGTACAGCCTTCTGAGCTTCCTTTACTCTGTCCAGTAGGAGTGTGATGGCCCCAAGGAACAGAGGGATGAGTACTCTGTATTTCCTGTCAGTCTACCCTTGGGGAGGGGAAGACTGGACAGTTTACATTTCAGATGACTCTAGGTGTCTAGGTGTGTAGACAGGATCTGAAGAATGACCCTTCTCAGGACAGGGCCTCCACAGTAAGACCAACAGAATCAACTAATCTGGACCTTTGGGGGCCCCCAGACATTGATCCACCAACCAAAGAGCAGGCACAGACTGGACCTAGGCCCTTGGCAAATATGTAGCAGGTGTGCAGCTTGGTCCCCAAACAATTGGAGCAGGGGCTATTCCTGAATCTGTTGCCTGCCTGCGGATCCTGTTCCCCTAAATGTGCCACCTTGTCTGACCTCAGTGGAAGAGGATGAGTCTAGGAGTGTGTGAGGGGATGATGAGGGAGGAATGGGGGAAGGGCTTATGTGGAGGATACAGGGATGAGGGGGATGATGTTGTGAATAAATAAATTAATTCTCCTTGGGTGGATGTTCATTTGTGAATCACATTGTCATGGAGGCCAGGCACGTGCATATTTTCTTCTGTAAATATGTTTGGCTTTAATGTGACCCTGAAAAGACACACAGGCAGGCCCCAGGAGGGTTGTTTGCTGGGGTGTGATGAGGCTCTTTCTCTTAGGAGCCTCACTGAGGAAGAGATGAAACTAAGGAACAGATCAGTGGGCTGTTAAAATTCCCTTGAGCATGTGTGTGTGTGTGTGTGTGTGTGTGTGTGTGTGTGTGTGTGTATGTGTATTCATGCGTGTGAGTGTGTGTACCTGTGTATGTGTAGGGGTGGGGGCATGGCTGCAAGAACTTAGAGCAACAATTCTCAACCTATGTTTGCCAAAGGGATTGTAACTCATGTTTGCAAAAATATTTATGTCACAATTCATAACAGTAGCAAAGTTAGTTATGAAGTGGCAAGGAACATAATTTTATGGTTAGGGGTCATCAAAATACGAGGAACTGTATTAAGGGGTCAGCATTAGGTTGAGAAGCACTGACTTGGAGGTAAATAATCACAAAGCTAGAGTCTCTTCCTTTTTCCTGCCTCTTCTGGCTCCCCAGCCTTACACTAGGGGAAAATGAGAGAGGCTGTTTGTGTGTTGATATCTTGATACCAGGAGTTGGAGACCATAGAGAACTACCAGAAGAAACCTCCTCTGAAGACCCTGGGGAGCCCCTTCGGATTGCTTGTGTCCCCTCTTAGGACTAACAGGAATAATTTATTCGGCTCACAAGTCCAGGTGATAGTCCATTATTGCTGGGGAATGAAGACAGTCACATCACATCCACAGTCAAGAGCAGGAATGAATGAATGAATGAATGAATGAGTGCACATTTGCCAGAGCTCAGGCCACCCTCTCTTTTCTCATTTATTCTAGGGCTCAGCTCTAGGAAATGGTGTCACTCATAGAGGACCTTCCCATATCAATTAATGTAACCAAGACAATCCCTACAGACTTGCCCACAGGCCAGCCTGGTCCACACCATCCCTCACTGAGACTCTCTTCCCAGGTGACCCTAGATTGCGTCAAGCTGACAAAACTAATCATTACCAGGTTGTGGGGTGCAACCCTATCTCAGTGCACAGATCACCAAGGTTTCCTGTCAGGGGTTATCATGTTCTATGCATTCTTCTCTACAGGCTAGCTCCCTACCACGTCCTATGTCTCTCGTTCTGAGGAGGTCTTGGAGGCGGCATTGTAGAATGGCTGAATTGTCATCCCAACCCAGGAACTGATGTAATGTGGAGAGAAATCCGAAGTGTTTATAGCCATATGCTGGGCTTGAGTACAGACCTTTAAATATGGAGGGAGTTCAGAGTCACAGAAGGAGCCTCTGCTTGTCTTTAATCACTGGACAGGAATCACGGGACCCAGGAGAAAGGGCCACACGTCCAAACGGGAGCTGCTTCTGGTGTGTTGACCGTAGGGAAATGATGTATCTTCTCTGCTGAGGCAGATGCCTACAACTTTGGAAGAAAGGAAATTGAAAGTAAGCAAACACTTGAGAGTGTCAGAGGTAGGCTCAGTAGATTCTCCAAGGACGAAAGTTTTAAGCACGGACAGTTCAGGACCCCGTGGCGAGTAACCCACTGCACAGAGCTCTGTTCCACTCTGAGGAGGACTAAGCTTAGCCATCACCCTGCTTCCCCAGCAGTGTGCTTTGCAGGACCCTTTGGGGACATTACCAGCTATCTGTGGTTAGACCAAGTGTGAATGAAAGAATGCACTTAGCGTCCGATACGCAGAAGATGATGTACTTCAGTGCCAGGTGGTCGGGACATGTTCACTTCTGCAATGTTCTTCCCTCACCCACAGTGAGATCCCGTGCGATCCTTGTACCCATAGCTCTCAGGCTAGCCCCTTTGGGTGTAGGGCATGATGAGCTTCTCTACCCCGTTGTGGTGTCTTCTCTCATGTTCTCCTCTTTAGTGTATATTTTGTTTTGACTTTGGCCAAGTCAAGTTGTTTCCTAACCATGATTTACCCACTCAGGTCTCTTTCCAGACTCTGCTGACTGACAAAGGTCTAAACCCTGGTTCCTGAGAAGGGGAAAAAGAGCTCAATTTATAGCATTTCTTGCTTTCCAAGATACAAATACTCTTACTTAGGTGATTTCTTTTTTTTTTTTTTTTTCTTTTTCCTTTTTAGATTTATTTATTTTCTTTATATGAGTACACAGTAGGTTTCTTCAGACACACCAGAAGAGGGCATCGGATCCCATTACAGATGGTTGTGAGCCACCATGTGGATGCTGGTAGTTGAACTCAGGACCTCTGGAAGAGCAGTCAACGCTCTTGACTTCTAAGCCGTCTTTTACTTAGGTGATTTCAAATGACTAAGTGATGTTTAAAAAAACCCTTCAAGTTCAGGGTGAACCTGGCAGTCCCATGATGCAAGGGCATGAGCTCTCCTCTCCTTTCAGACCCAACCAGAGTTTTTTTTTTTAGAGTTTAACAGAGCTTGGTGTGGTAGTGGTATATGCCTTTAATCCAAGCACTCAGGAAGCAGAGGCAGGCAGATCTCTGTGAGTTCAAGGTCAGCTTGGTCTACACATTGAGTACTGGGACAGTTAGGAATGTTAAGCAGAGAAACCCTGTCACCAGTAACCACAGAGGAGTATAATGGAGTCTACTGATGGTGGCCATACAGAAGGGCTGGGTAATCACAAAGTGTTAACAGTATAGAAGTAGGTTGTCTTTTAAGAAATTAGTTCTTTTTTAAAAAATTAGTTCTTTAAAGATAAGTTTTCTCTAGGGAAGAGCTAACCAATTGCTTATCTCACATCAAGCAGTCAGTCCTGAAAACATATTCAAACAAATAGCATTATACAAAATAAGCAGCTTATATTTATGTATTTAAGAACACACGCACTCTCATATAGCCATACATGTGCATTTGTAATAACAGCTAATGAAAGAAAAAAAAGGCTGTGAATTTGAAAGAGGGGAAGAGAGGATGGTTTGGAGAGAGAAAAAAAAAAAGAAGAGAAAACTTCATACATTGGGTTTGGACCATACATACACCTTCCAACTTCCCCCAGATCTACTCTCCCCTCCCCTCCCGCTTGTGTCCTCTTTATATACCCATCCAGTGTAATCTGTGCTGCCTATATACATTCATGGTAGGAAAGGGTGGCCTTCCATTGGAGTGTAGTTGATTTATTGGTAGCAGCAAGGCCTGGGCCAAGTAGTGGGAGTGGGTGGGTAGGGGAACAGAGGTGGGGGGAGGGGTATGGGAAACTTTCGGGGTAGCAGCACTCTTAAGTGATCCGACTCTCTTTCCCAACAGTTGCTAATAGATACTTCATGCCCACCTTTCCTTCCCTTGCTGGGTGTGGCATGAGCTTGCACACGGCGTGCACATGCTGATTAACTACTGTAAGGTCTTATGTGTAGCTGCCCTGTTATGTCTGGAGGGCACTGCCTCCTTGTATCTGTTTACCACCCCTGGCTCTAACAGTTTTTACCCTTCTGCCATGGTCACTGAGCCTCCCTCGGGCCTGAGCATGGTGGTGGTAGTGTGCAGTATCAATGTTCCATTGAGGGCAGAGCATCCTGCAACCTCTTTTCCTTGGCGGTTCTGGGTTCCTGTGTCAATCATCATCTCCTGCAGGAAGAATCTTCTCTGATGGAGGCTGAGAGATGCTTTAGTCTGGGTGTAACATTGAGTTATTAGGAGTTAGTTTCATACTATGTCCGTTTAGCAGAATATACTAGTAGGTTCTCTCTGTGGCCTATGACCTTGTCTAGTCACAGGTTGTTGGCCCAAGAGTGGTGCCAGATACTGGTTTCATTGTGTAGCACAGAACTTAAATCCAGCCAGAACTTAAATCAGTCAGTGTTTGGTTATTCCCATGAAGTTCATACCACTATGGCACCAGAGGGCCTGTCCTTCCAGACCTGTCATTACCGTGACTCACAGGGTTCGCAGATAGGTAAGACTGGTAATTTTCCCTCCTTGGAAATTTGCATAGCACCTTTTAGCACCATGAAAACTAGACAGTAGGGATAAAGCTTTCAGGTCAGTACTAGCTTGGTATCTCCAGGTTCCGGGACTCAAGTATGTGGTGTCTTCATCAATAGGAAGTTACCGTCAAGTTCTGGATAGGAACCAATAGCATTAGCACTATCCTATAATATTTAGACAGGTATATGTGATCTAACTGATCAACAAGCCCCAAAGAAAAACTCATTCCTAGCAACTGAATTTTTAAGTGTTAGCCTGTGGTATATAGGAAGGGCTAGTGTTGCCCCATTATAGGAGTAACCACATTTTAACATATTCTCTGTCTCTCTCTCTCTCTCTCTCTCTCTCTCTCTCTCTCCTTCTCCCTCTCTCCCTCTCTCTCTTTCCCCTTTCTTCCCCTCCTTCTCATCCTTTCTTTCCATATGCATATATAGATACTGTGTGTGTGTGTGTGTGTGTGTGTGTGTGTGTGCGTGCGCGCGCGCGCGCGCACACACGCGCATATGGTGTATTTAGGAAGTTTCTATGGTTATAGGTAGGTTTCCATGTGATTTTTTTTCAAAAAGTCTTGGGAGTTATTTATCCCTTCTTGTATGCCCTCCCCCCAAAGACTATATTCTACCATAGAGCTACCTTCTAATCCATGTTCAATGATGCTCTATTCACGAAGGAAATAGAAAAAGAGCAGAGCTACCTCAACTGATGGATGTAATGTAGTATATTTATATAGCAGGATATCATTCAACTATGAAGAAAAATGAAATTATGCAATTTACAGTAAATGGATGAAGCTGGAAACAGTCATTCAGAGGGAGGTAACCTGGACTCAGAAATATAAAGGTCACTCATGTTTCCCCGTTTGTGGGCATTGGCTTTGAGTGTTAAGTATGTTTTTTGTTTGGAATACTCACGAAATAAGGGGATTAGTAAAGAACCATGGGGCAGGGATTTCAAATGAGTGGAGAGAGAAAGCAGTGGTATAAAAGCTTCCAAGGGATGAGTGAGTAGAAGGACTTAGATTGTCTTTCCTCCTGGAGCCTCTGAAATCCTTGGAATAAAAAGGAAGCAGGGTTGTTTCCTCTGTGGAGTTAAATTCCACCCCTGTCAGTGCTGGACCTTAACGAGACTGTGTGTTCTGCATCCACTGCTGGTCCTTCTCCCAGATCTTCTCGGCTCTACTTGGACTAGGGTAACTACCATTGAGGTTCTCCACTTGCTCCAAACCCACGTTTACTCCTATACTTCCATGTCTGAGAGAAGATGTGCGAGGCTTGAAAAATTCCTTTCCACGTTTAAGAAAAGGCTCAGTTTCATTGTGAAACAATCAGTGACCGCACTGTTGATACTGTTGTGAGTCTTTGCCAGCTCATCCGATGCCCTCTCCTATTTGCCCCATAGGAAATGCTGATAGATATCATCACTTGAGGCAATTGGAAACATGAGGAAAGCGTGCTTGGGGTTGCCCATGCTAGAAGAAAAATGAAGTTGAATGGGTCATGAGAGAAAAGCCTTCAGATGGGGTTGGCCAATGATGGTAGGGGAGTTGGGACATAGCCACACGTACACACAAGCACACACATTACAGTTAGCAATTGTGACAGCTGGGCTATGTGCCTTGCAAAGCTGACAATCTGCACCCTGAGGCTTCTAGTACTGTGTCAAAAAGTACTGATCGTACCGGTAACCCCAGCACTTTGAGGGTAGAGACAGGGGATCTCAGAGCTTACTGCCCATTTCCAGCCTAGCTGGAATAGCAGGCTTCTGGTTCGGAGAGAAACCCAGTTTCAAAGTAATAAGGCAGAGAATGGTATCTTAAAGCTCATAATGTCCTACTCTGGCCTTGGTACACATGCATACATGCGTGGGCACATACACACATACATACACAAACAGACACACACACACACACACACACACACACCACACACACACACACACACACAGAGAGAGAGAGAGAGAGAGAGAGAGAGAGAGAGAGAGAGAGAGAGAGAGAGAGAGAATATGAGCCTAAGTGGTCAGTGTCCTTAGCAGAATAAAGCAAAGGAAAAAGAAACCCAGCGCCACCTTTCTAGAGTGATTGGGATGAGCTGGATGCTGCGTTCTTTGTTACACTCAATCTGAGGTTATTATTTGTTAAACTATACGAAACAAGTCTTAGCTGGGCACCAGCACTGTCGGGCTCTGGGATTAAAGTTGTACAGACAATCAGTTGGGTCCCGAGGAACATGGCACTGGGTTGCACTAGCCAGACTTTCCACATGAGCGAAGATGCCATGCGTTTATTCTCAGGAGGCTCTCCGGAGTCACCTTCCTCAGTGCATCGAGGACAGAGAGCTTTTCTTCAAATAGCTGCCACTTCTGCCTGTGCTTTCCTGGAACAGTGGGGCAGGGAAAGGAATTCCTCTGAGTAAGAACCTCAGGGGACAGAATTCAGAATTTATAAGATCCATTTTGACTTACATCTACCAGATATTCTTTTTTTTTTAAGCTTTTCAGGAGTGTGGGGGAATCATATGTGTTTTTCTGGTTAAATGGTTTTATTTCCCTTGCTATGCATATGTTTTGGTTTTCATCTGTTAAAATTTCAGAACTTTTAACATCTTTATTGGAACTGATGATTAGAATTCACCATTATTGTGCATGCTTAGAGAAGGAAGATGAATTTTGACTTTTAAGTGCCCTTTGTACTGAAAATGATTTGCCACTTCTCATCCATTTCTGTTGTGGTGATCTGCTGAGGACACCGGCACTTGGGCTCATATTCTGTAAGGATTCGTGTGACACAATGCACATGCACTCAACACAGGGCCATAGACTTGTCATGGCTTGGATTTGTGCAGAGCCACAGCCATGAGGTAGCCTGTGGGAGTCGATCCAGGTGCTTAATGGGCAAGGTTTGTTCCGCGGAGGGTTTGACTCTTTCATGCTTTCCAGAGGCATAGCCAACCTACATGACACAGCCTCATAGTGCCATAGACTCAATCCCAATGTCCCCAAAGGGGAGGCTAGAGGTTCATGCTAATCCCAGCTAATGCCTCTGTCTCAGGTAACAAAGATACCATACTTGGTCTATACAGATTCATTTTGAACAACCGCATTGTGCATTTTTATGTGTTTTAGTTAGGGTTTTACTGCTGTGAACAGACACCATGATTAAGGCAACTCTTATAAGGACAACTTTAATTGGGGCTGGCTTAAAGGTTCAGAGGTTCAGTCCATTATCATCAAGCGAGGAGCATGGCAGCATCCAGGCAGGCATGGCACAGGAGGAGCTGAGAGTTCTACATCTTCATCTGAAGGCTGCTAGGAGAAGACTGGCTTCTGGGCAACCAGAAGGAAAGTCTCAAAGCCCATCCCAACAATGAGACACTTCCTCCAATAAGGCCACACCCACTCCAATAAGGCCACACCTCCTAGTAGAGCCAAGCCTATTCAAACCATCACAGTACGTGAGTGTACAGTGAGCTGGGCCCTTCCTTCTTCCTTGGTCATTCTCATATGATTTCCAGGGGTCTGCCTATTTCCCAATAAGACAACATGGCACATTGTGGGCTTCATTACCATCAACTCCATGACTCGGGGAAAGAGGGAAATTGGTGTGCACACCACTTCCTGGTTTGAGGAGCTAGACTGAGGCAGAGTATATGGGGCTTCTTTGTCTGAACCATCTGGACTATGCTGGGGAGTGAGCTCTCAGTCAGTTCCAAGATCCAGGGCCGTCAGACGGCCAAGTCTCTTATTAAACACGGTCTCTGAGGCACTGCATGGCCAGGCATCTTCTCGGAGGCTCTGCTCATCCCGTGGGGGTAGCACTTGACCACACGTTCCAGTGAGTTCCTCACCGTGTAGGTTTCGGGTCTCGGCTGAGCTGAGAATCAGGACAAACCCTCCTATCTTGTACCGAGACCACTGCTCGTGCTGTCCAGAGGTGGTGATCCCTTCCCTTCCCGCCCTCTGCTCCCGTCTTCCATCCACCTCCCCTCTCAGCCGCGTTATTGCCTCAGGTCGACCATAAGCTGCAGCCCTTGCCTCCTGGTGTTCATAGCCTTACGACGACGACAGCTGTTTGGAAACCCTTAAGCCGTCCTGTGTGCTGGGAGATGCATTGCCCTCCTTTTTCTTGGTGTGGTGAGGTGTGGTTGCTCACATAGAGTAGTGGCTTGGAGGCTGGGATTCTGTCTTGACTAAAACCAAGTCCCCCATGGATTAGCAAAATGGCCTCCCCAGCTTCTGTCCCAGCTTGGGAACTCAGTTGGCATAATGCATTTGTTGAGCACAGCATTTCTTTTTGAAAAAGAATCTGCAAACTCTAAGTCTTCTCTTGCCTGTGAGTGTGATTATTGTGTGACTGGTAACTCTGACCGTAGCACGTATTGTTTGTGTTTATGTTTACATGGACGTCAACCGGCCTTCAGCAGGTTGAGTGGATTACCCTGGGGTGGTAAGATTTAATGGGAACTTTAATGTTTTAAGTCCCCCGCTCTCTTTCTCATGGGTATTACCCAGATTTAGGAAATTTCTAGTTTTCTGGAATCTAAGCATCTCTTCATGGAAATTTAATACAATACTGAGTCACAGTTCTTAGAATTCTGGAATTAGTGTTGAGAAGAGCTTTGAAGACCTTTTGTCATGCCAAGGCACTATGACAGCTTATATTGGGCTCACTCTTAACTCCATACCCATCCACGCCACCCCTGACTCATGGCGGAGGAGTCTGGTTCAGATAAAAGTGTTGTTGATGAGACCGGGGATAATTTGGATAAACACTCCATCTTCATTTCTTGTAGCTCTAAAGTCGTGCCACAGCTGTGTTTAAAGGCCGAGTTGGCAAGCTCACCCTGGGCACACGGCCCGCAGGGTGGCCCTCTGGCTGCCACAGCCAGAACATGACTACCACCCTTGGAAGCAAGCACTGAGACTTGGAATGTTCTCATGAGGAATGTGGACTCCTGAGTGGACTCATTCTTAGGCCTTTTAAAACAAATGTCTGCTATGGGCTGTGGGTCTTAGCAGTGAGACCAGCACCCAAAACAGCAAGTTCTGGAGTTATAGAAATATTTACTCTCAATTTGGGGGTTTCTAACCCACCTTTGATCATTCAGTTCCCAGATAAAAGACACTCAACCTTCATATATATATATATATATATATATATATATATATATATATATATATATATATTTCATACACACACACACACACACACACACACACATATATACATTTCTTATTCACTTTACATCCCATTTGCAGCCCCCTTTCCACAATCCTTCCCCCTTTCCTCTTCTCCTCTGAGTGGGTTGGGTTTGCTGGGAATCCCCCCTACTCTGGTACTTAAAGTCTCTGTGAGGTTAGGCACTTCCTCTCCCACTGTAGCCAGCCAAGGCAGCTCAGCTAGTAGAACATACTTCACATATAAGCAACAGCTTTAGGGATAGCCCCCATTCCAGTTGTTCAGGACCCACATGAAGGTCAAGATGTGTATCTGCTAGGGAGGCCTGGGAGGCCTAGGTCCAGCCTGTGTATGTCCTTTGCCCAACCTTTATATTGATAATAAGCTTTTATAGCATGAGAGCTGGGCAGATATTTACCCTCTAAGCTATTAGAATTTATTTCCCTATCAATAACCCTGAGTTATAAATTGCTGTGCTCCACCTGGGCAGCTCTTAACTCCAATTGGCCAGCCCTCATGGGCATGTTTTCATGATTCTGGCCCCATGTCATCTCATCCTCTTGGTCCCCTGCATCCAACCCCAAGCCTGGGAACCACAAACCCTGCCTATCTTCTACCCAGCTATAAGCGGTAGGCATCTTTATTCACCAAGCAGCATCACTTGGGTCTTCCAGCGGATTCTCTCATCCCCAGCGGCAACCAGACCTTGAGGGCCAGTATTTAGCATTATAATACATAGCAAAGGGCCAAACCCCATTCTGCTCATGATTTGGACCAAGTGTCAGAGACTGGTGAGGCAGTGACCCCAGATGGTTGGCTCTAGCAGTGTCCTTGTAGCCGTTCAAGCTTTCTTTAGGACAGATGGGCTGTGCTGCAGATCCTCGCACACCTACCAGAGGCTCCTGGGTACCATGGGGTCTGTGAAAGTTGCCCTGAATATCACTTCACGGTTTCAGAGTAGGGTATACACCATCCAACCTTAATAGGCTGGGAGAAAGACCGTGCTGCTGTCTTTTGATGAAAAAGGAAAGAAGAAACATTTGGGGACATCTGTGACATGCCAGTCAGTTGTTTTCCCTTCATAATGCTTCATGGCAGCTGGTAGTCCTCCCCTGTAAGCCTGTGAGGAGGGGCAGAGTGGACCTTGCACTTGGGCAGTCAGGCTTTGACCACATTCAGCTGAAAAGAGGTCTCACAGGCCCTGGGTCTCTAATGCTGCTGGGCTGGTAAAATCTGGACTCCATGGGGTTGGGAGGGAGGAGGAAGGGCAGGGGGAGGAAAGGAGAGGAGGGAGGCACACAATCGTAAAGTTGGGGGTAGAGGGTTATGGGGGATCTGGGAGGAGTTGTGAGAAGGGATGAATATGATCAGAATAAACTATGAAATTCTCTATTGTATGATGCAGCATTTGTTCCTATGTGGGTAGCATAAGCCCTGCTGTCTGAGAAGGAACAGAAAGGGGAATGGTTATTAGAGGCTCTTCGTTTGGAAGATAACTTATCTGTTCTAGGTGGGCTTCCTGAATGAAGGTACAGGATCTGTTACATGCATCTACTGTCCATCTATCCATCTATCTATCTATCTATCTATCTATCTATCTATCTATCTATCTATATATATATATATATACCTATCTTATATCTGTCTGTCTGTCTGTCTATGCATGCCTGTGTGTGTGTGTGTGTGTGTGTGTGTGTGTGGTGTTTAGGTCAGAGTATAACCCTCAAGAATCGATTCTTTCCTTCTACCATTTGGATCCCAGGGATAGAATTCAGGCCCTCAGGGTTAGGTGACAAGTGCCTTTACTGGCTGAACCATCTTGCTGGCCTTAGGTGGGGATTTTAATAATGTCTTTGGTGGAAGAATTAAGAGTTTCACTCTACTATGTAGAATTTCTCCAGGGAGACTCACTGGCCCACCCAGTGAGGATGGGGCTTAGTGACTATACCTCAAGACTGGTAGGCCTGTAGCAGTTTCTCCTTACCTCTCTGTCCTGACATTTTGGGCTTGTTCAGTACCAGTAGCATCTCTAGAAGACGTTCCTCTTACTGGTCTAAAATGGTAACTGCAGTCCCCCATAGAGGAAAGATAGCGGGCATAATGTCTTATTCCTAGCTGTTGGCACCTGATTTCTGCTGAGAGGGGAAAATCTTTTTTTTTTTTTTTTCAAAGAAGTTACAAGCTAGTGTCTTACAGTTACTATGACTGTGATAAAACACCATGACCAAAAGAAACTTGAGGGAGGAAAGGGGTTTATTTAGCTTCTGTATCCTCATGAGGGAAGCCAAGGCAGAAACTCAAAACAGGCAGGAACCTGGAGGCAGGAGCTGAGGTAGAGGCCATGGAGGGGTGCTGCTTACTGGCTTGTTCCTCATGGATTGCTCAGCAATCTTCTTCTTCTGATTGATTGATTGATTGATTGATTGACTGATTTTTAAAGAACAAAGGACCATCAGCCCAGGGGTGTCCCCACCCAGAATGGGCTGCCCCCTCCCATTATTCAAGAATTAAGAAAATGCCCTGCTTACTTGCCTGCCTACAGCCATATCTTTTATGATTAATGCTATTTTTTTCATATAGTATATCCTGACTGCAGCGTCCCCTCTTTCCTCTCCTCCCAAGTGCTCCTTCCCTGGTCCAACTTAAGACCCACTGCACAGGAGGGAGCCCACGCCTGGCACTGCCTGGCACTGCCTGGCACTGCCTGGCACTGCCTGGGGTCCAGGAACTACAGCCTGATCTTGTGGATGTATTTCCTCAATTGAAGTTCCCTCCTCTCACATGACTTAAGCTTGTGTCAAGTTGACATAAAACTAGCTAGGGTACCTGGTAAGAAATTCCAGGGCAGGTCCTACATTCAGGGTGAGTTAATTAACACAAGCTGGATCCAATCGGGTGAGGTAGGGTAGGTGAGTTGGGGTGGGAGATAGATTAGGTTAGATTAGATTAGATTAGATAGAGCAGGCACATGAAAAATTGGGTAGGTAAGTAGGGGAGGATCTGGAAGGAATTGAGATAGGGAATGAATATTATCAAAATACATTGTATTCCCAATCAATGAAAACACTATTTAAAATAGCATATAATTAGAGAATGGTTTATACCTCTTCCCAACATAATTAGTTATGCAAGAGCCTGAGAGCCCAGCTCTCATGTTCAAAGTACAGTTGGCCTTCCATAGCTGTGGATCCCACATCCATGGACTCAGCCAACTCTAGAAAGAAAATATATTTTAAAAGACTCCACCTGAGCTGGGTAGTGGTGGCACACGCCTTTAATCCCAGCACTCGGGAGGCAGGGGCAGGTGGATTTCTAAATTAGAGGCCAGCCTGGTCTACAGAGTGAGCTCTAGGACAGCCAGGGCTATACAGAGAAACCCTGTCTCGAACCCCATCCCCCCACCCCCGGAAAAAAAAAGAAAACAATAAAAGACTCTATCTGTCCTATACACGGACAGATCTTTTTTCTCTCTTGAAATCACTCTCTTAGAAAGTACAGTGGAACAACCATTTAGCGTTTCCAGTGTTAGGTATTCTATAACTGAGAGATTTATTAAACATTCTAGACAATGTGCTCAGGTCCTTTGCAAGTGCCACACAGCATTTTTTGTAAGGGTCTTGAGGATTTTGGTGTTTCAGGGACGGGTCTGTGGCTATGGAATATGATGGCTCTATTTTAGATGTCGGTAAGGAGTACGTTTATATCTGTTGGCAGTTCTTATCACTCAATACCACCAAAGCCTGGGACTTGTTCACAGTGTTTTGTCGTCAGTGTGAATCTGTGTCCCTCAGGCTTCAGTCCACAGTGCGGTCCATCTCTGCTGTGTGCCTCAGCCCTTCCCCATGGCTTCCCTTAGCACTTGGCCCTCCTCCGGTTAGCTTGCTAATTTTTGCGTAGCTTCATTTTTGTCTCATTGTGTTGCATGGAAACAAAGAAGGTTAGCCTCCTGACTTGCAGACACCAGCAGAGCTGGGCACCTTTGAAAAGGAAGGCAGATTTCTCAGCCCATCCGTTTGTTCATTGCTCACCAGGGATTTACCAGGACAGCAGACAAGGGAGAGGGCACAGTTTCTCTGTAATAGGCCGGCTCCTGCTCAGTTGCCTGAGCCACCACCTGAGGTCTTACCTATTGCTTCAGGTTAGAAGTGAAATCTCAGCAGAACCCTTGACTTTTAAGGATCTTCACAATAAATGAAAAGGTGCATTTTAGCCCACCTCTCCTCAGGCAGGAGACAGAGGTGAGGAACTACAGCAGGCTGATCTAGAGTCTTCACAGAAACATACCAGAGTCGGGACAATACGTTTTCTTTGATCAGCTCTATGCTATTGGACCAATGTAAGTTTAATATACCTTATCTGAAAATAAAATCAGAAATATTCTAAAATCCAAACCTTTTTGAGACCTGATATCATACTTCAAGTAGAAAGTTCTGTACCAGACGTCATGTGACAGGTGGCAATCAAAATATACATCAGGAATATTATTTGGATATATTCAGGATATGTGTATGGGATGTAGAAGAAACTTAGGGGTTCTACCCTGAAGTTATGCCATTATGTATGAACAAATATTCCCAAATCTAAAATCATCTGAAACGCTTCCTATCTGAAGAATTTTGGACAAAGGATCCATAGCCATTTCATCTAATATTTTTTAAAATATGTTTTAGGCTGGGTGATTGTGGTCCATGTCTTTAATCCCAGCACCTGGGAGGCAGAGGCAATGAGACCAGCCTGGTCTACAGAGAGAATTCCAGGACAGCCAGGACTACAAGAGAAACTCTGCCTTGAAAATACTGGAGAGATGGCTTAGCGGTTAGTGAGCACTGACTGCTCTTACAGAGGTCCTGAGTTCAACTCCCAGCAACCACATGGTGGCTCACAGCCATCTATCTGTATTAGGATCTGATGCCCTCTTCTGGTGTGTCTGAAGACCGTGACAGTGTGCTGATAAATAAATAAATAAATAAATCTTTATTTTATTTATTTATTTATTTATTTATTTATTTATTTATTTATTTATTTTTCGAGACAGGGTTTCTCTGTGTAGCCCTGGCTGTCCTGGAACTCACTCTGTAGACCAGGATGGCCATGAACTCAGAAATCCGCCTGCCTTTGCCTCCCAAGTGCTGGGATTAAAGGTCTGCGCCCAGCTATAAATAAATCTTTAAAAAAAAAGAAAATACTGGGGAAAAAAGTGTTTTAGTTTTGCATCTGAATTATGCACTGGATACCCACTGGCTTTTTCTCTCTTGGAGGTCTTTGGACACTTCATTGGCCTACCTCTTTTACCTGGATCACTTGCACTGAATTGAAGCAGAAGCATTGGGAAAAATCCACAGGGTGCAGGCAATCATCTGCATTCTATAGCAGGAGAAATCCTCTCTCTGGTTGAAGTCTGCTTTCTTTCTGTTTTGCTAGGAAAACCCACTTGAGTCCATCAAGCTCATTTGAATGTTCTGGGTACCTATTCTCTTGTAGTGCATAGTGCTAAATATTGAAAACGTACAGGGCAATAGCCAGCTATTTAACTAGTGGAAGAAAGCAGAATTGTATAAAAGCCATTTTATGGGATTTGAGTTAAGTGCTAGCATGAATTGTTTGGTGTGGGTTTTTTGTTTTTGTTTTTGTTTTTGTTTTTTTTATGTTGGAGCTTGTGATGTAAAGAAGTATGAAGCACCACTTTTGGTGAAGTCCTCTGATATCTATATGACATATGACAACATCAACTTCTTTAATTTCTCAGACGGGAAATTGTCACATTTTTATCTTCCTCGTTTAAGTTGTAGAAGTCTTTATGAATCTCCCCTGTTACAGTTGGCAGGGCTCTGCTGAGCAAGACTGTCCCCACTAGATACAACGTAATGAGTGTGACGGAGGAAGGGGACCATCTGTGTGCTCCTTGATCTTTGGGGTGAGACCTTAGTGACGGTCTCCTGCACTATAGGTTCTTGGGGGCATCTTGTATTTGGATAGTTTAAGCTTTTAGATATTCAGCAACTATTGTGACCACTCCCATCAGTTATGTATGTTACCAGTTATACACCCAAGAATTTAGACTCGGAAGAACCCACTGTGGAGAAGGGGAAGAGACACTGGCTGTGGTGTGGCCCTCCTCCTCCTCCCTTTCCCTTCTGGGTCCTCTTTGTCGAATTCCACATGTTGTTCACTTAGATCTAATTAACGTTTCCAATCGATGTGCAGCGTAGGTCTGGAAACCACTTATTAGATCTCATAAGCATCCCCGGCACACAAAATGTTTAATGAACAAAGTAATTATGTTGTAGTGAAATGAATATGTACATAGTCCCTGAATTAACGGCAGAATTAAATGATGATTTTTTTTGAAACTTTTGTTGACCATGGATTGTTTCTCAGTGTACACACTGAAACGTGTGTGTGCACATGCACATGCACATGCGTATGTGTGTGCACGTGCAAATACATGTGAATGTGTGTGTACGTGTGTGTGTGTGTGTGTGTATGTGTGTGTGTGTGCACATTGTGTTTGGAGGTTTTAGAAGAAGATGTTTTTACTTTTATACTTTACTATTGCATATATGTTTACATTCAACCAGAATGAGAGTGTGTACGTAAACTGGTAAACTGGGAATCAGATCCTGTAATTGGGTCAGAGATGTCATGAAAATGCAGCTAACTGAAGCCAGTCGCGTGGACAGTGCATCCAGTGCGTTGGATCAGTGAAATGGCACCTTTGCAGCAGTGCAGGAACTTATGGTCAAAACGATTAGGGTTCCTATTCAGATGGGCACCCTTCCATCATGCATCCAGAGGGGATGCTCTAGGAGTAAGAGGGTGACAAGAAAAGGAGTCTGTCCCTCTCCAGGGTGGTTTACAGCCTACTCGTGCATTAGAAGCAGCAGAATCCCCCCGGGGGGGGGGGGCAGAGAGCAGCAGCGTGGCCACATGGGGAAACTCATGAGCTCTTAACTGCCAGCCCAGAGTTCTCTTTCCTTGAATGCCTCGCCCTTCAGGAACCTGACTCCGTTCCTCAGCTGGCAGGAGTTTGTCTCAAGATTTCCTGTGGGAGGATCCAGGCAAGCTGACCACTGACCGCAGGCAGGAACATGAAGAGAGCCCCAGCCTGTGCCTCAGTGGGCTCTGTGTACCTCTCTGCATCTGCTGCAACTCCTGTCTGCTCCTGCCTGCTTCCCTTGCTTCTTTCTGCTTCCTGCAGGCAGTCTTGCCTGATTCTGCATCTCCTTCTGGTCTCGCCTTGTAATTTCCAGTCTCCAAAGGAACAACATGACTAGCCCATGAGTACATATGTCTCAGCTGGGCATGCAGGCCATCAGCCAGCTGGGATCAGATGGCGCTCATGGTCAGACGGGAGGCTCTTGGGTTCCACTGACTCCCCAGATTTAGTGGGGCGCCCTGTATGCAGTGGGGCATGTCTGTGAGGTCCTCCTTATCCAGGAGCCCGGCGGGAATTTCCTCAGGGTGAGACTCCTCCAAGAGTCCTCTTGCCCCGCATCTCAGTGTTTTTCTCCCTGGCAGAGGCTGGCGGAGTACAGGAGGTGCACATGGCTGGCCTGCAGAGGAAATGAGAGAGAAGAAGTGGAGCAATACCCGCTCATCTGTTTCTAGTGTTATGCTTCTGTGTCAGATCCGTTTTTCAAATAAAGTTGTTATTCTAGAATATTTCAAGTTAGTAGAGAAAACACGATGCCCGATGCTGGAGAGTTCTTGCATCATCCATATTCCCTGGGAACACTTCAGTGTTGCCATGTGTACATTTGTCAAAAATAACAAGTTAACGTTGGCTCATCAAGGACAGCTAAGTTACAGACTCAGTTTGGGCTCCACCAGTCTTCCTGTTCTAATCGCAAAGCCACAGCTTTGACCTCAGTGGTAATAAGAGGTGGTTTAGTCCGGATGGTCATAGCTCCACCGCACACATTTGGGTTGCCTCAAACATCGAGTTCTAATGTGGTCAAAGTTTCGTGAAACTTTTTATGGTTACAGAACAAAGAAAGTCATAAATCAAGGTATTTGGAAATATTAGGTAGGTTACAAAAACATGGAAAACTCTCTCCTGGAGGTCTCAGATGCTGTCTTTTGGGTTGGCAGAAGCTAGAGATGTGTTTGTGCATTCCAAAATGATTTACCAGGAGGTCACAAAGATGGATTGTTAGGTCAGATGCATTAAGAGGCTTAAAGGTAGCTCAAAATTGGCTCTAGTCTTGTAACATTCTAGGATTCTCCAACTGCAGAGGATCTAATGAAGTCATTGGCACTTTCAGCTTGGGTGTAGCAGTTTCCTAGGAACTTTTTATATTGTTTCTTTTCTTCAGTATCTAAGCCAGAGAACCACATCACACTTACCATTGTGAGATTTCCTGTAAACAAAGGAGCCCAGCCAGGCATGGGTGCAGCCCACTTTTAATCCAAGCACTGCAGAGGCAGGTGGATCTCTGCGGCTCTGAGGCCAGCCAGAGCCACATAGTGAGCCTTTGGTATAAAAAAGGAAGGAAGCCAGGCATGGTGGCACACGCCTTTAATTCCAGCACTCGGGAGGCAGAGGCAGGAGAATTTCTGAGTTTGAGGCCAGTCTGGTCTACAGAGTGAGCTCCAGGACAGCCAGGGCTGCAGAGAAACCCTGTCTTGAAAAACCTAAATAAATAAATAAATAAATAAATAAATAAATAAATAAATAAAATAAAATAGGAAGGAAGGAAGGAAGGAAGGAAGGAAGGAAGGAAGGAAGGAAGGAAGGAAGGAAGGAAGTCCAACTGCACCACAAAGCCCTGGAAGTCCCTTTGTCCTCCAGTCCACGCTACAGAACTAGTTTCAGATAGTTCTTCATTAAAACGTGCCCGCTGACCCTTCTCTCTGGCCCAGAACCCTTAAGCGGATCAGGCTGTGCTGTGGGGTTCTTTTCCCGCATGTTTGCTGCATCTCCAAGAACATGTCCCCCTTCCTGCTTTCTGAAGGCATTTCCCCACAACCTGCACCCATCTCCATGCTTTGGGGGATTAAGCTGGCATTGTTGGTGTACTTGCTGGGTTCTGTTTAAGTCTTCTTGTAAGTTAAATGTCACAGCTGTAAGAGAGGTGGTGTTGACCCAAGTCACTTTTGAGCCGTACACTCTGCTGAGAGAAAGAGGAACCTGCTTTGTATTTCGGAAACATTCTCAGTATGATAAACATGTATGCTGAAAGTTGAATTTAAACTAAGGAAAACCAAGGCGTAGGTATGGCTTTTGGCCCCTTGCCTATACGCGAGGTCCCAGCCTCGCCATTTTTCACTTCAATAGGAGCAAACCCAGCTATGTAAGTGCTGCCATGCTGGTGTATGAACTCAGCCATCAAATGTCTAGATAGTCATAGTCATGTGGTAGAGTTTTAGTTCTTGGGTGTTTTTAGGCCATGAACAACAGCAAAGAGTTATAGAAAAATTACTTGTTGTCTGAGCCAAAGAGTGAAGGGATGAATGTACGTATAAGCCATAGACACTCCCACACGAGATGAATACATTGTTTTGCAGCCCAGTTGGCGATGGGATCTTTCGTGTCCTCTGTTGAATCTGTGTAAATAGAAAGTACTTGTTAGTTTAAATAGTTTCTCATTTTCCTAACTGAAAAAAAATTTTTTTAAAAGCATCAGGCCAACTTGAATGTTTGACGTTTTAAGACTAAGTGGAACACCTAAATACCCATTTTTAACATTTAGTCACTTTCATTACGCATAATAAAATCACGCTAATTAAAATTGTTTTTTACTCTGGTATCTCGTAAACTAATTTACTCAGGAGTTCACACAGGAGTGACATTTCTTCACCATGAACCCCATTTGCTGAGAGCGTCCTATTCAGTATACTCTTTGGACATTTTGTTTCAAGCCATGTGGAGGATTCACTGACCAGTTGAATGGTTAGCTTTTTAAAAGTGGTTTTAAAGGGTCATTCACCCCCCTCCTCCCAGCATAGGCGTTTACTCTTGGAGAAGGTGTGGGTGCCTTTTGGAGGCTGTGACTCTTTGTGTGTAAGCTAGGACCAGGGAAGTGCTATGCCAGCTCTTCACAATTCAACTTTAACTCCGTCTTCTCTACTAAATAATTAATAGTGATTAACTATTTCCTAGCCACTCCACGCATTTGATTCTTCAAATACATGAAAAGAATACTCAAACCGATGGTATCTTTTAGCTTTCTTGTAGGGACCATTTGATCTGTATAGCAGTATGGCCAGGGTAGGAATTATTTATGCCTTCACAGATAGGGAAAGTAGGGTACATTACCTGTCCGAGAGCCCATACTGGTGCCAGAGGCTACTCTGAGACATCAGCTGGAGGGCTGTGGGCTCAGGAATGCCATACACTAGCTCTCAACATATAGTATCTTTGAGTGAGCCCTTCAAAGCCTCAGTTCTCCCTTTCTATAGAACGGACAGACACGGTACTTACAAGACAAATGACACTTGCATTGAGTCTCTTGTGCAGGCAGTGTGCCACGACCTCTCCAAAAATGTGGCATGTCTGAGCTATGCAGTAGTGTTACGTCCCATGGGTACCTCCAAGTGCTTTAAGTTGCCTGTCCTTTGAATGGTGCCTGACTCTGTAGGGGTTTCAGTTTGTACTTTCTCCTATGGGAGTTCTAGAGGCTTCTTGAAGGATCAAGTCCACGTTACACTGTCCCTACACCCTCAGCTTCAAATCAGCAAGTGCTGATCTCCATTCATACAAACAGACGTTTGTTCAAACAAAGGCCTGGATTTCCCTACCAGGCTGAAACATCGAGGAAGTTTTATTTTGGGGTAGGGGTGGTTGCAGCTGCACATTGGTAATCCCCACTGGTTGGTGGGGGAAAGGCTGGATGCCCTAGTCAGGGGCTTTCCTCAGGTGCCTCAGGGTGGCCTAGGGATGAGTAGAACCCTCCTTGTCTGCTCACCCCTGCTATACCATGCAGTGCGAAAGAGCAGGCCCCTGAGAAGCTGGCCTCTCTCAGCCTCCTGGCAGCGGCTTCCAGGAAGGGTTGGCACTTCTGCTCTGGCAGGCCTTCTGCCTGCAGAGTTCAGAAGTTCTGCTGCATCAAGTTGTTCAGGGTTTGCCAAGGCCGGTGAGGTGGGTGAAAGGTAGAAAGTTGAAGCTGATAGGTAGGGAGAGGGAGGTGACAATGGCCTCATAAAGGGACAGAGAGTATAGTTTCTATCTGAAACGTTAGAAAGAACCGTAGAACATCTTGTGGCTCACCACCCTGACTGGCGGGTGGGAACTACATGTCTGTCTGTTTGATTTCTCTTTGCTGGGGCTGAGCTTTGTCCTGGTGATGTCACAGTGTGACCCAAGGGTGGGCGCTTGGGTGTGCATCTGTGACGTATTTTCCCGGTTGCTCAAATGTCCTTTTATTAGTAATTAAGAGATAATTACTTTTCTATATATCAGTTGGTGGAAGGGTAATCCAAGAGGGCATGTTATCAGGCAAATGGCTCTTTTCCTTTCATGGGAGTAAACTTGGTTGTAAGAAGTTTAGAGCATGTGCATTTAAAAGACAACAGAAAACTGGATTGTTAGGGCGTTGGAAGAGTACAAACAGTACAGACAGAGGGAGCTTGTTTTTTGTTTTGTTTTTGTTTTTTGTTTGTTTTAGGAAGGTTCTAAGTAAAACATCTTGTTTTAAGTCTTTGATCTAACAGGATTATTTAATGAAATCAATGTGGGACATAGCATTTCTTGAGTGGTAGAGGAAGCTGGGAAGTTCGGGTGTCACGGGGCACTGAGATTTCTCAGCACACGCCTTAGATGGCAGCGTACCCTGGGCTAAGGCGCTGACGGTGTACAGCCCAAGGAACTTAAACATTTACTTTAGTTCATAAGGAATAGAATGCTTGGCAGAGAAGACATCTTTGGAGGATAGACGCAGACTGGAGACAAACACAGCTCACCCAGGGCTGTACTGAGCCTGGAGGACTGGCTCGGTATGCTGGTGGCTTACGATCCACCTAGGCTGGGCAGGAGAGGGGACCCATACTCTCTTGTCAGGTAAAGGCTTTCTTGTGTCTCTCACCCACTGCATGGATGCAGCTACTGCTCTGCTGCCAGTCATTTACTCGTTGGCTCCTGCTCTGGGTTGGCACCAGGTCTAGGCTGTCATGAGCACATTTCATACCATTGTCTGGGCAGTGTCTATTCCCTCCATCACTGGAATTGTCTGGTTTGACCTGAACCCAGGTTGCTCTTGAGTTTCCCATTCCCGAAATAATCTTGACCTTGGAACACAGCAGGTGTTTTCTCCTTATCCTTGGGATGCCCTGGTAAGGTCTCGATGTTTAAGATGTCGCTGCTGTGCCTTCTACTTTTGCTTGAAGACATGAAGATGAAGGTGTCCCAGAATATTTACACTTCATTAGGTGCTTTCCTTAGCATTCACAAAGATCAATTCATATAATCTGGCTGCAGTCCAGAAGAAGGTACAGTCGTCATCAGCATCCTAGAACTGAGTGCAACGAGATACAGAGAGGGTGTGTAAGGTGTTTGAGGTTACGCAGCGTGAGGAGGCAGAGCCCAGATGTAAAGCCAGGGAGGGAGCTTATGTGTTATAACACCTTGCTAGACCGACCTGCACCTGCAGAACTTCACCTCTGTAAATCCAAAGCATTCAGGGGCCAGCTCTCTCCAGCCCTAAACTCGGAAACTCATTTGTGAGCTTCAGTGTGGCCAAAACAAATAAATGCTCCTCTCCCCCAAATCAATGAAAAGGCAGTTTGTATTTAGGGCTTGGGGGTGATGTAGGAAGCCCTGGGGGGATACCACAGGAGATTCATTCCACTCCCTTTTCTCCTCACGAGGGGACTTTGAGGTATACATGTTTTTCTTGGGGTGTACATGAAGACTGAGACATGTTGGAGAAGAGAGGTATCTTAGAATGCCATCTGCCACTTCAGCCTTCTGATGTAAGGCTGCCTCACTGGCTGAAAACTTAGATGGCGCTTACAGTAGCCACACCCTTCCTGACCTTGGAAACTCTGTGGTTCCTGAAGTAGAACCCCGCCCTGGTGTTCTGAGCTTTGTGAGTGTGCTGGCCTAACCTGCCGCTGATCATTGAATCATGACTTACCCACTGCCATGGTCCAGTGTTTGCTAGCTAGTTCAGAGCCCCAGTCATATACTGCTGACCACTGTGTTGTTAGACGAAGAAATCATTTGCAAAGAGTCTGTGTTCCGTGTGTTTCTTTCATTGAGTTTTAAAAATTTAGTTGGAGGGCTTAGTGGTTAAGAGCACCGACTGCTCTTCCAGAGGTCCTGAGTTCAATTCCCAGCAACCACATGGTGGCTCACAATCATCTGTAATGGGATCCGATGCCCTCATCTGGTGTGTCTGAAGAGAGCAACTGTGTACTCACATGTATAAAATAAATAAATCTTATATCTATATCTATATATTATATTTGGAATTCTTATAATTGCCCAATTTAACAACCCCTGTGTCTGACTGAATTTGTGTAGTCTGGATTGGTAAAGCTTTGCTGCAGTATAAAAGATGGCTGTGGACTCTCAGGGGACCCTCTTGGAGGAGGCTGCTTCTTGAGGAGGAACAGAGTTGGGGCTTGCTCTCTTGCCACTGTGGATGAAGGCTGAACCTAACCTAACTCTTTAGGGCCAACCCGTGCAGGTAGGGAGGGAGGGGGGGAGGCATCTCCTTGAGGCCCAAGGTCACAGGAAGTGGAGGAGCTTGGATGAGCTCAGAGGACAGTGATTTAGGAGGGACAGAGTGAGCACCTCCCAGCTCCAGCCCCGCCCCCTGAACAGCCCTCCCTGAGCCCAGCATGCATCTGCACTCGTCCTGCAGGAAACAGGAGCCCTGTTTTGCTTTGGAGCCCAGTTTTCTTTTGGCCATCTCCTTGGTTTCATTGTACGAGGTCCTGCTTTGTACACAGGACATGAACAGCGTGCACACACAGGTTACCCTGCAGAGCCCTGCCGTGTCTGGGTTTGATTCATTGTTCAAATGAAAGATCAAGTCCAGAGAAGTGGCACACAGTCCTTATGATAGCGCCTGCGGGGACAAGCAGGGGGTCCCTCTTCTCCATCCAGCAGGGTTTGCCTTGTTCCAAAAGGGCACAGTCGGTTCCCCCACCCCACCCCCGGACTGCCTGCCTAGCACTGAAATACAAGAAATGCAAAGTACTGTATTGGCAGTCAGGTCTGCCAGGTACTCACTGCTCCATGCCAGCAGGCCTTCTGAGAGGCCACTGCAGAAGTGAAGTATTACCTCAGGGTTATTTATGGACGGCCACATATAGAATAAAACGGGGTCCCTCTCTCTACGCTGCTTTTCTAAGCGCGGTTGACAGGGGCAAGCGTTTGCTCTTTTGGAGTGTCAGTCGCAGAGCAGCTGGCATTATGTCTGTCACCTTTTCCTTTGTTTAACAAAGAGATTGAAAATATATTTTTTTAAAGCATTCTTTTAGTCTGAAAAATAGCACCTAGCTCTGAGGGTGAGGAGAGAGCTCTACCTGTACCAGGGTCTTCTACTTCCCTGCAAGGAGAAGCAGGAAGAGTGTCACAGTGCTCTCTGGGAGCCATGCTTATCTCGCTGGCCATCCTGGAGGGCTCCGGGAGGCTCCGGAGTCCAGCCTGCTTGCATAGCAAGATGCTTGCTTCCGAGGTAGGCCACAGACCCTTCTGACTGACCTCAGTAACCGTTTTAAGTTTCTCCTGGGGTGGAAAGTGTTGTTTACAGTGCCCAGTGATAAAGCAGTCTCTGGTTTCTTAAGACGATGGCATGAAGCCTGCCAAGTACACTCGAGAATGATTAGCTCTAGGACTTAACAATCACCCGGCTCCTTCTGATACTGTCCCAGTCTGTGGGTGGAAAGGAGAGGGTATGAACTCAAATTCCTGACTGTGTGTGCTACTCTAACTACAGACCCATGACCATCCCCCCAAAGAGCTTGACTTACAAAAATAAAAGGCTATATGCTATTCATATAGATATCCTCCTTTTTAAAATTTACCTTCTCCATCCATTTGATGGGTCATTAACCATCAGAAACTAGATTTAAAGAATAGAAAAATAGCTTTTATGTTCGCGTTATGAGCGGCTACTGTCTGGGGCTGCCAGCAGCTTTGACTGCCTCCCAGATCGATCCTCACTTTGCAGCACTGCTCCATGTCCCCAGACCTATGGCAGGTAAGATAGTGCACCCTCCCTAGACTCAGCTGCATAGCAGGGCCTCTGAGAACTGGATGCAGATTCTCGCTGTGTAGGCAGAACGACTGCTGGAGGTCTTTTCTACACTCTACACATCTGTTCAAACGGTATGATGGAGGAAATCAGAAGACTTGAAAGGCAGAGAAAACTCACAAGCGCCTTTTGACCCTCCCCCACAACCCCCCCTGTCTCTTTGCCGCCCCCCTCCCCGCTTTGCTTTGAACTTTGCTGTGTGCAGGTGGGACGGTGCTCTGCATATAAGTTCTAAGAAAGACTGTTATGGAAATCATCTTTCCCTGAGACAATTAAGTTGACATCTTATAGGTTGCTGCTGATGGCTTGTAATCTTCCAGAGCGTTGTATCTGTTTCCTGTGGTTTGCATCACACCCATATGAACAGATTGTTAATGCGGACAAGTAAATTGCCAAGCTCCCATCGAATCTAATTATATCCTGGAGACTTGGTGCTCCTAGCATCTCTTATTGTTTTATCATCACAGTCTAGGTACATTCAAAACACCTGGAACGGTTTTAAGAAACCATGATGGGTCCTGTGTAGTTCTTTCCTTTGTCTAGTCGAAGCGTCTGTATTATGGAATCAGCTCACTTTAGTGTGCCAGAGATAGGCTATTCTCCAGTTAGGGCGTGCTCAAGTCAGGGAATATTTTATTAAATATTTACACAGAGTACTAGGCTCTACCTAATGAGAAAATATGAAGGACATTATGGTATTTTGATCACTGGAAGTGGACACAGTTTCCGTAATTGCTTTCTGGGGAGCAACCCGAAGACTTGTCCACTCTGCTCTCACGTAACAGATGAGGGGGGTCAAGGAGCAGGAGCCAGAGTTGGTTCATTTTGAACACAGACTCCTTTAAGCCTCCCAAGTGCATGCTGATCCTTTCTGACCTGTCTAACAGGTTCTAGAGTCTCATTCTTACTGCCTGTACGTACACTTGGAGCCTGTCACTGCTGCTCAGGCTTAGGGATGCTTGGGCAATTATGGTCTCCTAGGAAACACTTGAGATTCTTGCTATTTGCCATCTGCCCCCCTCCACCTTCTTTTAAGGAAGAATGTCCAACATGCAGTGGATTTATAACATTGATTACTAATTCACACCATTAATTTCCAGATTAGTAAGGAAATGGACCCAACTTTCCTTTTCAATGAAACCATATAAGACCATTTTCATGAAAGCATCCAATGTACTTTGAATATATCTTTCCATTCTTCATTCCCTCTCCTGTTAATTCCTCTTTATTACCAGGAGTTTGATTTCATTAGCCTGGCACACGTTGGTATTAGATTAGATCAAATCATTTATATATAGATTAGGCTACTTTTGTGACTATGGCAACTGGTCCTCAGGTTGGAGACATGCATGGCATGGTATGCAAGAAGAGAGCGAAGCCTTAATTAATGTGGAAAAAATGCAGACGTGCATTACAGCTACAGAGGGAGACTTTATATAGTAACTTCTATTTATTAAGGAATTAAATTTAAGAATCAGGAGACTTACTTCTAGCCCTGTAACTTTCAGGGTTAGAATATGTCAAGATCATAGCAGGAAGAGGGTGAGCTCAGACTCAGACATGAAAGGGCATCAGGATGGCTTCATTTCAACACACACACACACACACACACACACACACACACACACACACCACACACACACACACACAGCTGTGGAGATTCCAAATTCTATCAAGGAATCTGCAGTTAAGAGTCAGTGAGATATGCAGATGAGGATTTTGTGCTTGGTGTGCCTGTGGCTTGACAGTCTCATAATACAGATCTTTTTATTGGTGTCACTCCCAAACAAATTACTCCCCAGGATTCCGAGGTGAATAAACAGAGGTAATGGATTAAAATTATGGAGCATAATTTCTCAACTTATCTAACAGCCGAGTTTGGAATCCTGAAAGAAATGCCGGAAGTCTCATGTTGTAAAAGTACTGAAGCGGAGCACATCATTTGCCTGTCCTGGAAGTTCAAGCCAGAAACAAACAAAAATATTGGATTGTATTTCAGTCATCTAGCCACTCTGCTTTTCAAAAATATATTTTATCAAGAAAAATATCCATTTGCCATGCAAATGTAAACAATCAAAGTGTACAACTTAATGGTTTTGGTGTTTTGGTAGACATGGGTAACTATAGCATAGCCAGTCAGTAGGAGTTTAGAAATAAATATAAAGGTTTTTTTTTTTTTTTCATCCCATAAAAGAAAGCCTGTCTCTTTCCTACCATTTTTACCTCAAGTGACCTTCATGGGTCTATTCATTACTTTCCTCTTGCTGTGACAAAACATCAGAACCAAGAAAGGGTTAATTTGGGCTTACCATTCAATGACCTGTCCACGACCAAAAGCAACTTGGGGAAGAATAGGTTTATTTCACTTTCCATTTCCAGGTAATAGTCCATCACTGAGGGAAGTCAGGGCTGGAACTCAAGCAGAGCTGGAACCTAGAGGGACAGGGAGGGAAGCAGAAGCCATGGAAAAAAATTGTTTGTTGGTTTGATGCCCATGGCTTGCTTTATTATAGCATCCAGGATCATAGACCAGGGTGGTAGCACCCACAGTGACCTTGGTCCTTCTATGTATCCTTCAAACAAGGGCTGCATCCTGGGCTTGCCCACAGTTCAGGATGGTGAAGGTGTGGTCTCAGCAGAGGTTTCTTTTTCCCATGTAACTCCAGCTGATGCCGAGTTGACACAAAGCTAGAGGGATGAGTCTATCATCGACCGGGGTGGAGAGATGTTGCAGCAGGCAAGCATGATGGCTAGGACTGGAAACTAGGCGCTTACATCTGGATCTGTAAACAGGAATTAGAGAGTAAACTGGGAATGCCACATGGCTTTTGAAACTTCAAAGTCAGTGGCATACGTCCACCAGCAAGGCTCCACCTCCCAAGCCTCTTGAAGCAGGGCCAAGTATTCAAGTGCCCAAGACTATAGGGGAATAGCTCATTCAGACCACTTCAATGGATTATTGTATTCTGGACTTTGATGTGTCTGCAATTCCTCAATCTATGTCCTTCGGACTGGCTTCTTTAACCCACTGTAATGCTTTCAATGTTCATGTACCTTGAAATTCCATCAGTGACATCATTGCATATGTACCATTTGTTCCACTGATGCTAATAACATTCCACTGTATGGATATAACACATTGTGCTTTTTCACTCATCTGATGATGGAAAATTGGTTGCTTCTACCTATGCATTTTCATGAAAAGACTGTAGGAAGGTAAATGTATACTGTGTACCATCTGAGTCCCAGACTTCTGTTTCTCACAGAAGAAGGACAGCACATTTAATGATTACGTGAGGTATGTAGTTTGTGTAGTCCCGTTCCTATGGCTGATCCTCTCTATGTAGGAACCTTACCTCATACTGCCAATGCAGCCAATCCTTATGACCTGCCTGAGGACCATGTGTCCTGAGATTGTTTTCTGTCCCTTTTCTGTCTCTCCTTTTCATATAGGGACCCCAAACTCCTGCCAAGGTACATGAGCCTTGAAAGTATTACAGTAGATTAATGAAGCCAGTCAGAAAGGACACAGATTGAAGAATTGCAGACATATGCAGACTATGGAAACCCATTGAGGTGGTCTGAATGAGATATTCCCCCATACATAATACTGCACAATCCAACCCCCATCTCTGGACAGAAATTCTAGATTCATACTGACGACTCCAACCACCTCCACAGCCTGAAGGTTGTCCTTCTCCAAGTAGGGACACTTAACTTATACTACCAATTCCTGTATTCCTAGACTTGCCCTATGGCCACCCCTCTCTAGGCTAGGGACCCTAGATTCATGCCACCAACTCCATCTACCCCGATGACCTGCCTAAGGATCACACATCCCACACCTTTCCTTCTGGGCCCTCTCCAACCCTCCACTTTCCTAATCAGGATCCTAGACTCCCACTGCTAACTCCTTCTGTCTTCCCCGCATGTTTATCAGGCTGACTGTACATAGGGAATCTTAGACTCACATTGTCACCTCTAGGTTACCACTGCTCGAGTAGAAGTTCTGAGGACTGCATCCCAGATTTCTGGAGTTCTGCGCTGAGAATCCTCTAACTCTATAGAAAGTCTTCACTTGGGATTAGAAACTTGCTTAGCTAGAGCAGAGCTGGGTGTACTTGTAATACTCATTAAAACATAACACTGAACTGCCCCAAGACCCTGAATCCCATTCAGTTTTTTTTTTCTATCTTGACAAGTTGGGGTAACAGGAAATGGAAATGCAAGACTCCCATGCCAGGAAACACTACCAACAACCTACCTTCAGTTTCTTAGGTACCATCATAAAAGCACGAACATGAATAGCTAAGACTTAGGTCATCTACCAAATTAGTACTTCCCTAGGAGTGTTCCTTGAGAAGTGCCTTAAACAGTGTACGCACCAATGATTATGAATAGTAATAGTGAATATGATCAAGGAACTGAAATTGGATACAAGGAAATGCCAATGCGAAGCCCTCAAAAGCCAAAAGTTAAGTGAAAATAACCCAAGATGCAAAATAGAACTTAATAAAAAGCATCTCTAAGGAAAAGCCTCGCTGATATGTTAGATCTAGTGAAAGAAGGACTAGCAGGCCGTGAGGATAAGGTAGAGGAACTGGGTGACATAGTCTGACAAAATGCAAACTCATTAAAAAGCTAGAATGGAATGTATACTAAGACCTTTCAGACACCATAAAAGACCAAACGTATACATATGTATGAAAGGAAAAGTGACCCAAGTCAAAGGTATAGAAAATGTTTTCAATGAAATTATAGAAGAAAACGTCCTTAATCTAAGGAAAGAGATGCCTGTTAAGGTCCACGTAGTATACAGAACACTAAATAAACAGAACTGGAAAACAAACTCTACACATCATATAATAGTCCCAGAAGAGATTAGACCAATGTTCTACAAATTATCGAAGACTACAGATGGTGGACTGGACTACTATATCTAGAAAAGCTCTCAAATTAATAGTTTAATGATGTACCTGAAGACTAGCAAAGCAAGAATAAAGAATACTCAAAAACAGTAATTGGGAAGAGATGAGAAAAGGGATGGAATTCATGAACTAGAAGTGAAATAAATAATACAAATATCAATAAAACAAAAAGTTAGTGTTTTAAAAAATATTAGCAAGACTGTCAGACCTTAGACTAAAAAGAAAGAGGGGATCAAAATTCATAAAAGTAGAGATGAAAAGGAAAACATTACAGCAGATCCTGAGAAGATTTAGAAAATTATAAAGCATACTTTAAAAAAAATTGCATTACACCACTCTAAAAAATTTAAATGAATGGCTGGAATTTTAGATATATGCAACCTACAAAAGTTAAATCAAAATGAAGTAAATAATTTAAATTGGCCCATAGCATTCAATTAAATAGAAGCGGTAATTAAGAATCTCACAATAATAACAATAAAAAGTTCAAGGCTAGATAGTTTGAAGGCAAAATTCTGTTAGACAGTCAAAGAAGACCTAAAATTCTTCTCACATTATTATTATTATTATTGTTATTTCATTTCATTTATTTATTTATTTATTTATTTATTTATTTATTTATTTATTTATTGAGGTAGGGTTTCTCTGTATAGCCCTGGCTGTCCTGGAACTTACTTTGTAGACCAGGCTGGCCTCGAACTCAGAAATCCACCTGCCTCTGCCTCCCAAGTGCTGGGATTAAAGGCGTGTGCCACCACTGCCCAGCTACTTCTCACATTATTACATAAGATATATAAGGAAGGAACATTTCGGAAATTCTTCCAAAGCCAGTATTACTCTTATTAAAACCAAAGACACAACAAAAAGAAAATTATAGACCAATATCTCTGTTGGACAAAGATGCAACATTTTTCAATAAAATACTTGCAAGTGGAATTCAAGAATACAAAAATATTGTACATCATAATAAAGCCAGCTGCAATCCGCAGAACATGTTTAACACATGTAAATCGGAAACTGTAATCTGCCGTATCAGTAGAACCAAAGAGAGAAACCACATGATCGTCTCATTATATGCAGGAAAATGGACAAAATCCAGCATCTATTCATGACAAAAGTCTTTGAGACTCCAGGAACACGAGAGATATATCTCAATACAATGAAAACAATATGTAGGAATTCGCAAGCCAACATCATCCTAAACAAAGAAAAACTCAAGGCATTTCCATGAAAATCCAGAACAAGATAAGGCTGTTGTCTCTCACCTCTTGTTCAACACAGTACTTAAAGTCTCAACTAGAACGATACAAGTGAAGAAGAGCCTCAAAACAATCCTGGAACAGATCTAAACAAGGAAGTAAAACACGTGTACAGTGAAAACCTTAAGAACTGAAGAGAGAAACTGAAGAGGGTACTAGAAAAAACTTCCGTGCTCATAGACAGGTGGGATTAAGGCTGTGAAATCGGCCATCCTACCAAAAGCAATCTAAAAGATTCAGCAGAATCCCCATAAAAATTGCAATTCAATTCTTCACAGGAATTGAAAAAAATTGCAAAATTCTTATGGAAACACAAAGATATAGGATAGCTAAAATAATCCTGACTAATAAAATCACTTTTGGAGGTATCACCATTCCTGATTTAAAGCTATTCTACAGGGCTCTAATAGTGGTGGTGGTGGTGGTGGTGGTGGTGATGTTTAACCAATATGGCATTGGCACAAAAACATACACACTAATGAATGGAATAGAACTGAGGACCCACATATAAGCACATCCTTAGAGACACCTGGTTTTTGACAGAGAAGTGAACATAACACATTGGAGAAAACACAGCATCTCAAATGATGATGGTCAAACTGGATAACTACATTCAGAAAAATGAAACTCGGCCCTTATCTCTCAGTCTGAACAAAACTCCACTTCAGATAGACCAAGGACCTCAACGTACGACCCCTTACCCTGACTGTAATAGAGGAGGAGGTCGAAAAGATGCTTGGACTCATTGGCATAGGAAAGGACTTACTTGAATGGTACCTACATAGTGCAGGCATCAGGGCCTGAACCTAATAAACGGGGCCTCATGAAGTGTAAAGCTTCTGAGTGACAGAGGACACTGTCACTCTAGTGAAGAGGCAGCCTAAGGAGTGGAAAGAAATTCTTCACTAGCTATGCCTCTGAGAGAGGGTTGGTATCTAGACTATACAAATAACACAGAAATTTAAAGTTTGAGGAAGCTACCCAGATTAAAATATTGGGGTGTAGAGGCCTCAAAAGATGAAGTGCAAATGGCTGAGAAACATTTCCAAAGATGGTCAACATCTTCGGTCCTTAGGGAAATGCAAATTAAAAAGTACTTTGATATTTCCCCTTACTGTAGACATAATGGCTATGATCCAAAGAAAACAAACGATTAGAAATGCTTCCATAGATGAAGGCCGAAGGGAATGCTTACTGCTAGTGGAGTGTAAACTGGTATAATCCCTATGGAACTAAGTGTGGAGGTTTCTTAAAAAGCTACAGATGTATCTACTACATGGTGGAACCTGTGCCATAGTAACTGCGGCCCTCTTGGGCGTATATCCAAAGGGTTCTACATCCTAACATGTAGATGACTGCTTGCTCGCATTCATTACTGCTCTATTCATAATAGCAGGGATATGGGCATCCTGTCTTAGTCAGGGTTTCTATTCCTGCACAAACATCATGACCAAGAAGCAAGTTGGGGAGGAAAGGGTTCATTCAGCTTACACTTCCACATTGCTGTTGATCACCAAAGGAAGTCAGGACTGGAACTCAAGCAGGTCAGGAAGCAGGAGCTGATGCAGAGGCCATGGGGTGGGGTGAGGTGGGGGGGATGGTTCTTTACTGGCTTGCTTCCCCTGGCTTGCTCAGCCTGCTCTCTTATAGAACCCAAGACTACCAGCCCAGAGATGGCACCACCCACAAGGGGCCCTTCCCCCCTGATCACTAATTGAGAAAATGCCTTACAGCTGGATCTCATGGAGGCAGTTTCCCAACTGAAGCTCCCTTCTCTGTGACAACTCCAGCTTGTGTCAAGTTGACACACAAAACCAGCTAGTACACATCCATCCATCCTTTCTTCCTTCTTTCTTCCTTCCTTCTCCTTTTTCCCTCCCGTCTAACTTCGGTTTTACTTGGCATGTGCTGGCCTTCATTTCCAATTCTGAATTCAGAGCTCTTTTCAAAATGGCCAAAGAGGCAAAGAGAATTTACATATTACATTGAGAACTCACTCTCCCTGACTGGTGTTAAAAGAGACAAACACCAAGGGAGGAAGTGGGCAGAGCACGGCAGACTGGCTCTGCACCTTCCCTCTAAACTCTGAAAACAGAGGAAAGAGAACAATGACAACTTCTTTTTATAAAGGGGATCTTCATATCTTTCTCCTTGTCTGAAAAGGCAAATATTTTTCATATATTTTTTTTTTTGGTGGTAACAAATAGTTAAAAAAGAAGAAGAAAGAAAGAAAGAAAGAAAGAAAGAAAGAAAGAAAGAAAGAAAGAAAGAAAGAAAGAAAGAAAGAAAGAAAGAAGGACAAATGGGGACAAGTTTATCTTTCGGAAGCAGAGGTGGACCCTTGGAGCTGGATCCAGGTGCGGGGCAGGCGTCTGTCTTCTGTCCGTGCATCAGTGTGCAGGAACAGTAAGAAGAGAGGTCCTGCCACCTAGGGCTGTAAGTAATGACTGAGGATAAGGAGGGATACCACCCAGCAACAGAGGGGCTCTGGCTCTGTGGCTACCAGCTGTTCCTTGCTCCTGGGGACAAGATCTAGCACACTCAGATACCCCTCCACCTCCTTGGCCTGACTGCAGAATAGATGCTAGCTTTATTTCAGAGACCATAATTCTTTGAAAAACCAAACCACTTAAGTTCTGATTTGCCCATGAAGCTGACCTACTTGGTGGGGGTTTAGATTTCCGGAAAGAAGCCCTTGTCACCACTGCCGGGATCTGCACATGTGCCAGATAGCTTACTTTTCTGAGCTTGGGATCTGAGGTTTTTGTTTTGGATACACGTTTGCCCTGGACTTCTGAGGGCTTTTTGAGAACAATAGCCCTACTTTTAAAGACCCGCTGCCGGTCATCACCCGGATCTGCTGTGGAGAAAATCTCAGTGTCCCCTGGAATGCTTGACTATCTTTTCTGTCCCTCAGGGCTGTGTAGTCACAATCCTGAGTGCCAGGTCCTGTAGGGGAAGGAAGGGGAAGGTACTATCTTGCATGTCCTTTGGAGGCTGAAGCCAGGACTTCTAGAGACCTACTGTATTGCCAAAGCTGAAGCAGAAGGTCCACCTTCTGCTCTGCTGGGGAGGCCCCAGAGAGGCCCCAGGCTGTTGCTTAAATATTCTTTATGGGACAAAGCAGAGGCTAGAGAGACACCTGCTTTGTGTGAAGGCCAAGTCATGTCTTTTGGACAGTTAGTTGGTTACAGAGGTCATTGCAGGCAGCACTAGGTCGTGCTGTCCCATCGCGACTACCTCATATACTCCTGGGCTCTGGGATGCTCATAACCACGTATCCTGATTCTGTCTGTGTCTCCCCTATCCATTGGCCTGGCTTTTGACTGCGTATGCCTGTTCATCCAGCTCTGAGCCTGTTTTAGGTCCTTATTGTCACTCGGTGCCCTGTCATGTCACCTTGCCATATGGCATGATGCTCATGGCTGTGCTTCTGCCTGGACACTTCTGCAGGGGGTGTGGGGCATGGCCAGTTCCTTCCATCTGCCCAGCATGCTTACCCAGAAGGTCCTGTGCTTGACTGACTGAGGGAGTGGCTGGGAGTGAAAGCTCCGTGGTGTCATTGTACCATGGCGGGCAAGATGGACTGGCTTAGGTCTGGGCACAGGGAGAGGGTGTGATGTGTCGATTCTGAGCATGTGTATACTTCTGTCTGGAGGAGGGAGCCTCCTTACTCTTCACCAGTGGCCTCCCAGGAGCACCTTTGGTTAAAGTATACCAGTGGGACAGTGGCGACTGCATATCCCACCTGTCTCCAAACTAACTCAGGAGGGATTTTCTTATAGAAGGGTCCTGGAGAACCCAAGCACAGGTCTAGAAATGCTCATATCACAGTTATGGAGTAGGAGCTCACTTCCAGAGGCCTCCATGTGCTGGGCACTGCACACCTATTTCCCTATTTCCCTATTTCCCTATAGCTCAGTGAGTAAGCTCTCTTTTTTGTGCATAGGCTGCTGGTACACTGAAGTCATAGAGGGGTCATAGACCTTCTTGCCTAGAGTAATATAGCTAGTATCTGGGGATGATAATATATATAGTTATCATATATATATAAAATATATAATTTATTATATATTGTTATATTTTATATATATGCATATCTCTATCTCTATATCTATATCTATATAATTTATTTATAAAACCTATGGCCTTCTGCACGGTGGGCAAGTGCTCTATACCCAGTGAGTGTCCCAGTTGCTGCCTGGGTAGGTGGTGAGGCCCAGGAAGACAGGGGAATCTGTTTCTTATCCACCTCCATAGAATCTTCAGGAGAGCCTTGGAAAGGTGAGGTTGACCCTATGGAATGCAGGGCGGCTGGGCCTCACTGCAGACAGGGATGCTGTACTTTCTGAGAGAGCCTTTACTTTCTCCAAGGGTACGTCCTGTCCTGTCCTTCATGGATTCTCTCTTGCTTTGAGAAACCTGGCTTTACCTGTTTAGCTTTGTGTGCCTCCATTGGTCAGCAGTCCTCCCAGCTAAGAGGCTTTTGTGATTACAGGCAACGCCAGGAGTCCACTCACACAAACAAAGCCAGGCACCCAAGCTGAGGGCTTGGTGGAGAAGAAGGCCCATTCCTGGGGTTTAGTGTTTTTTTTAATCTTCTGTCTTGAAATTCTTAATAATCCCATCTTTGAATTTCTTGGGATTTGCTAGCACAGTGAACAAGAGAAGCAGACACAGAACTGGATGCAAGGCCTGGCTCTGACTCCCAGGCCTCGTACCTACTGGCCCTTGTCTACTTGCTAGGTCCCCCACACCCCTGATCTCTCCAAATTCCCAGGAGCCCAGGACTGAATACTCAAATCCTTGAATATGAGAGGGACACTTTATAGCCATACCAGAACACTTGGCACAACATAGTAAACAATGCTACCTAGACTGGCAAACAATACTACTTAGGAGACTGAGGCAAGAGGGTCAAAAACAGGTCAGAGGGTGAATTCGAGGCTAGCAACTTAGTGAGTCCTTGTCTCCAAAGATAAAGAAGAGAGTAGAGGCTGTAGCTCATAGCATAGCTCTTCTGTGTCACATGCGAGGTCCTAGGGCCCATTCCTAGAAGCTAAGTAAATAAATAAATGTAAATAAGTAGGCAAACAAATAACCACCCAAACACTGCAGTTCAGGAGAGAGACAGTAGGGGTAAAGGCCCTTTCCCCTTTTTTAAGATGAAGTCCTTGAACTTGGATTTTCACAAGGTACCATAGGCCAGGTGTTGGCCCGGGATGTCAGTCTTGATTACTGTGGATCTGGAGAAGGACTGGCAGAGGGTAAAGATGTGATGGAGTTGGGCCTATAATAAAGATGACACAAACTTGAGTCACTAAGAAATAGGGATCCTTTATCAGACTGGCCCATGGTCATGTCCGTAGGGGTATTTTGTTGATTAATGATTGATAGGGGAAGGCCCAACCCAATAGGGTTGTGCAACTCCTGGACAGCTGGTCTTACGTGTTATAAGAAAGCAGAATGAACAAGTCAGTAAGTAACTCTCCTCTATGGTCTCTGCTTTAATTCTTGCCTTGAGCTCCTGTCCTGGTTTCCCTCACTGACAACATATAAGCCAAATAAACCTTTTCCTTCCCAAACTGGTTTTGGCTAATGATTTATCGAAGCAACAGGGATGTAATTTAGGACAAGCTTCCAGTGTGGCTGCTGCTGAGCTCTGCTTGCTTGTAGGTGGATGCAATTCCTGGGAGGTTAAAGCCATTAGACCCTGTGGGATTGGCTCCTCTCCGGTGTAGTCAGGAGATGAGCCCCCAGGACAATAGTTACAGTCTCTAGGTACCCGAAACAGTGCACTTAGAGGTCCCACTTGATTCCAAGGACCCTGGGGACTCTAAATGGCATTGACTGCATATGTTGTGTATGGAAGCAAATGGAAGGATCAGCGATCCAAACCCTTGGAGATTAAAGCTCCAAATGGCTATGAGATTTATGGCTCTGAAGAATAGATTTTTCCACAGAAGCAAAGAGGAATCGCTTTAAACATTAATGGGGCAGCAAGCCTTCAACTCTGGCTTTGTGGGGCCAGCAAGCCTTCAACTCTGGGGCCAGGCATGTATAGGAAGAGAGGCATGGTGTGCTGTCGGCAGAATATCTGTCTATCACAAAGTGATGGACTGCAGTTGCTTCTGTTTCCATATCGTGCTATAACAAAGTCTCACATGTTGATTGGCTTTGAGACACTCACTAGTCTGGGAGGCTGGAGATCTAAGATGAAGATGCCTACAGACTCCATTCCCAATAAGGGCCCTCACTCTGGTTTACAGATGGCTGCCTTCCCGTCCTGCTCTAAGATGATGGTAAGCAATTGTTTTCCTGTGTCCCTCGTTATAAGGACACTGCTAGTCTTTCCATGATTCTACCTCATGACCCCATCACCTCCAAAGAGCCTTGTGAGTACTGTTACTGTGGGACCGAGAGCTTCAAGAGAGAATGTTGGTGGAGAGATCCCAAACATGAACCCATAGTACCAGCCTTATAGGATGTGTCTCCTATAGGGGGGACTTTAGCAATGCCTGGACAGTTGTTGTTCCCCCAGCATCTTAGGAGCATGGTGCTTCTGGTGTCAGCAGGCCAGGGATGCTGTGAAGCATCCTATAGTGTACAGCACAGCCTGTCTCAGAGATATCACCAGTGATAAGAGGCAACCATAGCCTGGCCGCCTGGTGAGCGGGAAGGAACGGTACAGTTTATTTGCGTACACACTCATAACAACTGTCAGGAGGGAGTATTGACAGACGACACGAAAACCCCAAGAAACCCAAACTGTGGAGCATCCATTAGCAGAGGCACTCGGGAATGGCTGTGTTCTGTCAGCGGAGTCAGATTTACGCCAAGACGCTTGTGGTCAGTGCCTGAGGCATAGCTGTGGGTTCCCTTTATCTGTTTCAGCTTTCCTTTGGTCTCTCTCAGGGATGCCACAGCCCACCTGGTGTCCCTGAGTGTAGCTCTATTTCCTGTGTGATTATCATGTTTGAGTTGTGTATTTTCTTTCTATGGTCACAGGGCTCTGGCCACTCATGTTCCTAGTCTATCTGGGTAGTCGAGAAACAATCAGTGTGGTTATTTGTTCCCCTGCATCTTCATGGAAGTGGTGATTTATTCTTAGAAACCTGATCTGGCTTCAGAGGGTAGCAGACAGAGCCTGAGGCCTGGCCCTGTGTTTCTGTGCTGGGAAAAATAGCTATCACACACTCCCTGGGTAAGCGCTTTTCCCTTCTCATTCTCAGTTTCTTCTTCTGCAATACCTATATAACACCACTTGCCTATGGGGTTGCAGAGGTCTTGCATAGAGTATAGATGGAAGAGAACTCTCCAAGAAGGCCAGTCTTTACTGCAGGATTCATGGACTTCTTGGCTCATTAGCACAACTTTTATCCCTGTAAGCATGTTTTAGAGTGTAGGTCAAATGGTGGGCGTGAAGATGCAATTTTACCATGGTGTGTAGTGGGAGCTCGTCCTAACATGTCTCAAGGAAACAGTTAGCCTGTGTGCTGCAGAAATGAGAAAAACCAGGAGGGCCTGGGCCACAGAAGCTTTATGTAGCCTGGAGCCCCAGGCTGCTGACCTGGCTCCCCTGGGAGACCCCCTGGAGACTGTCCTCACCCCCTGCTGGTCCTGTCCTTGGAACACAGTGAGGATGGTGTGTCTGTGAGGGGGAGTGATATAGGACCTGGACACCTCTTCACGTGGTGTCTTGAGAGAGACCCACAGCCATTGTTAGGAAATTGTGAGTTGCTTCCTTGAGTGGACACCAGAGACAGTGGCACGTGTACAGAAGTGCTTCATGGTCATTAGTGCCATCCTGTGGTGAGAATGGCCACATTATTCCTGCTACTCATTACTGCTATTCTTACTGCTCAAGTGTACCCCCCCCCCAAGTCTCACTGTGCCTACCCCCAAATAATTGTGTTCTTCATCCATATCTCCCACGAGCTGGCCCTGTCCATGTTTTCTGTGTATGCCGAGACTCTGAGAACACCTTTTTGCCCCTGTGTTACGTCCCCTCTCTTGGTCATTGCTAGGGTCCGCTGTGCACTGCCCCTGCACTGGCCAACTTACAGAGTGACTGTGTCGTGGTACTGCAGTATGTGTTTATGTGTTCGTAAAGAGCTCCTGAGTGTAAAACATAATAGTCTGTATTTATAGTTTCTCAGTTTTACCTCCTAGCTATTGTCATGGTCAGTCTTAAAGAAAAAGAAACCCAAGAATCAGAGATGATAATAAGGTGCTTCTCTCTCTCTCTCTCTCTCTCTCTCTCTCTCTCTCTCTCTCTCTCTCTCTCTCTCTCTGTGTGTGTGTGTGCATATATGTAGGCCGGTGTGCACATGAGTGCATGTGTGTGTGCTCATGCCTCTGAGTTTGTGTGCAAGTGTGCATGTGTGTCTCTCTGGACCCTGTCACCTTCTCTGTCCTTTTGGTTTAACCTTTGTGTACTTCTCTTGGGTGAATTGTGAGGCTAATTTTGCAGATGCCGTTGCCTTGGCTCTTGGTAATGTAGCATACCTCTCTAACGAAGAAGGGGACTCCTTTCCAGGATTGTAATCATATCTAAGTGGAATTTTATAGGAAGGTTATTAAATTCATTCAGTCGATCTCAAATACCAGTCCACTTTTGAGTTTTCCTCTTTAGGAAAAATATGTGGTTTTAGTTAAAACCAGATTCTTTTCTGGCTGTTAGTAGATGCCCTTCATTTTTCTTATCTAGATCGGGGTTTCTGGACATCGGTAAATTATTCAGGTGGATGCGGAAAGGTGCAGAAGAAAGGCCTCGGCTTATGAGTCCTTAGGATTGTGCAGAAACAATGTACATTTCAATAGAAATTACTCCAAAATTTGACTTTTGATCTTTTCCCGGGCGAGTCCCACAGGATGGCCCTCTGTTTGGATGCTGGACAGCAACAGTGAGTCACAGATCCCAGACAGCCCTGCTTCAGGACTGGAAAACAGTCAGCACACTTGCGTGCACTGGGGGCTGTGAGCAACAGAGGGTGTCCAAAAGCCCCGTGTGTTCAGTGCACGTTTGACTTAGGGCACTTTTGACTGGAGGTCTACCCTCTGAGCAGTTGGGGACCCGCTTTAGCTATGCTCCATCTCAGCTCCACCTTATACAAGCCGACCACAGACCTGCTTTCTGTCAAGTTCCTCCAGTGGTCAGATGCCACAGTGTGAGAATCGCTGTTCTAGAAGTCTCCCAGGTTCTGTTTCTTCAGGCATGGGCTCTTTGAACCAGACCAGGTGTTTTTGTTGTTCTTGTTGTGTTTGTTTTGTTTGTTTTGTTTTTTAATAGAGTGTCTCACTTTCTGGATTTGTTGGGTCATTTCTTTGGGCTGTTCTGGGACTCTTATCCTTTCTATAAAGTGTCAACTGGGACAGAAGTAAAGTGTCTTCGAAGCCTTCCTCTGGGTAGAAAACAGAGCTGAACTAATGGTCATATGGAAAATAAACTCTAAGATTGGAGAAGGCCTGGTTTCCCTGACAGCAGAGCTTTGTAACACATTCAGTACTGTAGGTGGCCAGCTGTTATCCTGTGAGTGTGACAGGGTAGGTGTATGGTGGTATCTCAGCAGAACTCCAGGCTTTGAGGGCTGGAAGGCAGCCCCTTGCCCCTGATGTGTGCCCCACCTGAGATGTCTGTGAGAGTCAGAGATGATAAGAAGGCTCCTGTGTTTTCATGTGTGTGTGTGTGTGTGTGTGTGTGTGTGTGTGTGTGTGTGTGTGTGAGCATGCATAAGTTTGTAAGTGTGTGCATGCACGTGCACATGCCTCTGAGTAGGTGCATGTGTGTACAAGTGTGCATGTGTGTGTGCGTGCAGGTGTGTACACATGTGTGTGCCTCTGAATGTGTTCAAGTGTTCATGTATGTACATGTACACAGGCAGGTGTGTGTCTGCATGTGTGTATACACACACATGCCTCTGAGTGTGTACATGTGTGCATGTATGCATGTGTGTGTGCATGCAGGTGTGCACATGTGTGTATGTGTTGAGTGCATACCTCTGTGTGTATGCAAGTATGCATGTGTGTACATGTGCATGAAAGTGTGTGTGTGTTTGTATGTGTGTGTGCGTATGCATGTGTGTGTGTTTAACATTTCTGAGACGGGTTGAAATTCCCCACTCTATTTTTTTTCATAGAAATCAACTGTAAGGTTATGAGTTATTTGTTGCTTAAAAGAAAAAAAATGTAGGGATGTATTTATCTTTATTCTGTATCATACCTGGAATTATCCCAGTTCCTTTTCAAAAGTGTTTTAGGGCTAAAGAGCATCCGAGAACCATGGGTAAACAGCGACATATATTCCTGAGATGGCTCTTCTAGCTCTTTTGGTGTTTCACTAGGAATTACAAGTGTGTGCATGCGTGGGTGGCCAGCACCTCCAGGGAGAATCTCCCTGGAGATTCTCCTTGGTGTGAAATAGTCTGGGCACTTGGCTGGATATTTTTAACTACAGGTTCTACGGGAAAGGGAACAAAGAGTTGTTTAACTCTGGCTGCTCTGGCACCAATGACATCATCCTTCAGGCCCATCTGTGGGCCTTTGCTTATTTCTGTGTTAGCAAGTCTCTCTGAAATAAACATGGGCATGCATGTACCGGACTGAGTGATGTCTGCGGGGAGAGAGAGTGGCCGACTAACCCTAAGGCATCCTTTTAGAATCTGTCCTGGCTCCTTTGCAAGAATAGGCTGGTGGAGCTGGGTAGGCACTGGAGGGAAGTGTACATGTGCTGACAGAGGCTGACACACAGGGTGAAGATGTGATGTTTGAGAAGCCTGAGTGTCACGTTTAATGATCACGCTGTCATCCTGTGTAAGTGGAGGGGCCCGTTTACATTGGTTCATTTTTATGCACTGAAATGATTGTTTCTGGGTAATGTTGCTGTATGGTAATCATTAAAATAAGCTGTGTCGATGAAATAGTTTATCTCCGATGTATGCCAATTTAAAGATGTCTTCTGTGTTCTTTTTTATTTCAAGGGAAGGAAGCAGGTTGCCATGGAAATAGCATAGGGAAAAAAATGACAAGCAAGAAAGCTTAGCAGTTTTGGATTTGGAAATATTTGTGACGTAGGTAGCTATGTATGTAATAATGTTATACAGCAGAGCCATCTGCCTTCAGAAGGATGTGTGTCACAGGCTTTTATGGGAAAGCATTTTTATTAGAAGCACAATTTGGGCTATTTTGGTATTTGTGGGTTATTAAGATGTGGAAATTGTGAGCAAGAAAGATGCAATGCAATCCTAAACTTGTTTCCAGAATGCAGTTGTCATATGCCATTACATGTCACAGAGAAAGTCTGGAAAGCTGTTGTGACCTAGAAAGAAAGCACAAATCCAGGAGGATGTCTTTCCTGAGTTGAGTAATTAATAAGCTAGCATGGCCTGGACCCTGACTAATGAGCACGCTGACCACTGAGAGTGGTACCCTTGTCCCTTTTATTGAACCATACCACACTGGTGTCATACCACCGCTTGACAAAGCAACTCCCCTTACCATCTCTCCCGGTTTCCCCTCAGCTAATTTTACCACGTTGCTGTAATTCGAAATTCTTTTCTTTTTTTCTTTTTTTTAAATGCATGTAGTTAAGCACACTCCCTTCCTCCAGTTTAGAACCCTGGTGGGATTTAAAAGAAAAGAGAAACTTTCTTGAGAGGCTTATTAAATGAATTTACCGTATTAATTAAATGCTTGTGCTAGTTCTGTATTGTCCATCATGCTCCTGCCTCTGCAGAGCTCAGGGGCCAGTTCAACCTCTGCTAAGATGCTATGTGAATTTCCCATAGTGCTAAAGCAGTTCCCTGAACCGAGATGAAGCTTAAGTGCTTCATTCTGTTTGTCTGTGTTTCTGTCTCTGTCTCTTTGTCTCTTCCTCTTTGTCGCTGTCTCTGTTTCTCTGTTTCTCTGTCTCTGTCTCTCTCTTCCTCTCTGTTTCTCCCCACCCCCACCAGGCCCCATCTCTCTCTGGTAGCACCCTATATATGCTGAGTAAGCTCTCTACAAATTGGGCAGAGCCTTTACCCAATTTCCATCACCTAGTAGAAGATGGACGATGTTTATGACTCTCTGTAGATGCTCTTTAGATGTAGAAGAGGACACAGTTCTGTTTTGGAACATGGCATGGGTTCCATGAACCACAGCAGGTGTGACTTTGCCAGTTCCTCGGGCTGGGTCTTTAGAGATGGGGTGTTTGTACTTCCTGGCTCTTGGAGCCCACTCATCATGGGAGCATTTGCAGGCAGCTCTGTGGACAGGATCCTGGGCTCGCAGGTGCCTATGTCAGCTAAGGTCCGTGTGGGGGATGTCTTGGAAGTGGAACTGCCAAGCCCACTTAAAACACCCCTCTGTTCTCATAGAGAGCAGAGAGAGGCAAACTTCATGCCACGTTGTTGAAATTGTATATTTGTAGAGCTGAGGCTGTAACTCAGTTGTAGAACACCCCCCTAAGATCCACAGGACCCTGTGTTTGAGCCTAAGCACATTAAGAATATTGTATAAGCCACCAGGAGACTGTCTGAGAGCACTAAGCTTTGAACCATTTGTGAGACAGCAGCAAATCACTAGTAAGTGCTTCTTGGTAACACTACTCTGCTGCTCTGGAAATAACACTGATGTTGAACATCTCTAACAGAGGAATGAATCTAAGGAATCTCCATGCTGATCAGATGTATCAAGGATGAGACACATCTTTGGAAAAAGGCACACATAAGATCCTTCTTCTCTCCTACCTGTTGGAGGAGATCCTTAAAGAGGCTATGGATGGACACCAAAGGGCCTTGGGAATTAAGCCACGGGTATAGGTGCCTTTTGCAGCAAGATGGTGGGGTCTAGTGCAACTCAGCAATGGCAGAACTTGCCCATGGTAACTGGTGCTGGCTGGCCTTGTCCACCCAGGTCAGTCTTCCATGTCAGTGACTCTGATCAAGATCCCCTTCTCTCCTAGGTGCTTTTAAGTTGGAGGATGTCTCTTTATGTGCATAAACCCTGTTCTTAGTATGCTTATCCGGGGCTCTGGGTTTCCTTGACAACCTGCACGAAGCTCAAAGCCAGGCCTTTCTGTGGGGACCATGTCTAAATGCTGTGTTCTGCAGGTCTCCTGGGCATCTTAGTTGTGTACTAGAGGCCTGGTTTGATAATGTCCTTTGGCATCATAGACTATGTCAGGGCTATATGCAAACTAAGAGGTCATCAGATTCAGAAGGTACCTTGTGTCTGTGCCAGTGACTTTGGTGATCACAGCTAGGTTTTAGCAGCCTCAGTGGTATAGTGGCAAATGCTTAAATGTTGGATAGCTGGGGGAGGGGGAAATCTTTGGCTTCTAGTATTTGCTTGTTTCCAGACTTTAAATCCAGGAACTGAGGTCCTGTTTCTGAGTTTGTCTGGTTCACACACTTCACAGCAGTGGAGCTCCGTGTCTTTGTGATTGCCTTAGTTTTTCTCAGTGCAAGGGTCTCCAACTCTTTCCATGTTAGAGCATCGAATTTTCTTTCCTTTCAAAGGATGTATCCCATTGCATGGATATACCAGCCTTTCTCTGTCTGTCCTTCTATTGATTGACACTTGTGGGTTTCTGTTTTTCTCCACCATTTGGCCATTGGTTGTAATGTTTTGGTGCACATTGGTGCACACACATGTTTCAGCTTCACTTTTAATTCCACTGGATCCATAGCTAGAAGATATAGTCAGGATTTTTAATGTTAGGCCCCATGTGTAGAAGCATTGGTATTGTTTAAGCTGCCTGTCTTTGTCAGGGTTTCTACTCTTGCACAAAACATCATGATCAAGAAGCAAGTTGGGGAGGAGAAGCTTACACATTCCACATTGCTGTTGATCATCAAAGGAAGTTGGGACTGGAACTCAGGCAGGTCAGGAAGCAGGGGCGGATGCAGAAGCCATGGAGGGATGTTACTTACTGGCTTGCTTGCTTCTTCTGGCTTGCTCAGCTTGCTTTCTTATAGAACCCAAGACTACCAGCCCAGGGATAATACCCACAATGGGCCCTCCCCTCTTGATCACTAATTGAGAAAATGCCTTACAGCTGGATTTCATGGAGGCATTGCCTCAACTGAAACTCCTTTCTCTGTGATAACTCCAGCTTGTGTCAAGTTGATACACAAAACCAGCCAGTACAATTGACCCCTTGTCAACACGACATACAAACACATCACTATTACACTTCAACCCTTACTTTCTTATTCATCCCCAAGATCTAAATAACTTTAAGAGTCCCACAGACTTTACAAATTCTTACATATTAAGATTTCAATCCCTTTAAAATATCCAATCACTTTTAAAATTAAAAGACTTTTAATAACTCAAAGTCTCTTAACTGTGGGCTCCACTAAAATATGTTCTTCCTTTAAGAGGGAAAAATATCACGGTACAGTCACAATTAAAAGCAAAATCAAACGTTAACTGTCCAATGTCTGGGATCCACTCACAATCTTCTGGTTTCCTCCAAGGACTTGATTCACTTCTCTAGCTCTGCCCTTTGTCGAACACACCTTGTCTTCTAGGCTCCAGCTACCTGTACTCCACTGCTGCTGCTGTTCTTGGTGGTCATCTCATGGTACTGGCATCTCTNNAACACTGCTGTCTTCCGCTGCAACTAGGCTTCACCAATAGCCTCTCATAGGCTCTCTTCATGGTGCCAAGCCTCAACCCCTTTGCATGACCCCTTCAGTCCTGGACCATCAATTACAACTGCACCTTCACCAATGGCCTACCATGGCCTCTCACAGTGCTGAGCCTCAGCTGCTCTTCATGACCCCTTCATGCCTTTAAAACCAGTATTACCTGGGTGACTCTTACACATTACCAAGTCCAGCCCCAGCGTGAGGTGCAACCTTGGCTATCTCTGGAATACAGTCTCTTTGTTCTCTCAGAGAGCACTTCCCAGAAGACTTCACCTCAATGATGCTGGTCTCTTCTTAATCACCGCTAATTCCTTAGCTCCCGATAACCAGAATCAATAGTCCCAGTAATGCAAAGGTTTCACTTTAGTAGTTATCTTGTTAATCACATCTGATTCTTCAGCCCTAGATAACAATAATCACAGAATCTTCACAATCAAAGTAGCAACATCCCTGATAAAAGTCTTTAATCTTCCCTCTGGAATTTCACAAGCCAGGCTTTCTTCTGCACTGTTCTCAGCATCATCTTCCAAGCTCCTACACAACATCCCACAGAGCTCTTAACATCCCAATGACTTTTCTAGCTCAAAAATCCAAAGTCTTCCACAGTCTTCCCCAAAACGTGGTCAGGTTGTCACAGAAATACCCCATTCCTGGTACCAATTTGTCTTTGTCAGGGTCTCTACTCTTGCACAAAACATCATGGCCAAGAAGCAAATTGGAGAGGAAAGAGTTTATTCAGCTTACACTTCCACATTGCCATTCATCACCAAAGGAATTCAGGACTGGAACTCAAGTAGTTCAGGAAGTAGGAGCTGATGCAGACACCATGGAGGAATGTTACTTACTGGCTTGTTTCCCTATTCCTACCTATTCTGTGTCTGGGTGTTCATCCTCTCTAGCAAGGCCAAGAGCTGTTTTGAAGGTTGTATAGCTGATGAGTTAGCATGGTGGGGACTAGAGCTCATGTCCTTGGGGGATAGGGTAGGTGAGGGGTATGGGGGGATGTGACCTAATCAGCCAGATGGGATACCATGGGCTGTAGGAAGTTCAAATAAAATGGCTTCAGTAAGAGGCCCTGCAGATGGGACCCATGTCTGTTCTCCCCTTCCAGGGGAGGCATAGATGCAAGTTTGTTTCTTGTGGGTTGGTTGGTTCAGGTGGGGGTGGCTCTAAATCAGTCAGATGCTCCTCTAGCAACCAATTCATGTTTGAAAACACATGTTACTATGAAACACTTTATTTTAAAAATTTAAAGTCAATTTGCTAATATAGGTGAGAAACCATGAATGTTAATTGACCATCGAATAGAAGAAAACCAAATATGGGGTGGAATGGCTGTTGCCCTTTTACCTCCAGGCTTCTCTGCAGGGCGTGGCTCAGCCCCTGCAGGGCATGGCTATATGTCCATAGGTACAGTGCTCAGCCCCACAGTGATTGCAGACAGCTCTTTTATCCATTTGATTTGCTCCGGTCCTCTATAAAGTTCTACCTCTCCAGTGGCTGTTACCCCCAATTCGGGGTAGCAATGGAGAAAACATGGCATTAAGCACAGTTAAATGTCAGTTGAGTCTGGCATGTGGCCTGCAGCTGTTGAAGGCTGATGCTTGGCCACAAAAGGAGGAGGAGATGGCTGTGGGAAGAGATGGTCTACCACTGGCAGCCAGCATCGATTATGCCTGGGTTTTTTGTTTAACAACTTTATTAATAATAATGAAGCATAGTAAAGAGCTGCTTAATAAAATGACACTAAATAAGGATGCATTTAAAGAGTGGGTGGGCGGTGCCTGAAGGAGTTAGAAATACCAAGAACAAATAGCCATCTAAACGAAATGCAGGGGGCGGGGCAAAACTGCCACGGAGAAGGAGAAACCAATCCAGTGGTTGTTGGAGCTTGTTAGGACCATCATGGACAGACAGATTAGGAGGATGGGGAGCACCTGACACATGATCACAAACTTTTCCCTACATCTCCATCTCTCTTGCTGCCTCTTCTTAGAACCCTGAGCACGGACCTACAGAATCCAACATACAGTTTACTGAGCAGCTGCTTTAGTGCAGCTGGTCCAGTGTCCCAGAAGTCCTGGAAGGAAGCTCTTGGTATGTGGAAGGGGCGTCAGATACAGCATTTGAAATGCAGCTGGTTGATGCAGCTTGTCCAAGGCTGGCACAATCACAACCCTGCAGAGATGTGGTTTTTCAACTTCTGCTGATTCTTCAGATATGGGTGCTTGACCTAGTATGTTTTTCCTCTTCTTTGCTTTCATTCTGTCCATGCCCATGAAGTAAAGATGCCCAGGAAAAACTAAATGGACACCTTATGTATGCCAGAGGAGGGAGACACTAGCTTCATGAGGGGAGGGCAGCTTCAATTAAATTCCAGTATGTACAGTTGCCTTAAGGTAGGGTGCTCATGTGGTTGCTTTAATCCAATAGGGAAAAGAAAACCTAGAAAAAGATCCCAAAAAGAAAGTTATAGGCTAATACTTCTGATGAATATGGATGTAGAAATAAATTTAAATTCTGAGAAAGAGAAATAAGGAAGTGTTCTTAAATGCATCCATCTGTGAGCATCATAGTGTTTGCCTGGCCTAATTTAGTTATCAAGAGGATGACCATAATTTGATCTGAGATGGAGAGATAGGGAGAGCAATGAGCCCCTTGTGTTGACTCTGCTGTACCTAGGGGATGCTGTAGGAGCTCCCTTGGGGTGAAAGAACAGAGGTTGGAATGTGGTAGATAATGTCTACAGTATTCCTGCCTGTTTTGAGATAGGATCCGACTAAATAGCCCAACCTGGCCTTGAACTCTAGATTCTCCTTCCGAAGACTCCTAAATGCCACAGTTATAGGTATGAGCCACCACACTGGCTGGATCCCGTCTTGATGGTCATTGCATTCTGTGGTCATTGGGTCTCCCACATAGGAAACGTGACATGGGGTGAGGAATTTTAGGACCCTGGCTTGGGTGCTCTTAAGCAAGTGACATGACATCTCCACTTAGTCTGGTGGAGCTGAATCTCAACACTGTCTCCTCATAACCATTCCTGTACTACTCTGGGGGAGGGGTGCTGCTGTGCGCTGACCTTCGAGAAGGTCCTGGGAAGTTCTGCTATGTGTGAGTCAAAGGGAGCTTTGGCAGAATGACCTAGCCTGACAGAGTTAAAGAGTAGACTTTCTACCTCATGTTGACAGCCAGTACTAAGAGTAGGTTTTGGGAAGCCCCACACCCACCCCATTCTCTTCTTTTTTGTCTAAGTAAAGAAGGGATACTGTCTTCCCTTGTTTCCTTTGCAGTCTTGGCTCCTGGATCTCCTAGTGTTATCTGTGGGTTCTTGGCAGGCCAGCATACCTTCATCCTAGCTTGGTCCTCCTCACCCTATGAACTTTAGCATCACATGTGCTGTAGGAAGGGGCCTCTGTTGTCCACATGACTGTTGCATAGATGACTGCTATCTTACTCAGTGTTGTATTGCTGTGAAGAGACACCGTGACCACAGCAACTCTTATAAAGGAGCACATTGACTTGGGGCTGGCTTACAGGTTCAGAGGCTTAGTCCATTACAGTCATGGCAGGAAGCATGCCAGTATGCAGCAAAACATGGTGCTGGAGAGATAGCACCGTGTAGAGAGAGTTCTACATCTGAATCAGCAGGCAGCAGGGAGAGAGAAAGAGAGAGAGAGAGAGAGAGAGAGAGAGAGAGAGAGAGAGAGAGAGAGACAGACAGAGAGACAGAGACAGAGAGAGAGAGAGAGAGAGAGAGAGAGACAGACAGACAGACAGACAGACAGACAGACAGAGAGAGAGAGAGAGAGAGAGAGACAGACAGAGAGACAGAGACAGAGAGAGACAGAGAGAGACAGAGAGAGACAGAGACAGAGACACAGAGAGAGAGACAGAGACACAGAGAGACACTGGGCCTGGCTTGAGTATTTAAAATCCCAGAGCCCACCTCCAGTGACACACTTTCTCCAACAAGGCCACACCTCCTAATCCCAGTCAAGTAGTGCCACTCCCTAATGACCTAGCATTTAAATCTGTAAGCCTGTGGGGTCCATTCTCAGTCAAAGCACCACAACTGCTCAGGCCAGGGGACAGGTAATGATGCAGCATGGTGACCCTTGGCCTTTGGGTCAGCTTTCTTTGACTGGTATGATCTGCTCATTGGTCCAGCTCAGGAAAGCTGTTCTCTGTCTCAATCCCACTAAGGTATCAGCTCTCTTCTTTGGGTCATTCACCTATGATTTATCTAATTTTCATTTTTAAAACTTTTCACGAGGAGGGGAAACTATAGCAGAAGAGGAAATGCAGCAATACAGCTTCTGTGGAAAGAGAGACCAGGATATGTTTTCCCTAAACTCAGCACTGAGAGAACATAGCAGGCCACGCAGCTCTAGAAGGACCCTGGGAGCTACCAAGTGGCCTCTGTGAGGGTTCAAACTTCCACGTAGGCCATGCATGCAGGGTGATCTCTGTTGGGACTTGACACACGAGGATCTGGAGAGCCTTTGCGTTTTCCAGCTAGGCGCACGTGAAGACGTCTTCCTCCTGGACATCTGTGGCAACACTGCTGTGTGGGCTTCTTGAATTTGCTTTGATGGATAAGATGGTGTAGGAGATGAGGCAGAGGCTTCAGCAGGGACGAGTGTGGTTCTGACAGTGTCCTACAGAGATATGTGGAGACTGAATGGTCGAAGGAAACTGAATGAACCCGTTTCCTGTTTCATTAACTCACCAGGTTTGTTTTCTCCCTTGATTTGAAATATGATCTTCTAACTTAGGAGTGGGGGGAGGTAAACCAGAAACAGTCTCAGAATGAAAATGTTAAGACTGAGAAAAATGATCTTCAATTCCTGTTTCTGTGTGTGTGTGTGTGTGGGGGTTCTGCCTGTGTGGTAGATTAAGTCAGATACTAGATTACAAACATTAGGCACAACAGTGCCCTCTGACCACCCAGCAATGGAGTTTGCATCTCCTGGTCAGAATTCATCAGCTCCCCTTGTGTCCAAAAAGCAATCTCAGACTGTCCAATGACAGGCTGCTGCTGTTGCTGCTGCTCAGACAGCATGTTGGAAGTGGAAAATAGCTCTATGCTAGAATCCCATCGATATTTTCTCTTTATTTTATGCTCCTAAAAACACATTTGAGATGACTTATCAAAAAAAGAAAGAAAGAAATCAATGCAATTGAAGGACAGAGGTGGAGGAGCTAAGAGTAAAGGGACCCATGGGTCTGGACAGGTAAATGGAAGCAATGCAACTATTTGCACCTCAATAAAGGGAGCTCTAACAGCTGTGTCTTCTTGTCTTCTCGCTGCAGATGACAGTGTTTGGCCAGTGGCTTGCCACTTGCTTGTAATTCTGTCAGAAGTTCAATCAGCAGCCATCAGAGCCACCAGGGATGTTCTTGGTGGCAAGTGTTACACTTTGTCAGTCTTTCCCCCAAGGGCTTTTTGTATAAATGTCAAGAAGATACGATAAAGTGTGTTACTGACATCTTTGTTACTTGGAAGACACTCAATCTCTGCATATTCCACACTAGACAGTTTACATCTTTCACCAGATGTGTGAGGTTTTTCCTCTCACACTGAGCAATTCTCCAGATCTCTGAAGATGACACAGGCCAATGGTTCAGTTTGATAAGATTACTACCATGTTGGGTACCAAACTTTCTCTCCAACTGACCTGAAAATTGGAGGTTCCTACAAACCCCCTTACCACATTTGATCATTTGCCAAGATGGCATCTGGAACTCAGAAAAGCACTGACCTGTAAAGATACAATAGACAGCCAGTGTGAAGGTTAAGGTCGGGCAGGATCTCTACCACAGAAGCATCCTTCCCACAGAGCTAGCGGTACTACCTTGAGGCATATAGAGATGTCCACCAGCCTTGAAGTGACCCAAAGCCTATCTTTCAGGGATTTTTATTACGGAATTATCACAAACACACTACCAATTCTCTGCTTATCTTCAGCCCCCTGTCTCTTCTAGAAGGATAAGGTGATGTCCTTGTTAGATATCACAAGATGTTCTTGTGATAATATACCACGATGAAAGTGATTTGGAGAGGAAAGAGTTTATTCATTTATACTTCCATATCAGTCAGAAAATTGGGGCAGGAATATAAGCAGGGAAGGAACCTAGAGTCGAGAACTTAAACAGAAGCTCGGGGGGGGGGGCACTGCTTCCTGATTTGCTCTCTATGGCTTGCTCAGCCTGGTTTATTACACAACTCAGGACCACCTGCCTAGGAGTGACACTGCCCACAGTGGGCACATCAATCATCAATCAAGAGAAGGCCCCCACAGGCTTGCCTAAAGGTGAACCTCATGGAGGCATTTCGTCAACTGAGGTTTCCTGTTCTCAGATGACCCTGGCTTTTGTCAAGTTTTGTCAAAAACTAGCCAGAGTTTACTGTGTGTCAGCTTGACACACACGCATATCACGTATGATCTTTTCTTTTTTGCTTACCCATGGGATCTCTCGTTAATATTTATATCACAACATAAAGCAGCCCAACGTTTTAAAGTTCCAGTCTTTAAAAATTCAAATACTTTAAAAGTTGAGTTATAATATCCAGAATCTCTTTCAAAGTTCTGAGTATCTCTAAAAAAATCTAGTCTCTTTAAAAATACCTGTAATCTTTATAAAACCCCGAAGTCTTCTTAAAAGTTCAAAGTCTTTCAACTCTCAGCTCCCATAAAATAAAATAAGTTAAATATTTTCTTATTCTAAGAGGGAATAACTCAGGAATCATCCAATCAAAGCCAAATCAGTGTTCATTGTCAGACATGTGGGATCCACTCGTGACCCTCTGGACTTCACAGTGTTTGTGCAATCATCCATAGTACACATTGCTGGCCTCCTAGGGTCATGCCCACTCCACTCCACACTTACTGCTGTCCTTGGTGGTCATAGCATGGTCCTGGGATCTCCAATATGTTAGGGTTGCCACTGCAATCAGACTGTAACTTCACAAAGATATATATATATATATATATATATATATATATATATATATATATATATATATATATATATATCCGTGTGGGCCACAGCTTTGTAGGTTCACCCAGAAGAAACAATTCCCAGGAGACCTAACTTGGGTGATGTTTGTCTCCTTGATAACAACTGAGAAATAGCAACTGATCTCTCCCTTGTTATTAGCCAGCACCAATTGTCTCAGAAAAGCTCTTTAGTGGCTCTATTCTCTTGTTAATCACAGCTGTTCCTTCATCCCCAGCTGACAAGAACCACAGACTCTTAATTCAAAATTATGTCCCAACAGAGTCTGTCGAAGACTGTCAAACTTCCCTCTGGAGCTTCACAAGGCAGGTCTCTAGCAACTGTATTTCTCTCAAAACTCTTATCTTCCAAGCTCCCCCAGAAAAGCCTACTGAGCATGCAACAGTTTTTCCACCCAAAGTCCAAATGCTGCCAACAACCCTCCTAAAACATATGGCTAGGTAATACCCCACAATCCAGTAGCAATTTCTCTATGAAGTAGGGTCTTTGATGGGGGGCTGGCTTGAAAGTCATCAAGGATGTACTAGGAAAGGGGTCGTGGAATCAACCTCGGAGATTGTGGAGAGCTGCTAACCCAGTCACAGGGCAGAGTAGTTTCAGCATGAGGCCATGAGAGGCCATTTTGGAAAGCTGTGTAAGTGAAGCTGGAATTACATTGGAGTCCCTAAGATGTCAGAGATGCCAGAGCCATGAGACATATGCTGAAGAGAGAAGAGACAGGGAGTTGAACCGACCCAAAAGACTGTTGTGTGTTATAGATAGCAACACTGAAAGTGGGGCCATCTAAGCCCTTTGACATCAGACAGACATGGAGCTACAGGGGTTAGTTTGCCTGTTGAGCTTTGGTTGAGTATTTCCTCACCAAGCCCTAGTGTCTTCATCCTGGAATGGTAATGTATATCCTGTGCTGTTTTATGATTAAGAGATTGCCTTGAATTTCAGAAGAGATTTAGGCTTTTAAACAGTATTCTAACTGAAGACTTTTGCACTTGGACCAAATGCATTTTGCATTATGATATGGCCGTGAGTCTGTGGGGGCCAGGGTATAGATTGTGATGGTTGGAATATAAATGGTCTCCATAGGCTCACGTATCTGAATACTTAGTCCCCAGTTGGTGGATCTGCTTGGGAAGGTTTAGGAAGTATAGCCTTGTTGAAGGGAGATGTGTTACTGGGGGTGGACTCGGTGAGCTTTCAGAAGCCCATGTCATTCCAGGTATGTGCTTTGTCTCATACTCGTGGGACAAGATGTGAGCTCTCAGCTGCCTAGTAACCATGGCAGGCTCAACATTTGGAACCAGAAGCCAAACTAAACCCCCTCTTTTATAAGTCTCCTTGGTCATACTGTTTGTCACAGCAATAGAAAAGTGGCCAATACAGCCAGGGACTGAATGCCTTGTTTCTGTATATGACTGGCCTTCCTGTTGACTAGACTAGACCAGGGGGGTTCACCAGGAACTACCTCATTAAGACAAACATATTCCCATCATCTAAAAAAACTTAAGATATTGTGAGCTTTGTGCCAGGAACCAAGACCATTGACCAAATATTACACTAGAAGACAATGGACCCAGTGTCCCTGTGGCTTAGGAAATCAAGAGTTTTAAGAAGTCCATGCCATTAGCCAGCAATGAATGACAAATACGTATCTTTAAGCCACACACTTCTTCCTTTAAATAGAATTTAAATTTAATTTATGTTTAGAATGTCTGAGAATATATAAGGGAGACTTGGCTACACACTTCACATCCCATCCCCATTGTTGATACATTAGCTAAGGCTGATTCTGTATTTAGATATTCTCAGTTCTTTCTTCTTAATGCCCCATTACGGTCACAGGATCCCAGCCAGGGTACCAATTACACACACGCATCAAATCTCTCAGGACTTCTGTAGTCTGTGAGAATTCCTCAGACTGACCCTGGCGTGAGTGGGACAGGTAGGTAGAGGCCATGGGATAGGAGCTTGATGAAGAGGCTAGTTGGAGTGTGATTCTTAGATTATTAGATGCTGTGGTAGAAGCACTCTCCTGAGAAATGTGCTTACTATTTCTATTCATTGGAAACCCCTCCCACAAAGTCTCAGATGTTAAAATGTCAGATTATAGAAAGTGCCACATGGTTAGTAGAGCTAGTTTCTTCATATAGGAGTTCTTTTTGGACTATCTCATTTAACATAATGTCTTTAATTTAGTATAGTGAACCTGAGTGTTCATTGCATCGTGTGTCAAATTGTCCTTCAATTTGAAGGCCGGTTAATCGTCTATTGCCTACATATATTATATGTTGCCTACCCGTATAGTGTATTTATTTTTAGTGAAGATCAAAAGCACTCCATTTTATTTTTAAAATCACGAGATGTTCCCTGGGTCATAGGGCTCCCTTTAGAGGTTTCTTCCATCTCAGCCTGGGGAACAGCTTAGGCAGGACAGGAGGAAAGGCCATGCTTATTTGTGGTAGAGTTGCGCTAAATGCATGCAGACAAAAGGGCACTTGGTTATATGCAATTAATCCTGTTAGCCCCCGCGTGTCGGTATTCAGAGAGAATTGGATTCTGGGATGCAATTATGGCTTGTTGTCCTTGTCTGGACGGAGGCATTGAATGGCTTGGCTTGCCTGAGATGGGTGACCTACATCCCTACCAGGAGCTGGAGCAGTGCCTTTTGTCAAAGGGTCAGATGGGCTGGGCTGTCAGGCTCAGAACATTTTTTTTTTTTAAATTCAGGGCAGTTTCCTGCTCTAATTGCTGCTCTGTCTTTTACAGCTGAGAGAAATCAGTGGGAGGATGTAGGAGAGGCAATCTAAAATATGATGACATCTTGACAAATGCGTTACAATAAAAAAATTATTCCCCAAGAGAAGGTTAATACAGTTATCACTGTGTTAGTGCCAGCAGGTTTGTGCCGGGTAGAGCCAAGTTCCTTTTCTTTTCTTGCCCTGAGCAAGTCTTCCTCACAGGCCCGTAGAGTGTTTGCATTCCAGCCCACATGCCCCAACATCTCACGGGTTTCTTATATCCCACCTTCCTACCATCTAGTGTGATCAGCTTTTCCCTACCACCTACTAAGTTAAGTGGGCTGCTCCCCTTGGCTCTGCTGACATGTGGCTGAGGAGTACATAATAATTTTAACATTAGCCTAAGTACTTTTAGTCTGCTTCCAAATGCAAGCTCATTAAAGGCAGTTTCAGAGCATTCAGCCTTTATCCGTTGTTTTGGATCATCCATTCCTTCTTCTCCTCATTCATGTTTTAATGTAGGTTTTACTCTGACTGGGCTATGGGTATGCTGTTTAAAAAGAAAACACCTTTATTGAGACATGGTTCGCCCATCATATAATTTCCCCCCTTAAAATATTTGACTTGATAGTGTCCAATGCATTCACAGTTGTGTCTTTGTCCTGTAGGTTTTAGGTCCCACTTTGCCTTCTCTTGTTGTATAATACCATGTTGTGCAAATGGGCCACATGTGACTTATCCATCCATCAGATGTTGTATGCTTGGGTTGCTTTCATTCTTTGGCCTCTGTGGCTAAAGCATGCATATGTAGGTTTCTATGTGGACTGTTTACATTTCTCTTTTGTTTACATGTAGGTTCATATGTGGCACCTATGTGACCATTTGACAGACTGCTAGACTTTTTCCAAGGCAGCTACAACATTGTTCTTCAGCAGCATAGATGGTTGCAAGTATTTTTAAACACATATGATTATCTCTTAAGATTAAAGCTGTTGTACTGGCATACTTTTTTGGAGTTGGGAAATAGCCAGAGTTGTTACTGAACATAGGCTACAATATATGCTAACCCGGTTGAATTGATGAATGTCTCTGAGCTCTAATTTGCCTGCCTTTCAAAAGAGAAAGTTATGTCTGTCCCACAGACTGCTTGTAAATAGACTCTCATATTGTGATGTTCAGTAAATGACAGCATAAAGACATCTTTGAGTCTCTTCATTGGTGTCTGCTCCTTCCTTCTTTTCTGAGCCAGGATAACTAGCCGTGCACTCTAGAGAAGGGGATCACTTGACTGAGCAAAGGTGAGTTGATGGGAAGCATCAAGGAAGGCAAGCCAGAGCTGCCAGGGCTGTCCCTCAGTGTCCCTGATCATGTGTCAAAGGTCAATCAGATACTTCTGTTTTCACCTGGGGAGCCTATTAACAAAACACCATGAACCCCACACACTTTTAGTGTATAATCCTGCACATTTTGACCGAGTTGGAGCCAGGTGGCATTAATAATATGAAGACATGTTAGAATGATTGGTAGGCAGGCTTATGTGGCAGTTGTCATGGCCGTGGCCTCCTAAGAGTGTTTGATCTTGTTCTGCCATACAATTTGAAGGATAGAGCAGTGGAGTGTGCCTATAGCTATACAGCATTTTGCACAGTCTAGACATCCTGGTGGGAGGTGTGATTTCTGTTGACAGTGTTCTTGAGACGACTGTCTATGTGTCTCCTGTTCTGCTCTTGCTGCACCGCCACCCTTGCCTTGCAGTTGGACGCCCTTCCTGTGCACTTGCTGGATAAACAGGCTGAAAGGAGGTTCGTCAAACCTTTCCCCTGAAACCTAAGTCGTATAGAAGATCTGTGTGCAGTGCCCGTTGTAGGGGGCTGTGCAGGGGCTTCACTCTGACCTGATGTAATAGGATTAGCCTATTTGGCTTTAAGCTGCTGTAAGATAAACTGATTGCTTCATGGGGACACTTTTTGAGCTGCTCAGCACTTTGCCCAAAAGAAAGTAAACTCCAGAAGTGAAAACTAGTTCCTAATTACTATGTTATTTTGGACTCGATATTTATTACTGACGGAATTCCCTGAGCTGCAGTGCAGGAGGTTTCTGCAGGGAAGGTACAGGGGAGGAGGCAGGCAGGGGGAGTGCTCATGTCGTGCAGCATCTGCTTCTTACAGAGCAGACCCCATCTTCCAACCGAGCCCTTGGGGCATGAACTGCCTCCTGTGGACGCTGTGGGTGGGAACATACGGGTATCTCTGCTGCTTTGCTCTGTGAAAGTGATAAAGAGTTGAGTGTACCAGGAAGCAGGCAGACTCTTCTTGGACCAGGACATTTTAGGAAGGAAATGACATATTTTTGTTGTGTTCTGTGCTGTATTTTATTGATTTTGACAGTGTTTGAAGACTTTGTTTTCCTTGTAAATATGAAATATGAAACAGAAGCATACAGGTTGACAGCCAGGGCTACATAGAGAAACCCTACCTTGAAAATTTTAAAAAAAAAGGAGGAATAGGAGGAAGATGAAGAAGATGAGGAGGAAGCATTATCTTCATCATCATCATCATCATCATCATCATCATCATCATCCAGATTGGGGGATATGAGAAAACCTCAAGGTCATGGACATAAAGTGGTTCTGGGAACCCTGCTCCTAATTCCATTCTTCTGGCCTATTGGGTGCTTCCCATCTCTGGACAATGCTGTAGCTGAAATATGGCCCAGGTCAGACTCATTGGACCAAGGAAATAGTCTCTGAAGGTGCAGGGACTTTCCATCCCAGGTCAGAACCAAAGTTAGGTCGTCCATTGTGAAACCTTGTGATGTCCTAAGCTTTAAGGTCAGAGCCAGAGCCAGGGTGTAGCTGGGGAATGGGAAGAAGCCGTCTGTGGATGAATTCCAATTGCTAGTTAAAACACAGTTCGATTAGAGATCTACAAGAAAAATCTTCCCAAAGTAAATACGACAGGGAAGACTTTCATATGAAGTTTTCATTTCAGTTTTATAAGATAGATTAAAAAATGAATGATTTCAAATAATCACTTGATGATTGCTAAATTAAGTACTGCAACACAATGCAACAGTTGCCCATAGCGCTAGCTCAGTGCCGTGCATGCAGTTTGAAATGATTTTTATGAGGCCCAAGTCAGTAGAAAAGCATTGGCTCTTTAAAGAGGAGCAGGATACCACATGGTTTGTGCACTGCTATTGCCCTGCGTTAAAGACTTACAAACCTATGTGCAGAGCAGAGGCTGGGAGACAAAGAACCGTAGGTGCTGACAGATGGGCTCTGGTGCTTTAAATTTCTCTTTAAGATAGTCTACTGTTTTGCTTATTACTACGTGGCCTCTTTGACAGTTAGGGAAGTAAAGTTTAATCTTGATGTTTTTGCTATTATTATTAATGTCCTATCAAGGCCTCTGCCTTCTTGTGTGGAGTGTTAGTCTGAGAGTTGCTGGCACTGTCGTGGTCATTATGAGTTTCCTCTCCCGTTGGCACCGTGTACAATGTTTACATCTCCTTTACGGGATGGCCCTTGCTCGCACATCAACAAGCGTGAGAGAACAGGAGGTCCCATGGGAGATCACTGCTAGGCGTGGAATGTCCTAGGGGAGCGTGTGTCATCCATGCGGTGGCCACTCAAAGGTGTCTTGAGAGCCTACCTCTAGGCTCTCTGGATGGATTTCCATGCAGATCTGTATGTCCAAAGGTGAGGTTCCCAGTGCCACATTGAGGGGCCTATCATCACCCTGTGCAGTGGTTTTCCCTGTAGAATGTTCCACATCGCGATAGTCATATCAGCACCCTCTGAAACATCTTTATACTAGAAGTCACAGGAGGACATTTGCCACAGGAGCTACTTTAGGATTACTGATTCTGTCGTTTCAGGGCTCCTTAAACTTAGGGTGTATCGAGCCCATGACAACCAGGGACGACCCTTGTTGATCAGGCTTTTATTTCTTCCAGGCAGCCAGCCACTGAGTTTCTCGGTGTTGCCTGTATGCTGCAGAAACAAAGTTTCCAAACCCAGGCCGAAGCACAGGGAGATGCTGGTGGGCCAGTGCTGTGGGCAGTTGCTTTCATCCTATCTAGGGGAAGGGATGATGCTCTGCCCTGGTCACGCTGTGGGACAGGAGGCAACAGGTAAAGAACACGTGGATAAAAAGAGCCCCCTTCCTTGGCTTTCTTGTCTCCAGTGATCTCTGCTGTGGAGAGGAAAGCGCTACGGAGATAGGTGTTGGTTAAAACCGATGGGTTGTACAGACCAAAGCTGGATGTCAGTGTGCTGTGCACATAGAAGAACATAGTAGCCACAGTTTTCCCAAGGGCCGCGGTGTTCACAGTTCTGTGAGCATCGTGACGCTAGCTGGTAGAACCCCTTCTTTCTATGCCAGGCCTGGCTCGATGCTCGGATCAGTAAGTGTAACAGAGCAGAGAAGCAGATTCTAACAGAGGACAGCCCTGGTTCTGTACTCACGCTGTGTATTTAGCAGCCTCTGCAAGGGAAGCTTTTATGCACCCCCTTATAGCCCAAGGGATATTTTATTCTTAAATGTTCAGTGGGTTGTCTCCAAAGTCATTATTTGTTTCTTCCCACACATAAAAAAAACAGAATAAGGATATATATTTTACGAGTTAAACTGTGGGCCTTTTCCTTCTCCATCAGGTAAACAGTCTTCACATGAAGTGAGCTCTCTTGTTCTGAAGAGGCTTTGAATCCAAACTGCTGTTGGCTTTGTACTCTGATGGGCAGGACGGGGGATGGCGTTAGCGGCAGCACTGCTTGTCAGCACAAGGCCATTTTTCTGGGTACCTTTGATAGTTTAGGAACCAAGGAAAGAAAGGGAGGGCAATGGCTTTAAGAATATTCTTAGATGAGAAACAGGCTTTAGGGCAAGGGAGTGCCCTGCCAAATGTCGCAGATTAAGCAAATGCACCCGTGGAGGAGCTGGCAGCCCCTCGTGTGTGCAGTGTCTTCGAGGGTTCCACAGCTACCCACCCTCATCACTAGACGTGGACACGCATGGAAGCAATTTCATCACAGCGCCTGCCTTCCAGAGTTGCAGATCCGTGTCCCCCGAGGCTTGGGAAAATGAGTGCTGACAAGCGAGGAGTCTCAGCCACTCCTCAGCTGGGATCAGGAACTGACTTGGAGATTTCACAACCACGTCCAGGTGCAAGGGGGTTTGGCAAAGCAGTTGCCAGGCCTCTCTGGAGTGGCTCATTAGCGTGTAGAGGCTACAGAGCCCTGGCTACGGAGACTCTGGGCTCAATTGATGTCACATTGTATGGTGGAATAAGTTTAGTCCTGTCCTTCCTAAAGAAGCCTCAGTGACTCCTCCTCACTAGGTCTGTCCCCCTTTTGAAAAGCCTTGGTTGGATCAGAATCCCTTTCATTTCTCACAGGACAAGAGTCCCTTAACATATATTTGTAGTGCTGTACTTGGTGGCATTTTCTCTTCCTCTTCCTCCTCCTCCTCCTCCTCCTCCTCCTCCTCCTCCT
>NC_034598.1:24322894-24336970 GCF_900095145.1 Mus pahari
CTCTCTCTCTCTCTCTCTCTCTCTCTCTCTCTCTCTCTCTCTCCTGTAGCATTTTCAAGCCTTTGCCATCTCTAGCCTCCCAGACCACTGACCTGACTGATCATTCCGCACCAAATCAAGGGACTATTTGCTTCCGTGACTCCATCTTCCCTTCTCCCCTCTCCCCGTTCTGAGAGTTTTCCTGTTTTCTCTTGAGCTTTTACTTATTTCCTTCTGTGTCTGTTCCCCTAAGTCCTGGGAGGTTTTACCCTGATTTGCTCGCCCTTGGGACCTTGAGCCCTGAGCTTTTGTGCTTCATCTTCTTCGTCCTTTATCTCCTAGTGGTCCCCTGACAAATAAGTGCATACCTACCTTGGGCCAAAACAAAGCAGTAACTCCATAGAGTATCAGAAAAAGAATCCATGGACATACATGTTCCAAATAAGTGGCCTCAGGAGTAATCTTGGGAATGAGAACCCTTACTGTCCAACACACTGGCAAAAGTTAGCTAACATTCAATGTCAGAAAGAATAAAACAAATTTGTGCGCTTACAAGTAAAATAGTAGAGTTCCTGTGTAGACAGATTTGTGAGGAAGTCAGTCACAATGACAAAGTCTCATATAGAACTGGGAAGGCACTGGGACAATTGAAGAAAAAAACAGAAATAAAAGTGTGGACATGACATAACCTGTCTCCTGTTTCCAATGCCACATGTACATGTGTTAGGAAGTCAGACTAAGGTGCATTTTGGAGATGTCTTTTATCTTTTTAATTTTTATTCTGTGTGTGCTCATGTGTGTGCACATGTGTGGATGTGCATGTATATGTTACATGCATGTAGATGAGTTCACTTGTGCATACAGATAGATATATGTGTGTATGCAGAGCTCAGAGGACGATGTATGGTGTCTTCCTTCATTGCCCTTCATCTTCCTGAGACAGGGTACTTCACTGAATTGAAAATGCTACATTTCAGCTCGAATGTCTGGCCAGTAAGCTGCTGGCCAGGGTTATAGGAATGCTCAGCCACTCCTCGAGGTGCTGGGGATTCAAACTAAGGTTCTCATGTTCACACAGAAAGGGTTTTTACCCACTGGGCCATGGCCCCAGCCCCCTTCTATTCCCATTTCCCATAATGAGCTTGTAGAACATTCACAGAAGATTAGATTTTTTAAAAAAAATATCCTTTCTTTCTCCCTTTGGTACTCCAGCACACACAAACACCTTAACCACAGGTCTGAGTCTCCTCTCTATGTCACCTGCTAGTAAGGCCCAGAGAACCACTCTGCTCTCTCTGCATGGCGTTATTTGTGAATATATTCATGCCTGTGAGAATATATTCATTCATGTGCAAGCATGAATCAGCCAGGGAACAACCTGACGCGTGGTCTCTCAGCCTTCTCTCTGCCATAGTTTTTGCAACAGGGACTCTCACTAGCCTTGGAGAGAGCTCGAAAGCTTCAGAGAGCCACCTGGCTTTCCCTCATAGCACTGAGAGTATAGGCACAAGTATGATGGCACTTGGCTTTTCTGCATGGGATCATGGGATTTAACTGAAGTCCCCATGTTCATAACTTAAGCACTTTTACCAACTTTAGCTATCGCTGTGGATTTCACCAGCGCTTTCTCCGTGCCCCAAGAATCTTTTTTTTTTGTCATAGGTTTTCTATCTTTTTTCCCTCAGGGTCCTTTTCTCTCTCTTCAGAATCTATTCTTCCCACCTGTACCTGAAATACCCTGCCCCCTAGTACTGTCCTTACAGGCTGAGCTACCTTTGACCTCAGAACTGCCATTACCAACTGGTTCTCTGGGCAGATATCCCGAGCAGCCACTGGATGAGGGAACGTCATTTCCCAATACTTGCTTGGACAGCACTTTTGACTTTTGTATGAAAAGGGTCATGGGATTAAGGGAATCCTTCCTCACAGCTGCTGAGAGGGGGGAACTGATACAGCCATATGAAAATCGGCATGGAAATCCTTCAGAAGACTGCAAGAAGATCTGTCATATGGTGATTAATACCGTTCCCGGACCTAGAACCAAAGGGCTCTATATCCTACAATCGTACCACAGAGTTCCCACAGAGATCCATGCCCAGTGCTGTGTTATTAACAATTTCAGGGGCTAGAGAGATGGATCAGCCGTTAAGAGTGCCTTCTGCTCTTCCAGAGGACCAGGGTTCACCAGCACTCACACGGCAGATCGTAGCTGTCTGTAACTACAGTTCTAGGGGATCTGGCATACATGCAGGCAAAACGCCAATACATGTGAAATTAAAAAAACAGTAGCAAAGAAGAAGAAACAACCTAGATGTCTGTCAATGTATGGATGGATAATGAAAGTATGGTTCATATACACAATGGACTATTGCTTAGCTGAGAATAAAAATGGAATTATGAAATTCACAGATAAATAGACTGAGCTGGGAGTAAGTATGCTTGAACCCAGACCCAGAAAAGCAAGCACTAAATGTTTTTATTTGTATCAGGTTTAACTCTTTAGATACTTGCACTTACATTGGAGTAGGAATTTAACACAGAATGATCTCTCTCTCTCTCTCTCTCTCTCTCTCTCTCTCTCTCTCTCTCTCTCTCTCTGCTTTGTGTTTGTGGATCAGATATAAGCTCTCAGCTACTGCTCCAGTGCCATGTGGATCTGTTTCCTGCCATGCTCCCTGCCAGGACAGTCACAGACACTACTACCCTCTGGATCCATGAGCCCCCAAATTAAATGCTTTCAAAGTTGCCTTGGTCGTGGTGTCTCTCTGCGGCAATAGAACAGCAAGACAGACCTTGCCTCTTAGGGTCAGCTTTGCGCCTCTCTGGGATTTTCAGACACCAGAGTAGAGCGGCCATTGCAAGTCAAGGTTGTGCTGCTGGAGCTGTGGCCATTCCAGGAACTCCAGGCTGTCAGCAGCCTCCACTCTAACTGTAACTTTCTCAGCACCATGACCTAACTTGTGTTTTTTTGTGTGTTTTAGCCTGAGTGCTCAGCTCCTCTGGCTCTGGCAGAATTACACACTCCTCCACCTGAGTTGAAAAAATATCCAAGGAATCACAAGCAAATGAACTTTTGTTTTCCTTGAACTGATTTTATTGGACTGACTTGGTTCTGTAGGGACTTAGGCTCTGAGATACAAACTTAAAGGTATAAAATGTGTGCTTCTTGTATTTTAGGCTGTGAGAAGATTTATTAAGATTTTTCTCTAAAATGTGACTTTGGTGACTGTACTGTTCAACTTAGAAAGCTCATTGGACCTTGGTCCTGTTAAGACTTGATTCCCCAGTGTAGGGGAAATGTCAGGGCAGTGAGGTGGGAGTGGGTGGGTGGAAGGGGAAGCACCCTCATAGAAACAGGGGGAGGGAGGATGGGATGGGGGGAAACTGGGAAAGGGGATAACGTTTGAAATGTAGATACACAAAACATCCAATAAAAAAAGAGAAAGCTCATTGGATTGGAAATCAGTGCTTTAATTCTTGGCCTTTTGATTAATGTTGTCCTAAGGAATTTTCTCATTTTTAGAAATAGATTTATAAATTTCTTAAGGTTGAGGTGTCTTAAGACTTGGAATCAGACTCTTTTTTACCAAACCTGGACACTATTTATTGGACACTCCTTTTTATAAGGTTCATTTGAGAACAGAAAATAAATTGCTAGCCTACAAGTTGCTAAGTGGGCTCGTGAAAGAGCACGGTTGCTTCACCTGCATTCGGACTTCAGTTTCACACCAAGGACTGAGACGTAATCAGGTAGGCTACTCAGCTTTCAGCTTCTGCTTGCCCGTTTGCAGAGTAGAATGAGACCCGCTTTGCAGGCTACTTATAACATCAAAGTGGGCTCTCGTAGCCTAGTTGAGCTGCTATGATGTCACACCCCTTTAACTGAAGGGCTCCTAGGCCATAGCCATCTCTCTCTGCTGTAGACGATGTGGTGGGAAAAGCTGTAGATTTAGTTCTCAAGTGTCTTCTGGTACATAGGCTGGGCCTCCTTTTAGCATCCAGTCAGCTGTCTGGGATTGTGTTGGGGAGGGTACTCTGCTGGGGTGTGGCAGTGGAGTGTGTCTTCCCAGTCTATGTGTTGGCAGCTTGGTCCCTAGTGAGCTGGTGTTGAGCAGAGGCAGAATGTTTAACACGCGGAGCCTAGTGTAGGGTAATTAGGTCAATGGGGCTCTAGTATCATAAATATAACAGCGTTGTCATTGGGGGTAGGCCACTTCTAGCAAGAGATAAAGCGTTAACAGGAGAGCAAATAGTTATGAAAAACCCAAGACCCCTCCCTGACCTCTTGCCACCTTTCTTGGTAAGAAAGACACAGTGTACTAGGTACCAGGTTTAAGTATCTGTTCCTATTGTGAACAAATTAAACTGGATAACGGTGGGCCTGACTTAGAGAGGTTATAGTTTTACTTTCTTTCCGTAAATGTGACAAATGTATATACGTGTGTGTACATGTGTGTGTGTGTGTGTGTGTGTGTGTATGTATGTGGATATGTATATATACACATGCACGCACACTTTAACAGAGTGTAATAATGGAATGCTTCCTTCGACAAATTGATAGTTAAATGCAAATGAAGAAAGCAAATCTAACTCCAAAGGAGAAATCAGAGGCAACATACTAAAATGTGCCAAGTTTAACTTCTGCATCTATCGTTACATAATAATCAGCTACCAGGACAAAGATACCTCAGTAGAGAAATAAAATTTTCAGGAAAATTGAAGCCCTGGGGAAAAATTATACCCATTGCTGTTTAGGAAAAAAAAAAAGGTTAAATCCAGGAGTGAAACTCTTTAAAAAATATACACTGTGTATGTGTGCACACACATATTTCTGTGTATATACATGTGTGTGCCCATGACTATCCTGTGTGCGCATGTATGCACATGTGTGTGAGTACATATATGTATATGTGAGCACATATATATGCCCATGCCTACCGTGTGTGTGTGTGTGTACACATACATGTGTGTGCGTGAGTACATGTATGTGTGTATGTGTGTGTATGTGTGTGAGCAAGCACATGTGTGTGCCCATGCCCACCAATGTGTAGGGTACACTTGGAGGTCTGATGTCTCTTCCCATCCTCTGCCTTGCTATCTTAAGGCAGGGTCTTTCCCTGAACTAAGAACTCACTGTTTGGCTAGTTCTTACAATCAGCTTTTCTCCACTTAACCTCCCTCCCTCCCTCCAAAAAAAAAATCACTTGCTTAATATCTACATTAATTGTGTATATTTATGAATATACATTATACTCTTCATAACATCTGTTACCATAAAGGTATCTTTTCATAACCAATTTGATATATTAAAAGAATGACAGATATTTAATACTTTTTTTCATATAAAAGGTTCTAACATCTTTAAAAATGTATTGAGGCTCTAGACTAAATTTTCAATTTTGTGTTGTTAAATAGAAACAATACCAAAATACAGCAAGGTAGACTTGTGACCATTAACAGAATGGGGTAGCTGTAGCTTTCCCTCAGGTCTGTATCTGTGGGTCCTGAGGTCTGTGCGTTAATGGTTTGGAAGCCAGAGTGGTGGTAGTGGGAAGCGGACACTTAGGAGGCTGAGCCTGACTGGGGTGGGAGGAGGGTGGCCCATGGATTTTTGGGGTTATGCCTTTTGGATGGGTGTGCTCTCTGATTTCTCACTTTCCTCCCCAACGCGCTCCGATATGCTGCTTATCCAGCCCAGGACTTGAATGTCCAGGATGTGAGACAAAAATGAGCCTTTCGCTTTATTAACTGATTGCCTCAGGCATATTCTCATAATAACATCCTGCTGACGAGTACAGGACTTAGTGTAAACAGTTATAGCGCCTGGCAGAGGGAGGATTCATGTTTTTAGAGCATACCTGTGGGAAAACTCTTCAACTTTCAAAATTTAATGTTTACAGTTGGAATTGTCGCCTTCTGTTAGGTTTCCTGAGACATCCCTGTGTCTGCCACTGGTGTCTTTTACACCGTTCAAGTTTTATTTTTATGAGTGATGGCTATCCCAACGTTCCTGGGACTGAGGGGGTCCCTGAGCACAGTCTTCCAGGACTGGAACCTAGCTAATTACTCTGCCCTCAGGGAACTCAGAAAGATAAAATTCGTTGGTTCTGATGGATATTCTGACATGTAGCCTTACAGCTCGTGAACATATCTTTTGACTTTTTTTTTTTTTTTTTTTGTGGCAAGCAAGAAATGTGCACAGAAAGATGCCCTGGGTTGGCTGTGTAGGGGCTGCTCCAGGAGGCAGGTTCTGCTGGCTTGAACCATCCCGGGGGCTAGACTGGAGTACCACAGACCTTCAGCTTGTTTTTAGTCTAGGCTGCATGGTGTTGCCTGCAGACACAGATTCCATGTTGGAGTTAAGATTTAAAGCTGGATGTTTTGAATCTTCTCATTAAAAAGCCAACACTAGGAGGAATTCTTGCATATGAAGAAGAGGCCATAGAGTTGGGGGGCATAAAGTTTGGGGAGCATAGTAGTGGAAGGAGTGGTGGAGGCATAGAAAGGGAGAGGTGGGGTGTACCGGTTTTGATAACTTTTTAAAATTATACATATTTATTTTATCAGTTCTTTGATAATTTCATACAATATATTTTGATCATATTAACTCTTTTCCCAACTCCTCCCAGATCTACCACCCATCAAACTTTGCATCTTCCCTTTTCTTTCTTTCTTTTTTTTTTTTTTTAAAACCCATCACGATCCAAGTTAGTGCAGCTTATAAAGTCTTGGATATGTGGTCATCCATTGCGGCATGGTTGATCTTCCAGAGACTACAGTTTTAAGGGAAACTGAGTCTTCCTATTCCAGCAGCTGCCCATTGCTAGTTGTTCCTCCAATAGGGTAGGAGTGGGAGTCTGTGCCCACCTCCCATCTTCATGCGGGGGTTTTGACTCCCTTGATCTTCTGTAGGTCTTGTACACGGTCTCATTCATGTGTGAGGCTACCTCTGTCACCACCTCTGGCTTTATACTCTTCCTGCTTTCCTCTTCTGAAATATTCCCCACGTCCTGGGAGAGGAGCTGTGCTGTAGATGCCCCTTTAGGGCTGGGTATTCAACAGCCTTTTATTCTCTGCACCTTGACTGCCTGTGTAACTTCATGTTAATTACCATCCCTTGCAAAGAGAAGGTCCTCTGGTGAGGGTTGATAAGCAGACCCATCTATGGGCATAATGAAAAGCTGTTAGAAGTCAGTTTAATGCTTAGTCCATTTAGCACAGTGTCCTGGTTAGGTATTTTATTTATTTATTTATTTATTTATTTATTTATTTATTTATTTATCAAGTTGACCCAAGCTAGAGTTAGCTGAGAAGATGGAGCCATATTGAGAAGATGCCTTCCTTAAATTTGGCTTGTAGCCAAGGGCTTAATTAGTGATTGGTGAGGGAGGGTTCAGCCCTTTAGGGTGGTGCCACCCTTCAGCAGGCAGTTCCTGCATGATACAAGAAAGTAGGCTGAGCAAGGCATTTCTAGCAGGCCAGTAAGCAGCAGGCTTCCATAACTTCTGCATCAGCTCCTGCTTCCAGGTTCCTGCCTGGGGTTCCTACCCTGGATGACTTCGCTGGATGATGGAAGCTGGAAGTTGAAATAAATCTTTTCCTGCTTTGTTTGCTTTGTCATGGTGTTCATCGCAGTAAGAGAAACTCTAAGATACAGAATACTAGTATTAGGTTCTGCCTAGGCCTACGACCTGTCTAGCCACAGGGTCTTGGCCCTGATAGGAATGTGAGCTATGATTTCTACTTCTGGAATAGACCATAACTTGTATTATTCCCATGAAGTATGTGTCTACGATTGTGCCAGTGAGTTTGTTTCATCAGGCCAGTCGTTATTTTAGCTGACAGGATTCACATTTGGGTACGATTGGCGATGGCTTTTCTCCTCTGATAGCATGCATGCACTTGCAGCATCTTCCATGGTTATGGGGACACTGAGGACAAAGGCTCTGTGTCAGTGCCAGCTTTATCTTCCCATGTTCTATGGCTCAAATGCATGGTGTCTTTAGCAATAGGATCTTACTGTCAAGTTCTGGCGGGTACGTCAGACCATTGGTGACAGACTGTAGCACTTGGGGATCTGTGGGACCTCTCTGGCTACCAGCCTGGAGAGAGATGATACCTCCAGAATCGTTTTTACTGTTCAGGATTGTTTTGGCTATCCTGGGTCTTTTGCATTTTCATATGACTTTAGGACTCCTCTCTCTCTTTTCAAAATTCTGTGAGAAATTAATTGTAATGTTGAGGGGTATTGTATTGAACCTGTAGACTGTTTTTGATAGGATGGCCATTTTTAGGATCTTAATCCTACTAAGCCATAAGAATGGGAGGCTTTCTATTCACTGGTATCTTTCAGTGCCTTAAAGTTTTCATTCTATAAGCCTCTGACTTTAGTTAGGTTAATGGCAATGTATTTTCATTGCGAATGGTATTATTTTCTTGTTTCTTTCTCTGTATGTCCTTTGTGTGTAGGACGGCTGCTGATTTTTGAGTGTTATGTTGGTATCCTGCCACATTGATATGGATATGTATTAGCTAGGAGAGTTTTCTAATGGCATCTTTAGGGTCTATAGATCCATGTCCTCTGCAGTAAGGAGACTTTGACTTCTTCCTTTCCCATTATATTCTCAGTCTCTCCATCACTTGTCTTATTGTTCTAAGACTTGTTTGTTTTTTTTTTTTTTTCACAAGCAGAATTGTTCTTTAATTAGATCAACTGAAGGACAGACATCAGTCTCCTCTACAGTGAAGAGTGTGACCACCACGTGGCCCAAGAGGCTTAGGATTTTATGGGGCAGAAAGGGGAAATTTTGATTGGAGGATGCCATCTGCAGGTCAGTTCCCCTGCAATCTCAAAGTGGTGGATGCCAGCAGCGGTGGGATATTGATGGGATATTCCTTATGAGAAAGTTCCTGATCCTCACAGCCCACAGATGCTATCAATCAAGTCTGCTCGCTGCCTGGGGATTTCAGTCCACCTGAGACTTTGAGGTCATTAATCCTTTATTCAAGACCCAGAGGACAGAGAGAAAGGCAGGGGAGGTGGGGCATATTTTCTCCTTGGTTGATTCCTGAGGGAGGGGGACAGTGGAGGGAGGGGTAGAGTCTGACCTCGGGATCTAGGGCTGACTTCACATAGCAGGACGTTTTGACTTGATCAGCTCTGGTGGATCGTAGGGTTTAAGGTTTTTTGAGAGCTGGTGAGACAGAGAGGTTAATTGCTATAAAGAAGCCTTAAGCACAACTGTTTTAGTTCTGGTCCTGAAAAAAATGCCCAGAGTGGGAAGAAGGATGAGTCGGATGGTCCATTAACCTCCTTTTTCAAGGGTCACCCCAAAATGCTTGGCTTTTGTCTCTGCAGCCCCCTCTGGCTTGTATGCCTGTGTTCCTGCAGGCTGTCTGAACCTTTAGGGGCCCTCTCCTATGACAGCAGCACTGGCACCTGACCTTGGGCCTCAGCTGCCCTGTCATGCTTCCCGAGGCTCAAGTGGGCACTCTGTAATGCTGTTCTGCAGGTCTGTGTCCACAGACAAGGTTTCAGAGGCATCCAGAGAAACACTTGAGGATATCGACTGATATGGGTCCCTGTGGTCCTGACGAGCCCATTTCTTTTGGATAAACTGCAGCCTGTGGAACTGTGGGGCAATGCTGGCTCAGGCCACAGTGGAGGCTTGGATGAGTGGGCATACACTGTGTGCACAAGTGCAGCCTTTGCTTCCTGTGCTGGTGGCACATCCCATTCTGGAACAAGTGTTGGTGACTTCTGGAACAAGTGTTGGTGACTCATTGGGACCACTAAGTGGCCAACCTGTGTGAAGGTTTCTCATTAGGATCTGTCGTACCAGGGCTGTAGCAGGATCCACAAGGCTCTGGCAGGGACCCTTCAGTGAGGAACACAGAGTCTCGGGTGCTGGGGACTTCACCCTGTCAGTTTTGCCCTTAGTAGCAATATTGTGATTCGCTTTCATTTTAACGATCGGGATGCAGGGCTGTGTAGTGCTGAACATATTCAAGGCTGGACAAATAACCTATCCACTGACCCAGTATCTTATTCCCAAAAGGGACAAAGCTGGCAAAGTCATTCTCTCCAAATGACCTTGGGTGTTGCTTTTTCTACATGCTGTATGGTCTGTAATTTTGAAAATGATAAATACAGTGAACCTTTTAGAAACCATTGGAACAACTCCCTGCATTGAAAAAAAAAATCTGTTTCTGAGAAGGCAGGAAGAGGCTGGCTTGTGGTGATTTTTAGTGAGGTCCCATCTGCTCTGTGCCTTTGTCTGACTTTCATCCTCCAGGATGAAGAAATATGACAAAGCAAGTCATCCTGTGGACCTGATGACCTGCTTCAATATGAGACTTTATAGAAAAATATGGCTGATAAGCTGGCCTTTGTTGTAGCTCATGTGAGCGCACATGTAGAAACACACACACAGATACACACAGAAACACATACACACAGACACACACAGAGAAACACACATACAGACACACAGAAACACAGAGACACATACAGAAACACACACAGAGACATGCACAGAAACACACACAGAAACACACACAGAGAAACACACCTACAGACACATACAGAAACACAGACACACACAGAGAAACATACAGACACACATAGACACACAGAAACAGAGACATAGAAAGGCAGACAGAGACACATACAGAAACACACACAGAGAAACACACACAGAGAAACACACATACAAGCACACATAGACACCTGTACAGAAACACAGACACAGACACAGACACACACACACACACACACACACACACACACACACACACACACACACACACGTCCAGTTGACTTCTGCACCAGAGCAAGAATAACAGAAACAACTTCACGACTTCATTTTGTGCTCCAGCTGGTAGTGGGCATTTGGCCCTCTTGGAAGCTTGTGCTCTGTGTGTCTCTCAGTGGTTCTTTCTTTACCCTAAATGTAGACACAGGCATTGGTCCCTCACATCTGCATGTTCCACAAATACACAAGCAGCTGCCCATCGCTCAGTAATATTTTTTAATGTGGTTGCTGTGTCTTCTGAGTTGCAGTTAGATAGGAGCAAGGGTTCTTGGTGTGCTCTGCACAGAAAGTTGACTACAGAGGACAGTCATATACTGTACATCTCAGAAAGCCATGAGAAAGGATGTTGATGTTTCAGAAGGTAAATGTTTAAGACCATTTTAACATGACGCAGTGTATTTTTGCATTGAAACACTGCATAGTGCTCTAGTATATGTATAATTTTCTGGTGTATCAATTTAAGAATTATTTTTTAAAAGTTGAATTCTTCCTTAATTGTTTTGGCAATTATGTAGGTTATTAAAATGCTTGACTTTTTGGGAGTCTATAACATACTATCTTCTAGTTTTATAAGATTATAATCTAAAGTTAAACTTTCTGTTCATTTGCCATGCACATTTAAACGGCCGATAAATAATACAAAAAGTTTCTAACTAGCTAGATCAATTCATAGTAGGCCCTAATATGTGACAGACAAATTTTTACCATATGCATATATATATATATATATTGTAGGTAGATTTATGGACAATATGTAATTGGAATCTTTATAAAGCTTCAATATATTTTCAAAGACTTAGAGGCACACCATGACACAAAATTGTTTACTGGATTTATAACGACATAGACACTGGTGTTCTTGGTATGTAAGTTGAAAAGAAAATGTTAACTGTTTTGATGCTATGTGAAACCAGGATTGTGATGCAGGTGTATGGATGAGCAAAGAAAACTGTAATGTTTTATTTTATTTTCTAAAAGTTGTATTTGTTGTAAACACAGACTTTTTTTTTATCTTGTCATAATTCCTTAAAGGAAGTAGCATAACAGCTGCTCATGTAACATCTGTTATTCGCATTGTATTTGATGTCATAATGGTATAGAGATCAAGTATACAGGAGGATTCGGAGGCTACACCAGCTTTTATCAGGAACTCGAGCTTCTAAGGCCTGATATCCATGGATCCTGCTTTTCTATTAGGCTACAGAGCAATTGGCGGTGCTTGTCTGATACCCATCTTTCTCATTAGACTCAAAGATCTGAGGGACAAGCCAGTCTGCATTGCTGCTGCTGTACCTAGCAGAAACTGGTCACCCAGCACGCAGTCCCTGAATTAGCAAAGGCAATCTGGGCACCCAGTATAAGGGAGCCATGTTGCCCAACCTTTCTCCTGGCCCTGGTCTAGTGTAATCCCTGAGATGGAGGTGGATGACGCTGTGGTCCTGCAGTGAGCCCAGAAGGCATTCCTACACGTTAGCGTGAAGGGATTTTAATCCTGGGGATACAGTCACCAGTGCTGTAGATCCTTGGAAAGAATAGCGTGGTCTTATGGCGGGTGTTCCCTTCGGGGAAACAGGAGGCTTAGCACAAACGACGACTCCCAGGGCGGGCTGGTGGTGGGTGTAGGAGGCAGCACAGTGGGCTGCTTTGAATGTGTTCAGGATGACCGCTTCCGGGGGCGTTTGCTGAGGGCTTACTCCAGGGCTTCCATCGCTGTTCTCAAGCCTGCTGTCCTCTCTGGTTATCTTTTGTTTTCAAAGTCTTTCTTTATATACCTTCTTTGAGCAGAGTTAATGTTTACTCAGTGAGAGGGCTGGTACCTCACTCACAGCAAGGGGGTGTGGCTCAAGGACTCGCAGGTTCCAGTGCCCAGAGTTCTATCCGTTCTAGCTCCATCAAACCTTAGTTCCTAGTGTTTCTCGTAAAGGTGTTTGTGCAGAGACTGCAGACCCAGTGGCCTCTTTTGCCACAAGAGTCATGTTGCCCCTCCTGTGGACGCCTTTGTTGTATAAGAGCAGTGCAGGTGGAGTCTTGCTGGGGATGTCTCAGTGTTTTACTCAGAGTCCACAGAAGCCCCCAAACCACCAGCACCCCTCCCCTCCATCTCTTAAAGTATCCATCATGGCTGGAAGATCCTCACGCTCGGCTGACCTTGTTTAACAGTCAGCCTCCGGTCATTCATGCTTTATATGATTCGGGGGGGGGGGGGAGTCAACTGTTCTGGTTTTAAGTTCTGCGGCATTGAGGGGAACAAGGGTTGGAGGAGCCTGTGCATAGTTTCTGTGTCTGAGAGCCAGCCAGACTGGAAACTATAAGCTTCTCCACAGTGTGATGAGACAGGGCTGGGAGTGGCAGACTGACCTGAGCTCCCTTTGGCCACTCAGGCCAGAAAAGATGACCTGCCACTGTTGCAGTAAATCTCCAACCCAAATAAGCTCAGGAAATGAAAACACAACTCAGTTAATATGAATACATGCTGTGAGACTAGATTGGGCAGATCTACCACTACGCTACCATCTTCCCCATAAGAGACTCCTTAGAACTTGCGGTTTCTCCAGGCCAGGTGCTTCTGCTCCTTCCTTCCTTCCTTGCTTCCTTCCTTCCTTCCTTCCTCCCTCCCCTCTCCTCCTCCTCCTCCTCCTCCCCTCTCTCTTTCTCTCCCAAAACCTTCAGGTTCACCTTCCCCTCTTTCTCCACCCAATCAATAGCTCTAGCCTTTATTTATAAATTAAGGTGGGAAGAAGGTTTATAGGAAATCACCTGAGTGCTGACTCATTCCTTGTTTGCAAGCCCTCACATGAGAACAGAATTAGCATCGAATACAATTAGCCCCAGGGCTATTCTGCAACATGCCACCAGCCCAGAGGACATTCTCTTACTTTACCTAGCATGGAAGGTTCCTGAGTTACACTGCTCCAGCTTTCTGCCTCAGTTTCCAGAGACAGCAAACGATTCATTGTATAGAAACAAACATTGGGAATGTACCTTCTCTGTCAAGGAGATACAGACCTACTTGAAGTGATGGTTTTATTAGAAAACTGTTTCCCGATTGCTGCTTTGAGCATAGACGAGTATACTGGGTCTCCAACTCCAGAGCTGGCTCTTGGTTCAGTGTACATCACTGCTGCTGTAGGCCTCTGGTGTCGCTGGCCAGAGCCATCCCTGGAAGCATGCATATCTGCATGTCTGTGCATGTGCACACGTATCTGCATGTCTGTGCATGTGCACACCTATCTGCATGTCTGTGCATGTGCACACATATCTGCATGTCTGTGCATGTGCACAC
>NC_034598.1:24337230-24338398 GCF_900095145.1 Mus pahari
CACATATCTGCATGGCTGTGCATGTGCACACATACCTGCATGGCTGTGCATGTGCACACATACCTGCATGGCTGTGCATGTGCACACATATCTGCATGGCTGTGCATGTGCACACATACCTGAATGGCTGTGCATGTGCACACATATTTGCATGGCTGTGCATGTGCACACATATCTGCATGGCTGTGCATGTGCACCTTATTCTCACCTTGTCAGCCTGCTGTCTTTGGCTCCTCTGGCAGAGTTTCCCAACCCCTGGCAAGCAGGCATCAGGAACAAACAAACTCCCAGACTGGTGACCGGTAACAGACTCTATCAGCCTGTCCCCATGAAGGAATAAATCCATCTTACCAGTCTTGGCACAGATGTCCTTAGGGTCAAGAGCAAGCTGTAGATATGCACAGGGAATGAAGTGAATGCCCTAATGCATCTAGGCAGTATGGCAGTTGGCAAGGGCTTTGCCACCGTTTTTTGAAGTAGCTGAAGCGTGAGAGGATCACATAAGCCTAGTGACACCAGGGCTTTTGTGAGAGCCTCTGGCAGCCTGTGAGACCCGAGCTGTCTGTTAGTTCTTGAATGTGGGCAGAGCCTTTTCTGGGTCAACAAGACAGCACACTCCTGCCAGGCCAGTGTCAATCATGTGGCTTGTCACGGCGGCCGGTCCTTTTGAGGGATACAGGGATGCTGCTGGCTATAGCAGGATATGTTGAACTGAGCGTGCAGCATGCGTGCTGGGGAGAACCCATATGGACGCTCTGCCACTGGCCTTCGTTCACCTACAGTATTTTGTGCTTAGGGTTTTGTCTTTTAGCAAGAAGGATGGGGAGATCCTCTGTGTCCCAGTGCTGTCATCTGCTCTCTCCATTGGTGCCTAACATGTCTTCTATGTTGGCTTGTTTTGGTTATCAACTTGACACAACTTAGAGTTGTCTGAGAAGAGGGAATCTCAGTTGAACATGAGACGGTCCTTGCGGTTATGCCTATGGGAGATTCTCTTGATTGATGTGGGTAGCACCATCTCTAAGCATCTGTGCCTCGACTGCATTAAGAAAGCTAGCTCAGGGGCTGGTAAGATGGCTCAGTGGGTAAGAGCACCCGACTGCTCTTCCGAAGGTCCGGAGTTCAAATCCCAGCAACCACATGGTGGCTCATAACCATCCGTAACAAG
>NC_034598.1:24338838-24373398 GCF_900095145.1 Mus pahari
GTGTGGAGAATCGTCTGCTTCCAAGAGGAGGGATGGTGTGGAGAATCGTCTGCTTCCAAGAGGAGGGATGGTGTGGAGAATCGTCTGCTTCCAAGGGGAGGCATGGCCATGGACTGCTTGGATATCATTGTCATTTGGTGCCACCAAAGGGTTTCTGATGCCCAGGTACTATCAGAGCATACATGATAGCTGGAGCAGCCACGTGTGATTCTAGGTGGTTACTCAGAAGAGTCATATCAGAGAATCCATATGACTCTGCCTTTTATGGTGTCTGTGATATGATAAAGGGGTCCCACTGGATCCCGGGGAGCACTCAGTCTGAGTAGATCCTGATGTGAAGCTGCTGCTAGCTCAGAGGCAGTTATTCCAAGTAAAGGACTGGCTCTGACACATCCTTGCCTACAGGACTGCTCTGGGACAACCACTCAAAGCTGGGGTTCCTAAAGACCGAAGAGGAAGGGAAGTTTAGGATACTTGAGTCTTCCCAGTTCAGCTTTCTTCTGGGTATTATGTCTCAGTGACTGTGGACTCTCATTAGACTGCTGGTAGAACATTGTCTCTGACAGAGAGAATGCCCTTGCCCAGGATCCACTTGTATCTACTTCTTCCCAGTGTTAGAAGTTCCCAGCAACTTCTTGGAATGTAAGAGCCCCAAAGCCCATCACACCTTTTCCTGTGGAGCCTCATTTATGGATAGTGTCTTAGTTATTTTTCTGTTGCTGTGATAAGACACCATGTGACATGGACTGGCCATCAGTTGGTCCCCCTCAATCCACAGGAGAAATCAGGGTTCCGGTTATAGGTGGGCAGGGAGTCAGCGAGAAGAGTGACAAACAGACAATGACACAAGGGAATGTATATCTGAATGTAATTTATCTCAAAGCGAGCACCAGTCTTATAAGTGACTTTTACACAAAACAGAGGAATGCATACAAAAAGCTAACAGGAACCAACTGGGATAAAAATCAATGTTAACAACTGGGATCAAAAGCAGCCCAACCTAAGGTCAGCTTATTCTTAGAAGCCAGGGGCCGGGGCTTCATGCCCTTGCCATAGTTCCAATCCCAGTCTATTTTATAATCCACCTTCCTCCAAGGCCATTGTAAATTCCTGTGTATGGGAGTGACTCAGCTATCTATAGTTCTAAGTATTTACTCTAGTCCCTCCCTAGACCACAACCTTCCTTCTTCCTAGGTCATTGGAACACTGGTGGAGGCTAATCTAACTTAGCTATATGTCAAAATCAATCCTTAAAGGCACTTATAATAAAACAATATTGAGGGAAAGCACATCAGATCCGTTCACTGACTAAAGCAAGGACATTATTGGAGCATTCGTTATACGGGATGCCACGGTTCCAGGAGACTAAGTTTCCGTGAACTTTTCACCTCGGGACTGCATCCAGGTTTCTAGGCCTGTCATGTGAATCACTACTGGAGTGGATGTAGCAACCATGAACAAGGCAACTTAGAGATGAAAGCATTTATTTGGGGTTTACAATTTTAGAAGGTTAGAATCCATTCCCATCACGGCGGCGGGGAGCATGACATCAGGCAGATAGGCATGGTGCTGGAACAGTAGCTGAGCACTTACATCTGGATCCACAAGCACTAGGCAGAGAAAGAGATGCAGAATGCTCTATAGATAGTGTAGTCTAATTAGCTCAATCCTTGAAAGGAAGAACACTGTTGCTTATCTTCACAATGCAGAATGGCCAACAACACTGCTCTTGTGCATTGAGGCCAGGATTAACCGGAATAAGCACATTACTTGAACAAAGTAATCCTGTTTATTTCTGAAAAAAATCTCTGTATTACGTTCAAGGCATGGTTGGCGCTAGCCATCCGACTCCATGGGAAACTGAGTCACAGGGAAAGGGTGACAAGAATGATTGTGGCTCATTGGTGACACACGGACCTCATTAGTCTTCGAACAGCTTCTCTCATCTACTTACTGGCTTGGGAAGATATGATGTGTACTGGTGTGCAGATGTCAGTGACTAGGGTTGCCCATCATATCCAGACCCGGAAACTTAAGCACAGGCACACCCAGCCCCACTGACCTTAAAGAGCCTTTACTCCGATGAGGACACATGATTAGCAGCTGTAGGGCTATCTGGGAAGAGATTCGGGTAAATGATGGTTGTCGTGGTGACGAATATTGTCAACAGGTGTGAGACGAGCCTTAGGGCTTTCCTTAATTCGGTTATTTGAAAGTAGACGTCCGAAGTGTGGGGATTATCTTCCTCTGGTGGCCCAGATGTAGGAGATCTGTTGGAAAAGCTTCGGTTTTTGTGTGCTGACCTTCGCATCCTGCTGACTTATTCATGTACACCGTTCCTGCTGTGGCCACCAACACCATCTTTCACTGACATTGGAACCCAGACTTTCCAGCTTTCCACTGTGACGTGAAAGCCATTGCTGTCCAGAAACCGTCCAGGCAGGCTTTCAGCAACAGTTTGGAACTGCTGCAGCACCCAGTCTCTTACATTGAGCAGATACTGGGTTCTCAGCATCTTGGAGACAGTGCGGAGACAGCCATTTTTTGGACTACCCAGCTGGTACCATGTAAGGCAATCTAATAAAGCCCCATTTGAATATATGCTCGTTCTGTTGGTTCTATCTTTATGAAGAACCCTGACTAATACCATGGAAAATGACTTTTGTGTTTCCTCCTTAAATGCAGTTCCCTGGAGCACCTTTCAACAGTTTAGTCTTTCTTCTTGGTAAAAAGATGTCCATCATGTCTGCATCAGGGATTACCTCAAGCTCTGCTTTTGAGCAGCCTGGCCCATAATCATCAGCCACAAAGGACAAGTGGCCCGCTGTGTGTGCAGTGTGAGCAGCTTTGGAAGGCTCTGGAAAGCAATATGGTTTCCTTTTCCCTTTCAAAGAAACATCTAAGAAGGCTATGATTTTCTTGTGGAAGGAATGACATAGACATCCACTAGGCATCAGGACTAAGAGTTAATATGGGCAGGGCCAGCTGTCGTTGACAGCCCATCAGTGTTTAAAATGATTGACTGTGAAAAAAAGGAGACTGCACAGGAGGAGGAAAATGACCCTTTGTGCTATCCCTTCTCTTTACAAACTTCAAAATCCAGATGATGGGGATGAACACTTTAATACTGAAGCTAAGCTAGATACGAACCATAAGGCTGGAGATGCAGGACTTTGTAATGATGGGCGTAACCCCATGTGGAGACAGTCTGATCTTGGCTCTTCCTCAAGGAATAGCCTCACCTTCAGAATGAAGTGATTGATCCGAGGGTCCAGGAAACCCAGGGCTTTGGAAATGGCAGAGGGCCTATTCCTCTCCCTTTTCTTCTCTCCAGGTGATATGTACAAGTGCATCTATGCATGCGTGTGTAGGTGTGTGCATGTGTGCACGTGTGTGTGCACGCATACATGTTCTTGCATGCATGTACATGTCCTGCCTCTGTGCCTGTCCTGTGGCGTTGGCTTATTCTGACATGATATGTCTCTTCTTTGGCTGAGTCTGTAGCCACAGATCATCTGATAGCACCTGGAACATCTGATGAGCAGTTGAAGGATTGTTTTATTAATAAAAACCTTAAATTGTTTCAAAGAGATCAACACGTAATCCTTTTAGTAGCCTACGGGGCTGGAGAAGCAAAGGGATAATGAGAGGCTCTTGGTAGGTTGTCATCATGCAATTGAGTTACAGAGAGACACTTTCACAGCTAGACAAGCTCAGTCACTCTAGGGTGTTTGGGGATAGAAGGAAAGCTGAAATCACCCACTGGGCCTGGGGAAATCCACAGGAACAGAGAAGCCACAGTCTCTTATTTGCTAATAGGATCCATTCAGTGATTTGGTGAAGGGCTCTCTTAAGCCTGGGTGTCCTACGACAGAACGTAGGGACAGAGTGACCTACATCTGAGGATGTTCTCATAGTTCCATTCATCTGTCCCTCCTGGCTATCACCCCTGTCGTTGCTTTTCCAAAGAAAACAAACCTTTCACCCCAAGGGTAATGACAGCAGGGCCGTATTCCAATGTGAGGAGTGAGTGAAGAGTTCACAGCCGATTCCCTTCTCTACCGAGGACAGCCCTGGAGCCCATCGCTCAGAAATAGATTGGGAAGTTTCCATTCTTTGGCATTTGCTTGTCCCATTAGCAGTATAACATGAGAGGGCTGAACAGTGCCAATGTGTGTGTGTGTGTGTGTGTGTGTGTGCGTGTGTGCGTGTGTGCGTGTGTGTGTGTGTGTGCGTGTGTGTGTGCGTGTGTGTGTATGTGTATGTGTGCGTGTGCATGTGTGTGCGTGTGTGCGTGTGTGTGTGTGTGTGTGTGTGTGTGTGCCGTGTGAGTCCACAGAAAGTAGTCAGATTAATTTCATATTATCAAGTCACCTTCCAAATATTCAGAGTGAAAAGTCTACTGCTGCAGACAGTTTCCCACTAAGGATGCAAATTTGTATACACAAATTAGATAGTATGTTTATTTACAAGTGTGTACAAAGAGCAGCCTTTAAAATTTGCAAGCGTACGTCTTTATAAATCTTCGAAATGAAATTATGATGCCTGAATACAGACCTGAATAAAGTCCTTGGTCAGTATCAAAGTGTATTATTATCAGTTAACACACCCTAGATTCATCTGGTTTCTCAAAATAGTGGTAACTACTATGTAGTAGTAGTGATAGTATAGTGATAGTAGTAACTGTCAGGGAGGTGGCGGGTCTGAGCTGGAGCCACTTCTTGACAATCATGCTTCCGGTATGTATTGGGACTCTGGAATAGCTTTTTCAATGGGTCCTCTTTCCAGGTAGGAAACTCATGCTTAAACAGATGAGAGAAAGCTTTTTCTTAAACCCTTAAGAGAATCGGGCCAGAGAGCAGTGTCTAAACACAAGCTATGAGCTTAAGAACACCAAACAGACCCAGGAGACAACCACTGTATCTCAGGAAGTATTGTGTGTCTTTTCACTGAGTTCCCTGTAAAAGGAACAAAACTCCATCTAATTTTCACAGGAGAGAAACCTGGCCCATACCTCTCTTGTTTGGCCACTCACTTCCAGCTCCCTGTCTGGGTAACCCCCTAGGGAGGGCTCCTTACCACAGCTGTTGGGGTGGGGTGAGGCTGGAGAGCCTGCGCTCTAAATTCTGGGATGTTGCAGTCCTGCTGAGGGACCCTCTTCTCTCTCTCTCACGTGGTTCTATGTGCTCCTGCTTTTGGAAAGAGTCATTCAGAACATGGAACTCTGGTCATGCCAGTATCTGCAGAGGGCAAGTCCACTGGGGGAAGGGGAGGTGACAGTTGCAGGGGGGAGCTCAGGGAGCTGCTGCCACCACACTCCCAGGTCTACAGGACAGACAATTTAGTGTCCTGGTTCTTGGTCTTGTTTGCATGGTCTCTTCACTGCTCTCTGTTGATATCCCACAAAAAAGCCAGGGGCTTGGTATTTCATTTTAAATAAATAAATAAATAAATAAATAAATAAATAAATAAATGGTTTCCTTATTTCAGTTTTTGATGCTAAAATCCAAGATTTACCCTGCATGTCTAATTTCTGCTGAGTCCCTATCCCCAACTACATCACATGGTGGCATGTGGCATCATGGTGGGAATGTATGTAAGAGGAGAGGTTATGTAAGACAAGAATAGGAAGTAATCTGGAGTCTGGCTCACTCCTTTATAGCAACTCACTCTCCAGTGAGCTAACCAAGGTCTCAAAGAATGCTTTAAATCTGTCCAGGGACAGATGACTGACTGAATGTCTTAAACTTCCCCTTCCAGGCCCCACCCCTCACAGGTCTATGTTAATGTCATTACTGAAGGTCAAGTTTCAGGTCCCTGACTCTGTGGGGGCAACATTCAGACCCTATCCAAACGTAGCACCTGTTAATGGCAATGAGACCCCGAGCCCTAGCTCTGATGGACTCAGTGGGCTCCTTGGCTTGTCCACATATCCCATCCAGACCCACGAGCAGAGGACAGGCTGGAGAAGGTGGAGCATGGTGATGCTGCTTGTGTCCTCTGATACTGAGGCTTGGTGATGTTGATGATGTTAAAGGGGACATAAAAAACAAATGGGTAGATTCAGACACTTTTAATACACATATACACACACATACACACACATACACATATATATTGACAACACTGAGTCTCAAAGCTGACGTCATATATTTCTGATGCCTTTCTTTTCCTTGCTGATAAATGCATAACACAGCATAGTTATGGTGGAAACCTTGAGATGGTACTGATGCTCACAGTTATCTCCATCACCAGGTTAAAAATTTCCCTTTAATATTCATGGTGCTCCTACCTTGAATAAAAATGTGCCATAGGGAGCCGGGCGTGGTGGCGCATGCCTTTAATCCCAGCACTCGGGAGGCAAAGGCAGGTGGATTTCTGAGTTCGAGGCCAGCCTGGTCTACAGAGTGAGTTCCAGGACAGCCAAGGCTACACAGAGAAATTCTGTCTCGAAAAACCAAAAAAAAAAAAAAAAAATGTGCCACAGGGTGATGTTTGGGATTTTGTTTTGAAAGGAATGGTCCTTGCAAGCCTACACCTCACAGGGTGGAGAGGGAATGGTATAGATAAATGGCTGTCCTTTCTTTGTCCTGGAAGAGCTTCTGCGACAGGATCAGGCTCCTGCATTCTCATTCCTGACTTATTGACAGGTAGAAAATGCCCTGTCACAAGGAACATTAGCCCAGCTTCTTGCCCCAGTGAGAACTGGGGAGGTGGCTTCCAGTGAAGCATTGTTATTTCTAGGAAATACTGATATGGCTTCTTAGCTCTGCCAGGGTTGTCTTGTCCAGTGACTAAGTGCGAATATCTCTTCCTCTTCTTACTCTTAAGCCGTCTTCCCTCTCTGCTGATTTCAAGTACCAAACATGACTGGAAAAAAAAAATCAGTGAAATGATTCCTAATGATATTCTGCTGTACTCACAGATCAGTTATCATCAGAGAGGCGTCACCCAGCAACTGGTAGGAGCAGATGCAGAGACTCACAGCCAAGCAGTAGTCAGAGCCAGGGAAACCCTGGAGAAGAAGGGGAGAAAGGATTGTTAGGAGCCAATGGTATTGGGGACACCATGAGAACGTGGCCTACAGGATCAACTAAGCAGGGTTCATTGGGGGATCATGGAGACTGAAGTGACAATCACACACCCTCTATTGGTCAAAGCTAGGTTCTCTGCGTATCTGTTATGGTTGTGTAGCTGGGTTGTGGGACTCCTAACAGTGGGAGTAGGGCTGTCTCTGAGTCTTTTGCCTGCTCTTGGGACCCTTTTCCTCTGACAGGGTTGCTGCATCCAGCTTGATATGAGAGTTTGTGCTTAGTCTTATTGTAACTTGTTATGCTGTGTTCAGTTGATATCCTTGGAAAGCCATTTTGTTGTTGTTGTTGTTGTTGTTGTTGTTGTTTTAAGAGAAACAGAGGAGGAATGGATCTGGGGCAGAGGGGAGTAGGGTTGGGAGGAGTGAAGGGAGGGGAAACTATGGTCTTTATTTAATGTTTGAGAGAAGGATAGATGATGATGATGATGATGATGATGATGATGATGATGATGATATTCAGATTCCTAGTGTCCCATTGCTGAAAAAAAACCAACTAGTACTAGGATTGACACTAGGACTACCTGCAAAGGCTTGTACCACTAGAGTAGATAGGGCCTTCCACATCACTCATTAATCAAGACAATATCCCACAGACTTGTTGCCTACAGGCCAATCCTAAGGAGGCAGTTTCTCAGTTGAGACCCCTCTCTTCCCAGATATGTCTGGGTTTGCTGGAAACCGTGAAGCACAGCTGCTTAACCACCTGGTCTGTCCTCAGTTTATAGACGCAGACTCCAGAGCCCAGCAGACGTTTTTTTCCAGAATTAATGGCTCCTAGGTGGTGGCTGGGGAGACTTGCCCTCTCCCTGGGCTCTGTCATCTCTCACAGGCTCAGTTTCACTCAGAGGCTCCTAGGGTGATGAAAGTTAAAGTCGGCCAATTTGGGTAGCTGATGCCCAACCCAAAGGAACACCCTCGAGGAGTCTGAGTTAGGCTGGAGACCCCTAGGCCACATCCCGACTAGAGTGTGAGGTTCTGAAATCCTCCACAGCTCCAGATGTGCCTCAGAGAGCAGCATCCTGTGCAGTCAAGGCAGGGTTATTGACAGAATAGCCTAGAGATCTGCTGTAGTGGTGGGCTAAGCAGGACTCAGGCTGCCAGCGGCAGCAATTGGGAAGTTTCTGCTTGATTCTCTACCCTTAACCAGGGCTCTGGGCCACAGGACACACTCATGCAAGGATAGAATGGGGAAGTGTCTCGCCCTCTGTGATGAGCACCTGGAGTCCAGGTAGCGTGGTTGTGTTTATCCAACACTGAACCCATCACAGCAGTCCCCGGGACAGAGGCTTGACGGCACAGGAACAGAGATGGTGTCATGTCATGCCGTGTTTCCTGCCTGTCTTCAGGAACTTTTGCGGTACCATTTCTAGGACTTTCTGGCATGTTCTCCTTCTGCCGGGTGGGGTACTGTACTTGTGGTACCTCTAAGATACTAGAATGGACAGAAGTTTCTGTGGCAGAGCTTTGGTCTGACCATTTGTTTAGGGAATCTGAGCTATGATGGAAAAGAGAAAGGGCTTGCAAGCTGCACTCACTGTGGCTGATTTTGACCTGCCTCTGAATCATGATTTCTTTATTTTTTTGTTTTATTCAAGTATTTACGGAGTCAACATTATTGTGTGCCCGACACTATTGAGAATCAGTTTAACTTAACTCAGAGACAATACCACTGCAGTCCTCATGGGTCAGGCACTGTGAAAAAAAAAAAAAAAAAACGCCTGAATTAACCAACCTCAAATGAGGACAGATGTTTTTGATTTATGGTTTTAGCCTGTGGGCTCTTGGCTCTTGTTTCTTTTGGCTTATGGCATCACATGATATCACGCAAGGAGAGTGTGGTAGGAGAGCCTTGGTATCAACATGTTGGATGTGAAGCAAACAGAGAGGGGAGGGGCAAGGATCTTCCAATCCCCATCAAATGCATGTCTCTCATGACCCAACTTCCTTACTAGATCCCGCCTCCTGGAAGTTCCACCACATTCCCATGGTGCCACAGGCTGCCGAACAAACCTTCAGCACACAGACATTTACAGGATGTTTTGGATCCATGCCGCAACAACTTCCCAGGACAGGGTTCACCAAGCCAGTAACTATGAAGACTATGCTAGCTAAGAAGGGCAGGTGGAGACATTTGCATTCCTGGAGTGTTTGTTAATGAACCAAAGAAGGCTTTGTGACTTGAAATGAAAAGTGGGCACCAAGCCAAGAATGAATTACTCCAGGAAACTCTCCACAGTGCCTAGGGAACTCCTGTCTTGCTTGGTATGATATCTGTAGATGTTTCTGGATTTTGGATACTTTATTCAGAGACTTAAACTGAACCCCTCCATAAAGAATCTGGTCGTGTATCCAAAGAAAACTTAAAAGAACCCAAAATCATAGCATGAAAACATACAGCTTAGGGGAAGAAGTGTTTTTTAGAAACTTGACTCAGACCATTTTGCTGTTCTTCAAAATCCGCTTAAGGCTTTGCTGTCAGAGCATACTGTAGTGGGAAGGAGGGCCCTTCAGACACTCTTAATCATACATTAATGGTCAAAAGGACAGTTTTAGGGTATCCCACCAGTACTCCAGGGAGGGCCATGGAATTCACCAAAGGGATGGCGCCTCTGTGGTTCCTAGAGACTTCTGGAGCCATGTCATCTGGGCGTTGAGGCAGTGCCCTGTGGTTTCAGTAGTGGGGCCTCCTGCTTGGCAGATTCACATCCCGTTTATGTAACAAGCCAGTGTGACTGCCATCCAGACTGTAGTGTCAGTATAGAAGCCTGAGGGTTGGCAGAACATCCTGCAAGGGTTGTAAGGATCGAGTTAAATGTGTTTTCCTTTAACTTGATTATTGGAAAAGGCAAAAATAAAAATAAAAAAATAAAAAACCCAAACTCTAGTCAGTATCCATGTGTACTTGCGGCATCAGGGTCTCTTGCTTGTGCTCTTTTAGGGTGACGACTGATAACTTTCAGAGGGTGGGACCGTCATGCATGGGGTGGGTGAGTTAGCTTCTGTGATGAAGTGCTGCTGTTACACCTGCCCTGAGCTACTGACAGGAGCCCCTGCCACCCACCTCCCAGACATCCTCCTGCCTCTGTGCCAACTGTCTAGACTGAACTTACTTCTCTCTGGCCTGAAAACCAATATGTATCCTCTGTTCAGAACCCTCAGATCCTTCCTCAGAGGATTGTCCGAGCACCGTTCCTGTTAATAGGCTGATTGATTACTCTTGTAGGAGAAACCTCTAGTATCTCAAACCACAGTGCTCCTCGGCGCCACTGGCTCGGCTTCCTGGGTAGACGAGTCCTCTAAGAAGCAAGAGCCTCCGAGGAGTGGGCAGAATCTATGTGTGTGGTAGGGGCATTGTGCTGAGCTGTGAAGGAGAATCCAGGGTCTCCATGTGTGCCGTGGACCCTGACAGTGATGCTTCTGGCAGGGGTCACCTCTGCCTTCAGGAAACATGCCATTTGGCTCCTTCCCGCCTTCCTTCTGTTCCCTTTTCTCTCTTGCAAGGACTAAACCCGCAGATCCTTCTGCTCTAGATGAGAGTCTATCACTAAGATCCACCTCTAGCCTTTGCTTTTTGTACAATAACTAAGTCCCTTGGATCAAAGCGATTTCCTTCCCTTGCGAACTCTGCTGTAACCAAGTGAAAAGCACAGAAATCTACCTCCTGGTTCTCCTCCATCATAGCCTTCATCAGCTGAGGGAACAACTTGGGTCAGTCCGGTCAAGCAGTTTGTGGTCTCTCTTAGGCTCATGGCCGTGCTGATCCCCTGCTGTGGGGTTTGCCTAGATCTCCGCACATCTTAGAGTTCTCTGGGTAGATGCTGTGTAAGAGTATCACAGGCCAGAATTAATGCACCTCAATTTAAAAGTGAGGGGCCTTTGTTTTTATGGGTTTGGGGACTTGCTTTTTTTCCACTGCAAAGTCCCTACCCACCATAGGGTACAGTTTCAATATTGTGCTCACGCGGCTTCCCAGCAGCTTCAGTTCCGAAGATTAGAAGGGTCTGTTTTCTTTCCCCTGTTAACCTCCGTGAGTGATTACCTTTAATAAAATTGTTTCTTAATTTTACAACAGAGATAGAGGCCAATATGCAAACAGAAGTTATTTGCTAATTATTTAGGGCTGACAGAATACTGGTTCCTCTTAGGGGGACCATATGGATTATTTTGGATGAATCTTGCATCTTCAAAATCTGAAATTTAGGCGATGAATATTAACTAGTAGTTTCCTGGCCCGTTTGAGGTTTGAGTGTACTTCTCCTTATTCCATTCTGGCTGCGAGGCTGTGCAAAATCAGGCCTAGTTGAGCAAATAGATGTAAGGGCAGGGGCACAATGCTTTGGACCCTTTCTTTCCTAGGCCCATGGGGAAGAATTTGACCCTTGGACACCTCAGATTCCATAGCCAGAGAGAATCCATGAACCACAGATGAGGAAGAAGCAGGTTCTAAAGGACATGTGGACCCATGTCTACAAGTGGTATCTGAAATTGGACACAGGGAACTGAGAAGAGCATGTAGACATACAGCCTACAGAGTATGCTGGTACCCAAAGGCATCGGTACAGACTCCTGCCTGCATTTAGTGCGTGTTTAGTGAATGCTTTTCTGGTGCTGGCTGACTGACTGTTAAACATGAAGTAGTCACTTCACGATGGGACACACGTAGTCCCCTTCTGTGCTGGATTCTACGGTTTCGTAATTGTGACAGACATTAAATATCTGAAGCTGCTGAAGGGAAGGCATAAGATGTATTTCAGGGGAGGCAATCTCACAGAGTCATAAATCCTCCTTTCATGTAGTGATGGGCTTTGTGGGTTGTAACTGAGCCCAGGGTGCTGCTCAAGATCAGACTCAGCACAAGTACCACACACTAATGAGTGGTTGGTTTGCTTGGTAGCTTATAAGAAGTATCACAGTATTTAGAGACTTGGACATTAAAATGGTAGGATGGTCTTGATACTCACATGCTATGACTTTCTCTGCAGAAAATGAGAGTAATGGTGGTGCTGGCATGCTATTCGGCATTCTGCTGGCCTCAGGACATCACTAATTATTTCTGTTTGTGCTGTTACTCTTATCATTATTGCTATTATTAACTGTTGTTTTTGTTGTTCCTGTCAAGGAACATGGTTTGGGATTACTAAAAAATTAGTGTTCCCAAAATAAAACATTGTGCAGATATGAAATGTCAGGATTAGGTGTCCTAAGCAACGTTGACTATTTTCTATATTAAAACCTAGTCCTAACTATTTTATGCCCCAAAGAACTGAAAACAAATGTTCAGGCTAGGGCTGTAACTCAGTGGGGCAGTGCTTCCCTGGTAATACCTAAGGTGCTGGATTCTGTCCTTAGCACCACAAAAACCATAACCAAAACCAAAACCAAAACAAAACCAAAACACAAACCAGCAAACAAAAAGCAAGTGGTCAAGCGCATACTTGTCTGCGGAGATGGGGGATAATGGAGTGACAGTATTCACAGTCAGAAGAAGATGGAAGCGACCCAAGTGTATGATAATGGTTCGGGGGTTTTGGAGAAACCCAAGTGTGGCATATACAGTTCTTCTGTCAACCATAAAAGAAATGGCGTGCCAGCAGCCAGTCACAGTGTGATTCTCTTTATTGAAAAATCTCAGAATAAGTAAGTCTATGGAAACAGAAATCATATTAGCAGTTTCCAGGAGCCATGGGAGAGAGAGAAGGGGGAAAGAATTGCTTAATGAATATTGGGCTTTATTTGGGCGTGATAAAAAAATGTCCTGGACGGTGGTCGTACAATGTCGTAAATGTGCTAAATTCCCTGCTGCTTAGCTTTCTTAGTGTGGGAAGGTGCTGTGCAGGCTATTTGGGTGAGACAAGGCATCAGGAGTCTTACACAGCTGTGATCCCCAAAGACAACAATACTAACCCAAGAAAGGTGTGTTCACGAGTACTGTAGTGGCATGCCGTGTAAGGGGGAGCCACTCTCTGATTGCATTCATACCTGTTCCTTAGAGAGATTTCAGTAAATCTAGTCAAATGCTTTTGGCTGGGGCGATCATAAGCCCTAAGATGAATTTACTTCTGGGTAGCTACATCACTATAGCATCAAACTGCTTTCTAAACATCAGTGCTTATTTGCATAGATGGATGCTATCCTCATCCTTCGTCAGAGAGGCGTCTCTTTAGAGTTCACAGCAATGAATGCAGAAACATTTGGCTGCTCAAAGTGCTGAGCAGAAGAGACAGTTAACTAATGACTCAGCCTTAAACAGGACATTTGTACAATCTTCTCTAATGCTCCGGGAATTGTAGAATAATGATACAAATAATATAAGAGCCAGAAGATAGGAAGAAGTGTGGTAAAATATTATTTTGGGGGCCTTATAAAGTGACTTCAATCACACACTCATAGCTTTGATTGCCCACACTAAGCCTATACAAGACTGGACCTGTCAATATCTGTTTATGGATGATGGGGAGGGGCTCATGGGGCTCCACCCCTCCTGATAAGCTATTGTCTACTAAAGGATTCTAGAGAGGGAGTTTTTAAATCTTCAGATGTGTGCTTGCTGGTAAGCCCACCAGTTGATCGTTCAGTGCCCATTATTACACGGGTGGCCTGAGGTCAACTCAGTGGGTCACAAAACAAAAACCCATGAACAGGAAAGGGACCTATGAGGGAGGGGGTTGCTGACTGGTAAGGGAGGAGATAATAGAAGGTGTAGGGTAAAAGTAATCAGAATCCATTATACACATGTGTAAAGAAGAAATGTAATTAATAAAAACATCAGGTGGAGAGTGTTGAGGAAGACATCTGCCATTGATGTCTGACCTCCATTTGTAGGTGGACACACCTGCACAGGTGCACACAGATCTACATGAATGCACACAACACACATGTACATGTATGTTTAAATAAATAAAGCAATAAGAGGAGAAAGTGACATTGCTTTATTGTGATACTTTAGTATTAATTTTTCTTTTAGAGATAAGCCATGATATATAAATGAAATAATTTAAGCATAAAAAAGAAAAAAGTGAAATTCTACAACTGGATAATCATAATTCTACCATTTTTCTTGAGTGCTTAGTATTTAAAGCATATTAAAATGTATAATATGTTCTTTAATAAATGGACGGACTTGCTCTACCTCCTCAAAAGAGGAATATGTTCCACACTTAGCTACCTTATTTTCAGGTTGAGATTTTCATGAAGCTTTGTATAAAGCCATAAATGTGGCTATTGTAGTCACTGCCAAAGCAGACAGATAGCAGCCTGGCATTTTTTTCAGATTCTGAGCGGGGGAGATTCGGGCTTTATCTTCAGTCTAGAGGCAGTGGGACCTGGGAGAATGGAGTGAACAAGTGAGATGGACTGATAGCCTACTTGATTAGAACTATAGTTTAGACTCTGAGGGTTAAGAAAAGTCACCAGATGACAGCAGATGCTGGCAAGGATGTGGAGAAAGAGGAACACTCCTCCATTGCTGGTGGGACTGCAAGCTTGTAGAACCACTCTGGAAATCAGTCTGGCGGTTCCTCAGAAAACTGGACATAGTTTTACCGGAAGATCCAGCAATACCTCTCCTGAGCATATACCCAGAAGGTGTTCCAACTGGTAATAAGGACACATGCTCCACTATGTTCATAGCAGCTTTATTTATAATAGCCAGAAGCTGGAAAGAACCCAGATGTCCCTCAACAGAGGAATGGATACAGAAAATGTGGTACATTTACACAATAGAGTACTACTCAGCTATTAAAAACGATGAATTTATGAAATTCTTGGGCAAATAGATATATCTGGAGGATATCATCCTTAGTGAGGTAACCCAATCACAAAAGAAGTCACTAGATATGCACTCACTGATAAATGGATATTAGCCCAGAAACGTAGAATACCCAAGATACAATTTGCAAAACACAAGAAAACCAAGAAGAAGGAAGACCAACGTGTGGATACTTCATTCCTCCTTAGAATAGGGAACATAATACCCATAGGTCTTGCAAACTTTATATGCCCCAGTACAGGGGAATGCTAGAGCCAAGAAGTGGGAGTGGGTGGGTAGGGGAGCAGGGCGGGGGGGGGGAGGGTATAGAGAATTTTCGGGATAGCATTTGAAATGTAAATAAAGAAAATATCTAATAAAGGAAAAAAATTGAAAAAAAAAAAAAGGAAAAAGAGAAAAGAGAAAAGAAAAGTCACCAGAGTAAAGTTCCGATGAGTTCAAGTTTACAGAATCAGGACAGGCCTCGTGTGGCCAAACCATCTTTTCTATAGAGGCACCTACAGGATCGGTTAAACATTTAACTGTGTAACAGCAGCAAGCACTACCGAGTAACCTGAAGTAAACTCACCCCCTCTCCTACCCTGGGAGGACACATTCCAGGAACAGTTCTGTGCTTTGAAGGAACTAAAGTCAGTAGACCCTTGGCCTGTTTTCTTGGAGTGTTCCCACAAGCCCTCAGATTTCTCTGCGTGTGACTTTGTTCCTAGAATGTGCTCCAACAAGGCTTGGGGGTTGGTAATCAGCGGACTGTTTTCCAGTTACACAGATGATGGTGGCATTCTGCCCTCAGTGGCTGAAGGCTCCATGGGTGTTTGGGGTGTGAGTAGAAGAGAGTCCCTGACCCTGCTCCATTCAGCTGGGAAGATATTGGGAAGACTGTATGGGGACATTGATTGAGACAGCTGTTTGTTTTGGATCTTAGCTCGTTTCAAGTGGACACTAGAAGTCTTATTCTTCAGTGTGTACCTCAGGCGATAGGCTCTGACTGTAACCCAAACCAATCCATACCTGTTCTTTTCTCCTTTTAGCAGGGTGAGTTTCTACTCCACAGTCAATATCGGCCAAGGTTATCAAGCATTTTCTTTGTGTGAGTCATTTACAAAGATCACCCATTCGTCATCTTCATGGTTAACTGCCCTCGCCCTCCTCGCCAACGTGGCCACATAACTGCTGCCCTGGCTTATGAGAGTTTATGGAGTGTGGCACCAGCCAAGAGTGACCTGAAGTGTTCAGACGGAGCTGGCAATAGGATCTAGCCTTTTCTCTTCAAGGTCAGTTGGTTTGCTAAGCCAACAGTAAGTTGATGGAGAGGAAAATTCATTATAATTAGACATTCTGTGTCTGCAGCCATGGAGTGGATTTATAGACCACATTACTGCAGCTGGGTGTAGGGAGAGGAAACACACATGTGATACGGTGCTGAGCCCACTGCAGTAGGGACTCCAACAACCATCCATTCAGGTGATACCTGTTCTGTCCAGGACAGGATGATGTGCAGTTGGAGATGGCTAGGGGTGCCCTTTGGCTAAACTATGGAGGGTTAGAACTGGCAAAGCTTCCCTTCTCCCGAGGGCTGCATGCCAGGCCCTACAGAGCAAGTCTTTAATAGGAAACCAGAGAAAGCCCAACTATGCTCCCATATCACCACGGGGAATATGTGTTATGGACATCCAAGATGATGAGAATCTCTGGCGTCTTAGGGAAAAATTCAGCTATAGAGGAGAGTCGTGGTGAAGAGGACATAGGCTTAGGTGTGTGAGGTATGTGTGACACTGATGGCAAATGTGGTCTCCTTGGCAGAGAGCAGCCTTGAGGTGGTTTGCATGAGAAAAGTCCTTCCCGTTGGCTCACGCACACTTGACTGGTAGCCCTGATTGGTAGGTCACAGAAGCTCTAGGCAGTGCAGCCTTGCTGGAGGAAGCGCATCGCAGGAGATGGGATCTGAGAGTTGATAGCCTTGCTTCTAGCCCATGGTTGCTATTTCCTTCCTGTGGTTGAGATGTGGTCTCTCAGTTTCATGCTGCAGTCCCTTGATGTCCTTCTATTATGGATTCTCACTCTGGAACCATAAATAATCTCATAGATTGTCTTAGTTAGGGTTTCATTGCTCTAAAGAGACACCATGACCAAGGCAACTCTTACAAAGGCAAACATTTTATTGGGTCTGGCTTACATTTTCAGAGGTTCAGTCCGTTATCATCATGGTGGAAACATGGCAGCATGCGGGAAGACATGGTGCTAGATAAGAGCTCTACACCTTCATCTGAAGGCAGTCAGGAGGAGGGTCTGGATCCACACTGAGCAGAGCTTGAGCATAGAAAGCTCAAAGCCTACCCTCACAGTGACACACTCCCACCAACAAGGCCACGCCCACTCTAACAAGACCATACTTTCTAATAGTGTCGTTCACCATGGGCCAAGCATTCAAACACATGGGGACCAAACCTATTCAAACCACTGTGTGTGTGTGTGTGTGTGTGTGTGTGTGTGTGTGTGTGTGTGTGTGTTTGTTTCTGGTCATAGTATTTTATCGTGTTACTGGGGAAAGGCTATGCTCGTAGCCTGAGAATGATTCTCAGTTCAAGCCTCTGGAAGCTGTGCATGGCCTCTAGCTGAATCCTGAGTCTAGGTGTTGCCAATAAGAACCTGGTTCACTGGGCTGTTTATTTCTCACCTGTACAGTGGGCACAGCAACTGAAGGGACCTGTGTTTACTGTGTGCCTTTTGACACTAAATAATGTGTTTGCTGTTGAGTGCTTTCAGCCAAGACGCTATTCCAGGCACAGATACTCTTTAAACAAGAAAAGCCATGCATACTCTAGCATTCTGTTTTTTGTTTTGTTTTGTTGTTTTGTTTTGTTTTGTTTTGTTTTTGATTTTTTGAGACAGGGTTTCTCTGTATAGCCCTGGCTGTCCTGGAACTCACTTTGTAGACCAGGCTGGCCTTGAACTCACAAATCTGCCTGCCTCTGCCTCCCAAGTGCTGGGATTAAAGGTGTGCGCCACCACGCCTGGCTTATACTCTAGCATTCTCGATATCTCAGCAGCTGTGCCTCTTTTTTCTAGAGCAGTGTCTCAGTCTTCCTAACACTGTGGTTCTTATATACAGTTCCTCATGTGCTAACCCCCAGCCATAAAGTTATTTTTATTGCTACTTTATAACCATAATTTTGCTGCTGTTAGGGATTGTAATGTAAATATCTGCATATCTGATATGCAGGATATTCGATATGTGGCTCCCTGTGAAGGGGTCATTTGAGCCCCCCAAAGGAGTCACAACCCACAGGTTGAGAGCCACTGATCTAGAAATCAATTTTATTTATATCTTTATCTCTAATCTGTAGAAATGATACAGTTAATGAAGAAGGAGCCGCCTAAATTCACTTTAGAAAGAAAATAAAGTGAGGGGACTTGAGATGGGCAAGATACGGCATTAGGGAGGGCTAGACTCTGGGACATGCTTGTTCCTGAAAGGAGGGGTCAGTAACAGCTGGAGTCAGTAACAATTGTGGTCAGTAACAGCTGCGGTCAGTAACAGCTGTGGTCAGTAAACAGCTGTGGTCAGTATACAGCAGGGGTAACAACTGGGGTCAGTAACAGCTGAGATCAGTAAACATCTGGGGTCAGTAACAGCTGTGGTCAGTAAACAGCTGTGGTCAGTAACAGCTGTGGTCAGTAACAGCTGGGGTCAGTAAACAGCTGGGGTCAGTAACAGCTGGGGTCAGTAACAGCTGGGATCAGTAACAGCTGGGGTCAGTAACAGCTGGGATCAGTAACATCTGGAATCATTAACAGCTGGGGTCAGTATCAGCTGAGATCAGTAAACAGCTGGGGTCAGTAACAGCTGGGGTCAGTAAACAGCTGGGGTCAGTAANTCAGTAAACAGCTGGGGTCAGTAACAGCTGGGGTCAGTAAACAGCTGGGGTCAGTAACAGCTGGGTTAGTAACAGCTGGGATCAGTAACAGCTGGGATCAGTAACAGCTGGGTCAGTAACAGCTGGGGTCAGTAACAGCTGGGGTCAGTAACAGCTGGGTCAGTAACAGCTGGGGTCAGTAACAGCTGGGTCAGTAGGCTTTCACTGAGGACATGAAAGAGCAAGCATAGTGCAGGGATGAACATTAAGTCAGTACTACACTAGCCCCTCCCCCAGCTTGGTCTCTAGTCAGGTGCTTAGAACCACAGGGCTGGCATGGAGAGTGTGGGGCATAAGGATAACAGGCCAGTCCTTAAGCCATCTTCATTATCTAGTTAGAAATAATTTCTGGAGTTTTCAGCATTGTTGGTGCTAGGGTACCTGCCAATTTGGCCTTTCCACACTTGGCCTCTCCCTCAGTGGGAACTAATGTATATGTGACCCTGACATCATTATTACTGAGGTTTGCAGAAATGATAGGTTGGATCTTGAGTTCATTATTTTCCTAGTGTCATTTCACGTAAAACTGTGTGATTCCAGGACTTGGTTATAGAACTCATGTTTGTGTTCCCAGAAGCCCCATCTGTAATCTCCTAAGCTTTAGCATCTTCTATGAAGACGTTTCCTTGTATTGGATCATTCAGCAAGTGACTGATCCCAGGGCAGGCCACATCTTACCAGGCAATAGGTGTCCCTTCCATGAAAAGGGACCCCTTGAGAGGTACTGTTCACACTGCAATTATTTATTCCCCTGTACCCCTCAAAGCCTGACATGGAATGAAGTGAATTAAACAGGTGGTGTTTAACTGAGGTCCCATCTCCTATGCATGCTGTGTTCTGCACAGGTCCAGGGACTGACTAGGGCTTTGAAGGAATGAAGAAAAATTAAACACACAGAGAAAAGCTGGAACCAGGTAATCTGGACTCGCTGAGTATGCCAGAGTCCCTGCTGACTTACAGCTTTGTGGAATCCTGCATGACATGTGGGTTTCTACACCATATCCTCTAGTACAGGAAGAAGTGCTATCTCAAGGCGTATTAAAAGAAACAGAAACCCACTCCAGACACCAGTGCATTCTTTCCGTTGTGAGGAGACACCAGATGCTCTGGGCTGTGCTGAGGGAATTCACTCCTTCCTCACCCACACTTGCAGGCACCTGTACCAGGGCTTCAGGGAAGTAGGGTACTTGCCTTTCCCTCCCTCACGGTTTCCTTGAATGGCTCTCACCAACTTGCCTTTCAGAATGTCCCACCTTTCTGGCTTTCCCACGTACATTTCCTTTGAGACTTGGTATCCTTGGGAGGAATTCCCCATAGACCTTGACCCCTCTGCCTGCTTACGAAGGCGAGGAGAGGCTATATCCAGAGTATGGAATACTGACACAGACTGCCCGGTAGCCTTCCAGGGTAGGGGCTCTGGATGATTATGGGTACCCAACAAGGGTGAAGAGAGCCACAATAGACTGTTCCTGAGGCTTGCTACCAAAATTGTCTGGACTGGGATGGTGTGTCCAAACTAAGAAGCACAGAGGTCCAGTTCCTTAATCTTTGAGAGGAGTCACTCCCCTCCCTGGTCCTTGTAAGAAGTAACCAAGCCAGCCAAGGCTATACAGAGAAACCCTGTCTCGAAAAACCAAACAAAACCAACCAACCAACCAAACAAACAAACAAAGAAGTCACCAAGCATAAAACACTGACACCCACAGGCCAAGTCTCAGATTCTTTTGGCCACTTGAGCAGTTTGAGTACCTCCCTGCTACCCAGCACCAAACAGTGAGTACCTACCTGCCTGGTTTATTAGCCAAGCTGAGGAGCGGATGGGAGTCAGCGACTCAAAGCATGTTCCAGAATTCCTTTCGGTGAGGACCCCATTTCTCTCTGTTTATCAGACATCTACTTTGTGGTCAGCTGAATTATATCCATATGGTTTCTGGCCATTAATGGTAAATTTTGAAAGTGAGTTTATGATCCTTTATTGCTGCATAGATGGGAATTCCTGGGCCACCAGGAACTTAGGGCACATGGGTAGAAATGGTCTTGCTGGGTAGAAACACAGAGGTGCAGTTTTAGAGCGTCATGTTTCTAACAAGTGCCCTCTACTGTCCTCAGAGCCCAGGATGAGGAAGAGTTAGCTGATGATTGTGCACTCTTAGAGAAAAGTACCCATGCCACTGAATGGCAAAGTAGACTCAGTGAGCCGTGATCTTCCACCAAGTCTTCAGGGGGTTATTATGGGAAGAACATTTTGTGGCCCAAGCTTGATTGACTGATGGCAGAGAGAAGTTTGCTGCAGTGGTGAATTCTCAGCTACCCCCTGCTTTGACTGCGCCCCAAAGTCTCTTGCTTCTCAGGAAATGAGTAGAGGGGCCCTGTGGCTGTGTTGCTCGCAGAATGTAACTGCCCTCCAATTCCGAGGTCTAACGGATCTATGGCAAACAAGGTGAATGCAACCATTGTGTCTGTTGTTCCCAGAGTGTGGCATGTCCCAGCTGTTTGGCAGCGGGTGAGCTTGTGTGAAGGAGAGAGGTCGGAGCGTGACTGCTTGGGAATCAGGGATGGGGACAACTCTATATCTGTTCACTAAGGACGTGCTTTGCTCAGTCTGGACCCATCCTCTTTGAGCAGCTGCTGCATACATTTCTAGTTCCTAGAGTTAGAGAAGTGGAAGCAAAAAAGTGGCAGGCCGATGCAAAAACTCTCTGTCAGGAAAGGGGCAATCGCTGACTGTTAGGGGTGACTACCAGAGCTGAACGCATTAGCCACCCAGATGAGGGGGAGTTGCTGCTAGAGCTGATCCCCTCTATTGGGGGTGGGGGGAGTAGGAACTAGAGATGACCTGGTGGCTTGTAGAGCCCTACTTGTGGAAAGCCTTAGTGTCTGGGATGGAGTGGCATTCCCAGGCCTTGGAGATCGTCTAGGACTCTAGTTTACAAAGTTGCCTCTGCTCTGTTCCTAGGGGAATGTTGGAGGGGAACGCTGGGTCTGTATGACTGAGCCCTTGTCTCTGATTTCATTATGGCTGGGCAGCTGTCAGTCTCTTGTGTGTTTTCCATGGTTTTCAGGTTTCTTGGTTCTTGGGTTATGGTTTGGTTTAGTTTGGTTTGGTTTGGTTTGGCTTGGCTTGGCTTGGCTTGGTTTGGTTTGGTCCTATACCCTAAGGAGCATGTTTTTTTAACTGATGATGGATAACAGCCATTCAGCCATTTCGACTTCACCATACTGACATGTGTGTTTGTCGAGGTTGAGTTCACATTTTTCCCTTTACTCACTTTGGGAATGTTTGAGGTTACACTGACTTGTTTAGTCTGCCATGCTCACAACAGTGCAAGCTGTCTTCTTTTTCTTAACCAAAGGAACCCATGTCAGAAAAGCAGTGAGTTTCAGCGTTGCCAATATGCCAGCTCGTCCGTGTGGAGTGATCAGGGAATTCCAGGCGTCTTCTGGTCTTGGCCCACCATGTCCTGAGCTCATTAAGAAGGCCCAAGAGTTCTTGAAGAGTGGTGTCCAGGGTAGCAGAAGGCTGCCATTTGCACCTGAGATGCCAGCAGGTTTGGGGTGCCCTGCTGACTGGAGCACTGTGGTTGCAAGCTGCTGGCCACTCCTGGCCCTCCCTTTTGTATGTGACAGATGTCTGCACAGCTCATTTACTTGGATTAATTACCTCAGATTGGGTCTGACTGTCCAAGTGTTAGCTCTTACTTTGCAGCTTTGTGGCTTGGCTTCACAGTTCAGCAGGCAGGGGAAGGAGGCGCAGAAGAGCTACAGAGCCTGCAACTGCTTCCATGTCCTCTGGATTGAACGCTTCGGTGAGGTGGGTGGGCCAGGTACCCCTAGACAGAGGATAGCGGGTAGTCTCCTGATAAGAGGGCTCTAGGCAGTAAGTATGGTGTCCCCTGTAGATTTAGACTACAGCAAGGTGGAGACCTTCTAAATTGGCGAAATTCCATTCCTTATGCTCCGGATGGGGCTGTGGTGCCTGTTTGCATGCTTAGGTGAGGGTCACATGAAACTGTATTTTGCTTCCTGAAGGTAATGGAAGCTTAGCCTGGAGCTGGGTTTGTTGGCTTTAGCAATGAGAGTGAGTGGGTGATGAATTCTGAATGATCATCAGAACTACCTACCGGACAGTAGAGAAGTGTCCATCATGGTCCACACAAGGCACACACAAGCTGGGGAGTGGAGTCCAACCCTGTTCCCAGCTGCTGGTTTCGAACATGGAGCTTTTCCCATTCCAAGGCTTGGACTACCAACTCCACCTGGAAGTCTCATGTTTGCCGAATGTCCAGGAAGCCTCTGTGGGCTCCTGCTTCCTACCTATCCTCTGGCACTCCCTAGCTAGGCCTCATCTAACTGGGCTGAAATGCCATGCTTTGGAGTCTCTCCCAGTCAGCACCGTGCTATGGGAGGAAAGGGAACCTTAGCCCAGAGCAGTGAATCCAGGCATACTCATGAACATGAAGAGCCCAGTCTTGTCCATCTGAGCCATGGGACTTGGCAAGGTAGGATGGTGAAGGAGCAACTCTGGCTTGTCTCCTAACTGCTGGGGCTCGGGAAGCAAGATCACAGGGAGGTGTATTATCTGGTGACTTGCAGCCATCCTAGAAGGAGGGTATTTGTAAGAGAACAATTTCTACTTGGGGTGTCAGTTGGTTATTCTGAGTCATAGAGGTAGTAGTGGCAGAGTTGGGATCTCTACTTGTCTCTGCTTACAAACCTTGTACCATTCCCTTCATCCCTGTTGCAGCTCCCTTACAGTCAGTAGCCTTTGGTCCTTGGGAGGGTTATCCGGCCAGGTGCTAAGCTGCCTAGGTCCCGGGAAGAGGGCTCTTTGAGATGTACCCACAGTTGAAGCCCATGTATATTGGCCCTCCAATCCTACACCAGTGTAAGGAGTATGTTCCTGACCCCTCTTTCTCTCAGGATTCTGCTGGGGACTCTTGAGTAGGTAAGGTGGAAACATTGGGAGTAGGGATTGGGTGTCAATAGGGCTCTGTGCTGTCAAGAGTGGCTGGACAGCCAGCCTTCCCATAGCCCACTCATAGCCTCTCAGGTTCTGAACCCATGAATCTTATGGAAAGTAGCTCTGGGGTAGATTGAGGGATCTGTGAGATGGAGGTATAGAGATTCAGCTACAGCTACAGCTACAGCTACAGCTACAGCTACCGATACCGATACCGATACCGATACCGATACAGATACAGATACAGCTACAGATACAGCTACAGATACAGCTACAGCTACAGATATATTCCTAAGATTCTTTTTGAAGGTCACATTCTTTGAGTGTCACTAGCTTCCCTGAATACCTTCATTGTATTGATGAGCGATTGTCACTGAAGGGGTTTTTATTTGAAACCTAGTGGCAAACTGTAGAGCACAGCATAAGACATGAAACAGGTGAAATTTGATGATATGGGGGCTGGTCTCTGGCCTCCAGGCCTGGGCCTGTGTAATTTAAAGCAGTTGTCTGGGATATAGACCTGGGGAAGAAGCACTCTGTCCTCTTATGGCTCCCACAGGCCCTCCTGCCCCTGTCTCTAGGAAACCACTGGAAACATCTGCCTGAAACTTGTGTTCCTAAGACACAGGGAGCCATGGTAAGGAGGTATTGGCTGGAGAAGGCTGTGGCCTGGCCTTAGTAGGTCTATGCAGAACTGTTGCAAATTTTATATTTTACAAACCAAACTGTAGCTTTGTAGCTCTGCTGATTTTTTAAAAAGTCTTTTTCCTTACCCAGTGTTTACTCTGAGTACAGACCCCATGGCATAGCGAAGCTGACTGTGCTGTGGTATACGTATTCAAAGGCCATGTGGCTCCATGCAGGAAGATGCTCTTCAATGTACAGAATTGAAAAATCCATCCTGGTCTGAATGAAAATCCCCAGGAAGGAGTTGCCTTAAACTGAAATCTTTTGCAAGGCTGGTTAGCTGCTTCAAACAAACTTCAGTGATTTTGGAGGGTTTGAAACGTGGCAGATCCTGAGGTTAGCTATCATTGATCTTGGGCTAGCCATAGCTCCTTAAATAACCAGGACTTGCCCACTTCCATATCAGAACTAACACCCTGTGAATATCAGGCAAAACACTTTTGGAAAATATGCATGAAATATAGCCATCGTTTCTACCAACTGAAAGACGGAGAGCCATCAGACAGCATCTGAGACCTACAGTTGAGATTCCTTTACTGTATCTACCTATATATTTTTCACCAGTGTATTTGGAAAGTGCCTTGATTTACCACTTTCTCTGTTCTTTTACTATAAAAATTCATGCAACTATACTGGAGTATGGAATTTGGCGATAAATCCGTGTTTTCAGGGCATGACCACTCATATTGGCTCCAGAGTAAACTCTCTGTCATCTTCCTGGAGCTGAGACGTGTGTTTTTGTGTTGATATTGGCTCATCTGCCTCCTTGATGACAGGGCTTAGGGAACTAATCAAAGACATTCTGTATAGTGCTATCAAATATGTATTCTAAGTGGGGATCCAGCTGCCTCTTTAAGCATCTGCTGCCTATGTGCTAAGCAGCAGGGTTCCCCAGTGGCCAGGCTTGCCACACTTCAGTAGATTCCAGCAGCTCTGCAATTGACCTGGAAAGAGCCCAGGACAGGGGCAACGATTGAGAGTTTTCCTATGCACAGCTGCTTTTAAAGAACCCTAGGCCTTGGCCTTCTGTTGTCAGGAAGTTGGCTGCCCTCTGCAGAAAGACACGTGTCATGTGAGCCAGAGGGAGGCGTCCTCGCCTTACCTCCCTGCTGGGCCACCTGGGAACATGTAGAAATATCAAGTGTTAATAGCTGGATTAAACAAGCTTGTGAATCAATTGACGGCTTCCCAAAGCAATCATGCAAAATGTTTCCTCTTAATTAGACTCGAGGCACGAGCCGCTGATTCTCCTGCGGCTTTTGCTCTACATGCAGTGCCTTTGTTGACATGTCTGAGGACATGTTGACAACTGCGCAGAGCCTCCTGAAAGGTGGAACAGTGGAGTACCTGGCGACAGAAGCTGTGGTGGCGTGCCTTTTTCTTGTCGGAGTCAGGCCAGATTGTGTTCGTGTTCTGAGTAGGACTTAGTGAGTTTCTACCCTGGTTATCGCAAAGGTTCTTACAGGGCAGACTCCCTGGAGATCTTAAAAGCCCACTCATGTCTACCCACAGTGTTAGGAAGTGACATCTATTAGTTTCTGGGTCTTGTAGTATAGCTCTTAAAGTCAGTGTCCTGATTCCTTCATATCCGGGTGTAGAGGTGGCCTCAGCATTGAGTGAGTTCCTCGGGTACCATTCCCACTGTGTTCCTAGCTTCTAGCTTCAACCCTTTTACTCTTCTCTCCCCTTGTATCTAAGGTCCCAACATGGCCCATACATTAAAACACAGCACATAAGTAAGAGGCCAGTACAAACGCAAACCCCGTCTTGTACTCAGGAATAAATGATGTTTCTGACGTTGTGAGGTAGACTTGGTGGCCAAGTGTCATTACGTAGCCATGAGGGAATGCTGTAGAGATGGACGTCTGTTGGTAATCTGGAGCTTGGCATCATTGAGGGCCAGACAGCTTCTGTGTGTGTCTGAGTCAAGGGAGTGGCTGTGCCTGAAGCACAGGTGTTCTTGTGATTCGGGAAGGCATGGTCCGGTGTTCCTGGAAGAAATGAGGGTGGCATGCATGTCACGGGGTCACAGTGAGCTCTTCATGCCAGCTTTCTCTTTAGTTCTGATTCGCTTCTAAGGTATGTGAGAGCGTAGAGAGCAACAATTCAAGTCAAACCAGAGTCAGGATTTATGTAAGGTCTAGGCTGCTTCTGGGCTCAGTCTTGGAGATTGACAAGTCACAGAGCTACAGGATAACTCACAGCTTGTCTCTGTAATAGGCATGTGGAAAGCCTCCATACTCTAGAATTGTAACACCTCCCCCCTCCAAACCTTGTGTCATGGTTTGTATATTCTTGGACCAGGGAGTGGCACCATTTGGAGGTGTGGTCTTGTTGGAACAGGTGTGTCACTGTGGGTGTGGGCTTAAGACCCTCACCCTAGTTGCCTGGAAGTCAGTCTTCCACTAGCCGCCTTTGGATGAAGATGTTGGTCTCTCAGCTTCTCCTGCACCATGCCTGCCTAGATGCCGCCATGCTTCCACCTTGATGATAATGGACTGAACCTCTGAACCTGTAAGCCAGCCACAATATTGTCCTTATAAGAGTTGCCTTGGTCATGGTGTCTGTTCATAGCAGTAAAACCCTAACTAAGACACCTTGTAACCCCGGGAAAGCTTTCTCCTATGTTTAACACAAACCTGTTTGACAGCCACACCTGTTCTGAGAGATGTATCATGGGCCACCTGTCTCCAATGGGTCCCTGAGGTGGGAAATACCTGGCTCAGAAATTGCCCCGTGGCTCCTGGAAGCCACCAGGCTGGGAACAGCTGTTTTTCTATATTCCAGCCTTTCTGGGTCCTCAGTAGTTGCATTCAGTGACATGGATCTTTACTGGAAAGAATGGGGGGGGGTGTCTTTTTGACCTGCCAAGCCTGGGCTTAGGCTAAATACTAATAATAGTCCCCATGTGCCTGCAATGCCTGTTTCCAGGCTTTGCCAGTAACTGGAGCACAGGGGCCTCTTGGCTGGCTTTCTGGCCTCCAGAATCTCATCTGTAACACATAGGTGATAACAGTGGTTGGGTCTCATGGTGGTCTTATTCTGATATTAAGGAAAGAGGTCGAATCACATGGCCCACTATTTTAAACCCTAAACATTTGTAGTTTTAAGTTTCCCTAAGGAGCCCATGTACATTGGAGTCTAGTGAATAAATCACCCCATCTCTTGTCTGTGGATATTTAGTGGTCTCTAGATCATAGGCACCCCTATGCATTATATCCTGGTAGAGAAACACTTCCAGTGTCTACTTATGATCCCATGTGATTGGATTCTAAACCACAGCATGAATGGGAGATATATTTATCCGTGGGCCTAGCAGGACCAGTGAATGTCTTAGTGTGCTTTCTATTGATGTGCTAAAACACCATGACCAAAGCCAACTTGGCTTTATTTCTGATTATACTTTATAATATGTGATGGAGAGAAATTAGGGCTGGCACTCAAGACAGGAACCTGAAGGTAGGAGCTGAAGCAGAGGCCATGGAGGGATGCTGCTTACTGCCTTGCTCCCCGTGGTTTGCTCAGCCCGTTTTCAACCTAAGACCATCTTCCCAAGAATACCCATGGTGTGGGCCATCCCACATCAATCATTAATAAATAGGAAATGCTCTACAGTGTAATGGAAGCATTTCCTCAGCTGACGATCCTCTTTCCCAGGTAACTCTGTGTCAAGTTGACAATAAACTAACCAGGACAGTGGGGTACCACACTCAGTGGCTTCTACTCCCCTGCAGAGCTTCCTCCTCCATCCTGAGCCTGTCTGTGCTAAGAGGCTCAAGTGAAAGAATCTTTGTTTTTTTTTTTTTTTTTCTCTCTCTCTACTGAGGAAAGGGCCTTGTCTCTAGCTTCTATGGACTTGTGGACTATTTCTTTCTGGGTCAGGATGTTTGAGATTTTTTTTTCAGGAGCCAGTCCTAGGATGCTGCCTATCTCCAGCTACAGTTCCCTGAGCCCTGCCCACAATATTGACAAGTTTACCTTCGAGCGCTCTGTAGTTACCCAGTTCGGTATACATACCTCAACTCACCTGCCAATTAGAGGAGCCAAGCAGGAAGGATGCTGGGAGTTCATGTTTGAATGTAGATGGCTTCAGCCATCCATACTGTTGGCCGAGCTGCTTCCTACATGCTGTGTCCCCTTGTGATGTCATCTGCTCCGACACCATCTCATGCCCAGCTAAGTCATCTTACCTGAGAGACGAGGCTACCAAGAAAACGTTTTTGAGCTTGTTTCCAAGAAGAATAAAGAAACCTACATGTACTGTGCTTGCTGCCATTCAGAATCTAAATCCCTGGACCATCTAAGAAAAGGAAGTTAAAAATCAGGATAACTGTCATTAGCTGTAATTGCTTTTGTGCAACTCCAATTAGAGTTTCTGGAGGCCTGGCGTTCCGGGGAGGCCGCCCACGGTTCTCGTGCATTAGAGCGTATGAACTACTGTCATCCACGGGCCAGCTCACAAGGGAGGCATTTGAATGTGAATGTATGTACCAGCTCTTAAAACCTGGTGAACCCACAAAAATATGGTAGCTATTAAAGACATTTTTCCCTCTCTGCACTGCTAGGCACCCCAGGTGACTCTCCCCAAACAATGTTTGCCATGTAGGTCTGAAACCTCCTTCAGTCCCTTTCTGTGGGGGATAGTTCTGTTTCTTGGTAGCAGAGTGGGGACATTTACAAGGCAAGACACTGCCACTGAAAGAGACTGGCTTCATTTTACTTCTTGATTCAGTTTTCTGGTTTTCTTGTTTTGTTTCCTCCTCGTATAATGGAGGAATCCTGCCAGGACCTTGGAAGACTGGTGACCCCCATCATTGCTCTTGGAACAATGTCAGAGTGGTAGTTGTAATGGAGGATACACTGGATAAGATACAAGCTGCTCTAGAACTGAAGTCATCTTCTCATTTCAGGCCTCCTAGAAATCTTATGTGATGGGAAAACAGATGGATGTCCCATAAAGAAAGCCATCCCCCTGTCTACAGAGCATAAAAGATTGTATCCTGAGCACTCTGGAGCCCAGCTAAGAATACACTGACAAATCTATTTGTGGGCTGATGGAGGACATAAAAAAAATTGGTCTGATTGGCAAATGGAATGGTATTGTGCAGCTCCCTAACGCTTGTCAACTGTTTTTGGACCGGGTGTTAAATTATAACTGGAGAGCTGGCATTCTAAAGCTAAACTGGGACTTTCCAAGCTGTCAAATGCAAAGAAAACGAGTAAGTGTCTTTCTCTCCACCCTCCCTCCAGCCCCTGGGACAAAAGCTGACACAGCTTGGACAACACGCACTCCCTGCTGTCGCTGACCAGCTGGGAAGATTCTTATTGTTTACCTCCAACTGGAACAGAATTTCAGTTTTGGCTTCTCCACAGAGGAGTCTAAAATAACCATTTTGGACAGTTATTGGAATCAGAGGAGGTTTTTTTGTACCCTTCTGTAGAGAACCTGTTGTCTGTATGTGCGTTTGAGTCTCTGATGCTGCCTGTGGCATTTTGCCAAGTAGCTTTATACGAGAGTTATAGAAATCTGTCTGAGGCTCTCTTATGGATGCTATGGCCCTGTAGTGCTTGGATAATGTCCTCACACTGAACTGCCATGGCTTCTGCTTTGAGTGGTAGCAGTCATGTTGATTCCCACCTCTTTTATGTATTCTTGCTATAGATAGTATACCTGGGCTTCAGGCATGCTGTGTGTGTGTGTGTGTGTGTGCGCGCGCGCGTGCGCGTGCACGTGTGTATGAATGAATGAATGATATTTTGTATGCATATCAATCACTATGGAGCCTTCCAGATTCCCTGACTTACGTGTCATTGTTCTGCTTAATCATGCTCAAGTGCTTATGTAGTTCCTGGTATAGCAGGACAGGACATATAGCAGGGAGGAGTCTAGAGCTGGCTACTAGATTGGGTCAGAGGGAAGTCAGCGTGAGGCAGAGTTCACGAGTGAGGCATGGGAGGTAGAGCATCCTGCAGACACGATTTCTTTGAAAATATGTGAAGACCAATATGGAGAAATGCCAGGAAAGCAACAACAGAAAGCTATCAGGAGAAAAGGGAACTTGGAAATGTCTCCTCTTCTCTATCCTCCACTCCCTCCTCCACCTTCTCTCCTTCCTCCACCTCCTCTCCCTCCTCTACCCTCTGCCCTTCTCTTCTACCTTTCCCCTCTTCCTCCTGCCTCCTCCTTCCTTCACCTTCTTCTCCCCCTCCTCCTCCCTCCCCTATCTCTCCTCCCCTTCCTCCTCCTCCCCTCCCTCCTCCCCTCCCTCCTCCCCTTCCTCCTCCTCCTCCTCTTCCTCCTCTTCTTCCTCCTCTGCTTGACTGGGACATGGGTCACTTTGCATTTCTATGTTCCATGTGCAGCTGCCTCTGTTGCTCTTGGGTGGACAAGACCCATCTCCTTAACACAAGTGGAGCCAGTGCTCTTCACTTTCTGTGATTGCTTGGAGTGCATGCTGCCTTGCCTTGTGGGAGTCAGATGGAGGGGGTCCCCATAGACACCAGGCTTGGGTCCAAGTGGCTCCTGGGAAGCATGCTTTGGAGGAGTGCCCAGAAGATGCCAAAAAGCCCTGGCTGCTTGTGGGAATGATTGGTAACCGTTTCTGTTGTCCTCAGAGCCCACGCAATTGCTCAGTTCTCTGACACTTGCCTAGCTTGTGTTTGATATTGTGTTCTATGCAGGTCTTACCACAGTCAGGAACCAAAAATACAGAGGACCCCTTTCTGGCTGAGACTGCCCTTCCAGGATTCACTTCAGCTCCCCATCCCAGGCCTGCCAAAGTCTGAACCGTGTTTATTCTCACTCCTCATCTGAAAAGAATGTATCTTTATGTTTCTCTCAATGTCTCATAACAATTGAAAACATTACTTATGCTAACTGTAGAATATAAGGTACACATGTATAAAGGGGTATTTTAAGAAGGAAATGAGGCTTGTTTTATTCATAATCCTCAGGATGCCCTTGTTAGTCATTTGGGGTTCTGTTAGTATTTGGGGGTTCTGTACAAGTGTCTGTTTTCCAAATCACGCTCCAACATCAAATTTTGCTTCCTTCTCTTTTTCTAACAGCATTCTGCTCTTAGTTAGGAGACTTTTGTTTGTTCCAATGTCTCCAATAATGAACATCTATGGAAGTACCATGATTTACATAACTACACCTTTCAGACACTTACGCCTATTCTCGTTTTTTCTCTCCTTTAAATAATATTGTCCTGTGGTTTAAAGTTGCATTTAAGTTTCTATTTGGGGAGCTTACCTCTTCCTCTTGGCCCACTTTCTATCCATAGCTCTGCCTAGAGAAGCATCTTGTCAAGCTGATGCGTATGGGGAACTCATACCTGCCTGGTTTACTTAGTGTATACTTGATGTTTGAATGGATCCTGTCAGCCCACAGTGTGGAGGGATTCTCAGCCCACAGGCAGAAGAACAAGTTTTTCTATGATGCAGATGGAGATTCAGAGTCAGGGCCCACAAGGCAGGGTCCCCTGGGTTTTCTCAAAAGATCTATGTCATGAAAATCAGCTAGTGCTGCCTTAGGGCAGATGGGAAGGCCAAGGAAACTGCTGGAACTGGAACCCATCTTCTAGGTTCCTACGTTGTTAGAAACCTAATCCCCAGGGCAGCACTATTGAGGGGTGGGCTTTCAAGAGATGATTGCGCCATGAAAGTCTGACATGGTCATTGAAGAAGTGGATTCCTAAAGAATCCTAAAGATGAGTTGAGCTCCCTTCCCTCGGGTTGCCTAGAGGAGCAGAAGCAATAGAATGAACGTGTTACAAAGGGGATTGATTTAATGGATTATACAACATAGGGTCCAGCAGTGGAGTTCTGCATCCCGGAGAGGCTGAGAACAAAGTAGTTGCTCAGTCTGCAAGACTGGAGGCCTCAAAGGTCCCGCTGTGGTACTGAAGGCCTGGAGGATTCCTGGAGAGTTTCAGGTCTTCAGATGCTTAATATGGTGTTTAACAAGCTTTCTCTGGGAGGCCAAAGGAGCTGTGTTCTAATGTCAGCAAAAGATTGTATCACTAGGTGGGAAGAAAGTATCTTAGGTTAAGTGTGTACTCCCTAGCCTTGTAAAGATAAGCTCCTATTCACCTTCTGTCTGGTAAAGATGTAGGTGCTCTCCTACACATGTCTGCTTGGGTCACTCAGGCCTTACGATGCCTCTTTCCAGAAGCCAGACTTCCTGTTATCTCCACTCGATGTAACGCAGGCAGGAGATGAACCATGAGAATGCCTGTAGGTCTTACACAGGTCCAAAGGTAGCAGAGAGTCATCAAGGAATTGGCCTGGGTTCCTCTGTGCAGACTGGCATCTGGGATCACATGGGAGCATTTGCAGCTCTGGAGGATGGAGCCTGACCTTGTGCAGGGACTGTCACACTCCCATGTGGCCATACTTGCTAAGTGTGTTATATAGTACTCTATAGGTATAGCATTTGTGTATGTATGTGATATGGCTTATATGTTTGTGGAACATGTCTGTGAGTATGTGAGTGTATAGATGCAGGCAAGCAGCTGGACATGTATACGTGTACATCTCTATGTATCTGTGCAGTGTTATGGTATTTAGTATGTGTGTGCATAAGAGTGGCACATATGTGAATGTGGGGCGGAGAAGTTTTGTGTCTGTGAGCATTTTTGTGTGTTTGCGTGTATGTGCATGAGAGAGAGAGAGAGAGAGAGAGAGAGAGAGAGAGAGAGAGAGAGAGAGAGCGCCCAAGTAAATCCTCTCCCACATACCTATCTTCCTTTCTCTCAGAGGCTGTTGAGGCGCCTTCCTGCGTGTTGATTGTGTATGAGAACAGCTTAGCTGGGAACAAGTCACCTGGGAATGCAGCTCTGTGTCCAGAGCAGGTGGATCAGTGAAACTCCAGAGCCGCCAACAGTGACTTGAGACATCCAGGGCTCCACCAGGGCTGTGTGGTCCAAAGAATTTCCCTGCCTTAGGCCAACCAAGGCCTAACAGCTCTGCACAGAACTCCCCGTCAGCGCTTGCACTGGTTTTGTTTGTTTGTTTTTGGAGGAGCATGGTATATAAAAGGCTCCTGGTTAAAACGCGCTTGTCAGCTGCTGTGACCTTTCCTCTGGGAGGTGGGTCCCATAGATGTCTTCTTTCTTGCCATCATTGTAGCAATCTTGCCTCTTTGGGGTGCTTGTGAAGTTTGGACCAAAGGAGACATATCTGTTTTTCTAGAATGCTTCTTTGGCATGCACCTCTTTCTTGACCAATAAATCTGTTAGTTTTCTATTGCATCTCCAACAGAGCCCAGAGAAGGAGGGAACATGGATGTAGCAGCCTGTGTGCACTCCAGGGTTTTGTAGCATCTGCAGAATCTGCCCAGTTACTCCTCTTCATGTATACATAAGCAACAGGAGGGCAATAGGGAGATATATGTGCTTTTTAGGTTCTCTCTTAAACAGCAGGCTGGCCTGGGCTGCCCTTGGAACTCAATACAGGATAAAGTCTATGGTATATGAAGTCTTTAGGTTATTTTAAGTATGTTTAGTGAAGCCAAACACAACAGTAACTTTTGGGGGACATTTATAATCAGTAAGGGTCATAAGTAGGAGAAGAGGGACATAAGAGGAATACTGAAATCTTAATAGCTCAGAACAGCTGGTTTCTGTCAACTCAGGCCCTCCGTCCCCATGCCCCTGATAGCTGATGTAGGCAGATACTGTAATATCTAACATATTTCCTCTTATTGGGTGACACTGTGGGGGATATTGGGAAAGAAAACTTACATGATGCTTTGCCAGGCTGGTTGGTTATAATCACCCAGATTTTCACAGTTGGATAAATCACAGATGACCTGAAGCTTAGCTTGCTATGCGGGGCACACCTTGTGTGGGTGGCTAGGACCCACCTACTCCCTGCCCAGTGTTTACCGTTTGGTATGCATGTCTTTAGTTGCAGCATCAAGACCACGCATGATTATTGTAGTAGTGTAATTTGTAAATGCGGACTTTTGATCTTTAGTTCTTGCTGAAATATACAGAAGCTTTCTTATTTTTCTCAACGTAGAAACCATCTGTGTCCGGGATGAGAAAGAAATTAGGGAAACAACACCCTTCACAATAGTCACAAATAATATAAAATACCTAGGTGTGACTCTAACTAAGGAAGTGAAAGATCT
>NC_034598.1:24376818-24387468 GCF_900095145.1 Mus pahari
TTTTTTTTTTTTTTTTTTTTTTTTTTTTGTCTGACTTTACTTTGAAAAATACACTAATTTCAAATGGTGGAAAAGTCATGACAAAAAAATGATCATATGACCTCATTAGCAAGCTTTTCTAAAGAAATTATTATCACTTTTAAATTACAATTAGAAGCTGTTTTCTCCTTTTCCTTTATCTGTAGGTCTGTGACAAGGGAGGGGATTAGGGGCCTGGGGACTCACAGAGTCACATCCTCTGGACTGCCAGGATTTCTCTGACTCATATCTGGCAATAATGAGTTCTGGCTGGGCGAGACTGGCTGAGAACTCTGCCTTTTCTGAGCTGATTTGGGCTTCATAGTGTCCAATCCAGCAGTCAGCCATAGGCCTGGACATCACAAAGTAAGTGTGTGTGTGTGTGTGTGTGTGTCCGTTCTATATCACTATATCATCAGTTGAAAAACAAGAACTATCCAGGGTTGATTCTTTGGTTATTTCGGGGCTGAGAATTTTATTCAGTTTGATAAAATCCTGCACAATTTCATATTGTTTCACAAACAAAACTCACAAGAGTACTTGGGAGTTAAGAGTGAGCTGGAGATATAGCTCAGTTGGTAGAATGCTTGCCCTCTTCTGCCACAAGGCTCTTGGTTTGAACCCCAATAAACTGGGTACAGCTGCACATGCCTGCAATCTCAATACCTGGGATGTTAATGTCCAGAAACCCAAAGTCATCCTTGACTACACAGCGAATTCAAGGTCAGCCTGGGGTCCATACAACCTTGTCTCAAAAATGAATCCTTTTTTTTTTTTAATTTAAATTTAAATTCTTTAGTCCGTTTGACAGTTTTATACATAAACATACTGCACTCTGAAAGCTGTAACTCCAAACCTCTCTTACTTTCTCCCAGTAGTATTACACCCACTTGAACTTCCGTTCTCACATTCCTGTCTTAATTTTGTGATTCACTAAGTTTTGCTAAGACTATCTGTGTTCACTGCTTTTTTGTGAGAGTATGCTGAGATGACCAGTGGATATATAGCTAAAGACAATGTTTGCCCTCCTCAGAGTCTGCCGCTAGCTCATAGTTCAGTGGGGAGAGTAGGGCCCTGATCCATGGTTTATGGTCTTATGCTGGTCACTGCTGGCTACTGCTGCTTCCGGCCATGACTATATGACTGGGTCAGGCCTACCATAAATTAAACGTTTGGCAAACATAAAACAGATACATAGATCAAGGAAATCCAAAGAGCCAGAGATAGCCCTATGCAACTAAAGCTTTCTTATTTTTGACAATGCCAAGAATACACATCAGAGAAAAGACAGACACGCTTGGGAAACTGGATACCTACTTGTAGAAGAATGAACCTAGACCCTCATCTCTTACCTTGCACAAACATCAACTCCAAATTGAACAAAGACTTCAATGTAAAAGCTGAAACCATGAAACTGCCAGAGGCAAAGGTAGGGATTGTACTGCATGTGCATGCATATGGATATATGGTTGCTCAAGGCTTTTAAACAAGACCCTGGTTGCTTAGGAGATAACGCCGACAATTGACAAATGAGCCCTCATGAAACTTTACAAAAAGAACAGTCTGTACAGCAAAGGAAACTGTCAATCAAATGAAGAGGCAGTCCACAGAACAGGAGAAAAATCTTTGCCAGCTATACGTCTAACAGAGGATTAATAGCTATGATATATAAAGAACCAAAAATCCCTAAGTATTAAGACAAGAACCAAGCCAGTCAGAACATGAGCCAAGGATCTAAACAGAGAATCCTTAGAAGGAGAAATCGGAAGGCCTAAGAACACTGTGGGACAAACATCACTGTTCTTCCCTTTCCGCAGAAGGATGCTGAGATGTGGTGGGGCTTAATCCTTAGCTGGAGCCATCTGCCTGGCAGCAGGAGACTCCTGCTTTAGCTAGGAGAAGTCCTGCTTCCTTCTACACTACCCATCCCAAAAAGGGGGTAGGGAGAGGGAAAAGAGAAAGGAAATGAAGAGAGTGGGAGGGAGAGAGGAGGAGGAAAAGAGAGGGGGAGAAGGAAGAGAGGGGGAAGGAGAAAAAAGAGAAAGAGAAGGGAAGATGAATACAAGGGAGGAGAGAAAAGAGACTGAAGAGGAGAAGGAGGAATTAGAGGATGCAGAAGGGGAAGAGAAATGAGAGAAAGAGAGGAAGAGGAGGAGAGAGAGCGAGGAGGACGCCCTCTGGTGTTAAGTGAGAAGAGGTTGGTCTCTGGCTCACATCGAGGAGGCTTTCCCAGGGTGGTACCCTGTTCTTATAGCCTGAGAGATGATGCTCCTGTGTCATTCACAGATGGGAGTTTGTGAGTCTAAGCAGTGAGCGGTGTCAGGATGGGAGAAGCAAACTTTGGGGTTCTGGGTATGCTTGAAGCCAGGCTGGGAAGCTGTGGATGCGTGGGTGGCCAAGGCTCTCAAACTTAATTGCAGAGCTTTCTAGTACTTAGATATTTGATGTGGCCAAGGAAGTGTGTTTCCAGTGCACAGTTCTGAAGCAAGAAAAATTTAAAATAAATAAATAAATAAAATGATGCTTTCAAAGAGAGCAACAGATGTGGAAAAGCTGGAGAATATGCAGAGAGAGTTTTGCTGAACTTGAATAACCAGCATCCTGGCTACCCGATTTTCTCCCTTGCAGCTGATCTCCACAGCCCTGGCTGTGTCTCAGCCCACGCAGAAGGGAGTTTTGCAAATACTACAAAAGGATTGGGGGGTTGTCATGTGATAGCAGCTGATTCTGCACACCTTGTAAAGCTGGTGTCACACCCAGCAATGACCATGTGTTTATCACAAGTGAAACTGAGGTACAATATCACAGTTATCCTCCCTCTGGGGAGGCATTTAGCCACATAGCCATATAATGAGAACTTTGCACTGGCCTCAAGCTGGAGCTGAGCCAGCACCTTCCTCCGTGGCAGATAGCTTTATAAGGCCGGAAGGCACTGTGCAGCCTGCTGGGTAGGACATGTACCAGTAGCCTTACCCAGCTCTAAACCCATTCTGCTACAGTACTGCCCAGCCTGACAAGCTGTGCCCCCTCACCCCCAATACAATAGTGGCATGACTGTTAAGGAGGGTAACTAACCACCTTGTGATTGAGCCTGAGGCCTGCTGCACCGTAGAGAATGTGTGATGGGCACTTTGAGCCTGGCCCAAATCTCACAGGTCTTCAAGAACTAGCCCATCTGTTCTGATTCTGTGTTTTGAAAAGAGGCAAATACTGGGAGACTCTATGGAGAGGCGAGAGGTGTGTGGCCAATGGTAGTTCACTGACAATCCACTCCATTTCCTGAGGAGAGCTGCAGGGACAATGAGAACATGTGTTCAGAAGGTAGATAATATACTGTGTGTGTGGGGGGGGGGTGGAGGGAACTAGTGAACTGTTGCCTCCTGTTTCCCCAAAGCCTCGAGCTGGCTGAGTTTCCCTATTTGGGTGGAGTCAGGGGAGACTTTAAGGGAAAAAAAAACATTCTAGTGATATTGTCCTAATTTTGGATTAAGCAAAACATAAGCATTTGGCAAATGGCAAGACTGTAAAGTTGTGCAAGCTGCAGAATGACTTTGAAATTTGAAGCGTAGCTCCAGATGTCTTGGAGCCTGTTCATTCTGCTGTTCCTGCGAACGTAACTGACTGCGACCCATCCAGACTCGCAGACCCAGCTCCGGTGTCTGTTCATGGCCAGCTTGATGGAGCCAGGGACGAGGAGGTCGTAACATAGCACTGTTGCTTGGGGGGTTTGTACAGGGGTGCATGTCAGAATGGATTTCGGAATCTTCACAGTAGTTGAGTTCCAGTGCTACTATTTTGGAATCTGTAGAACTGAGGACATCAGAGAGATATAGATTGTGTTGGTCCAAAATCAAGATGAGTATAAAGATTCTGAATGGACTCATTCACCCATGAGCTAGAGCTGGGGCAGCATTTGTTTCTTTAACACTACAGGTGAAGTTAGAATACTCCATCCATCAGATCATTATCTGGGTAAAGCTAAGCAATGTTGGCCCCTGCTGCCCACTGACGATCAGTGTTTATGTAGTATTTAAAGAGAGTCTGAGAATTAGCCCCATTCACCTCTGTGGTTATGGCAAGGTGAACTGGGAGCAGATCGAACACAGGTCTGCCAGTTGTGAGTAGAGTCAAGTGGATTAAGCAGGCCATAAGGCATTGTTCCTGGACTTTCTTGAGACCACCTTATGTGAGTGTCTGTCCTGGCAGGTCAAAGTCCTCAACAGGTGTGTGATGGGAAGGGAGTGGCCCCTTTGTTTCCAGAGCAGAGCTAGTCTGCTGTTCACATCCTTTGGAGCTGAACAACTTTTGGCACAGTGATCATCTAGGTATCGGCCATTAAAGAATCTCCCTCCTAGATAGGGCAGTGCACTGGGTTTCTCTCTAGTACTTCAGTTCTCAGTTGTTGCCTTATAGATGTTGTCTGTGAAGAGACATCATGACCAAGGAAACTCTTACAAAGGAAAACATTTATTTGGGGCTGGCTTATAGTTTCAGAGATTCAGTCCATTATCACCATGACAGGAAGCAAGGCAGCTTGCAGACAGACGAAGTACTGGAGGAGCTGAGAGTTCTTCTCTTGATCTGAAGGCAAACAGGAAGGGACTGTCTCTTCCTCACTGGGTAGAGCTTGAAAACTAGGAGCCCTCAAAGCCTACTGACACAGTGACACACTTTCTCCAACAAGGTCACACATCCTAACAGTGTCTCTTCCCAAGGGCCAAAGGTATTCAAACCACCACAGATGTTAAGTGGGGTCATCGGCACAGGCTTACAGGACCAAATGCTAAGGTTGTTGCATTTTATGAGGATAAGAAAAATCGATTCTTATAGTATCCATACTTATTTCTCTCTCTGAACAGTTGACTGGAAAGATGAAAACACCCTTGACTGTGTTGACCTCATACTTCCTGGGCCTAGGATCATCAGTACATACTTGTCTGCATACTGGGTCCAGAACTTGGATTTACAGTCATGTTGCTTTCTCTTTTTTTGTTTGTTTTTTTGGTTTTTGATTTTTGAGACAGGGTTTCTCTGTGTAACCCTGGCTTTCCTGGAACTTACTTTGTAGACCAGGCTGACCTCGAACTCAGAAATCCGCCTGCCTCTGCCTCCCGAGTGCTGGGATTAAAGGCGTGCACCACCACCGCCCGGCTCGTCATGTTGCTTTCTTATTCTGCAAACTTTTCTGTCTTGTGATGGGTCACAAGAAAACTCAGGTTGGTACTGATCTATGTTCCAGGTAAAATAAGGTATTTACAGCAAGAAGAAACTTGAATTGGGCTAAACTTCAGAACAGAAAGTTCAGCCAGCTCACATTTTCTTAGTGACCTAGTTGTTTTTAATATTCACTTTACAATATTAATCATTCTTTTCTCTTCTTGTGATTAATAAAATAACATGCCTGGCAGAGCCAATAGGTATGGGCAGGTGAATGAGTGGCTTTGGGAAGCAAGAAGGCCATAGAATGTGAGCAGGTGGTACCACACTTCCCTGGAGTTTCTGGGCTGAACATCTTCCATTTTAAGGATGTGAAGTAGACTCCTAGGGTCCCTTCCCTGAGCCTACTTACTCCTCCTCCCACCATTTCTGTGTTAGCTTGGGTTTTGCCTACCTAACCATCCTGTAGGAAGGCAGGACGGGCTACCATGCCTTGGTTTCTTTAGGGTTGGGGTATTTGTTAGTTTCTGTCACCTTGACACAAACTAGAGTCATCTGGGAAGAAGTTAGATTCCATCAGATTGGCCTGTAGAAAAGTCTTGGGGGGGCATTTTAATTGATTATTATTAATGATTGATGTGGAGTGTTCCAGCCCCGCTGTTGTAGTGCCACCCCCAGGGAGGTCATCCTGAGTTAGATAAGAAAGTAGGCAAAGCAGGGCAGTTAACAGCACTTCTCCATGACCTCTACCTCAGTTTCTGCCTCCAGGTTCCTGCCTTGTGTTGTTGCTCTGACTCTCCGGCATGATGGCCCATAGGCTATAAGCTGAAATAAACCCTTTCTTCCTCCGGTTGATTTTGGTCATGGTATTTATCACAGCAATAGAAAACAAATGAAGAAAATAGCCTACTTAACAGGTGAGTTGCTTTTGTACCACCTGAATGACCAGGACTGCAGTTCAATAATATGGTCAGCCCACTTTCTTCTACTTCTACATTCACAGATTAAGCCAACCATAATACAAACAAACGACATCTGCACCGATGGCTTTTTAAAAACCCTTATCCACTAAATAATATACTATAGCAACTGTGTACCCAGGACTTACAATATATTTAGTGTAGAGAGGGGTGTACATAGATTATAGGCAAATACCAAATGCTTTTCCAAAGAGGGTTGAAAATACATGGACTGTGGCACCCAAGAGGGATTCTGGAACTAGAGAGCCAGGGGCAGCTGTGTAGGTTTCCAGGAGGCCTGAAGACCAGCACCAGCATGATCTTCCCACCTCTGCCTCCTACTGTTACCGTCCCTTCCCTGATGGTGCCTGATGATGGAGTTGATACTTCTGAGTCCTGCCTCTGTTCTACCTGGCAAACTTCTATTCATCTGCCAGAACCCCAGATGCTGCCGGCTATGTGAAACCACTGGTGACAGTAGCTGTTCGGAATAAACTTGTCTGCTGCCCTTCCTCTGAGGTGTTGTTGCTGTGACTGTGGCCTTGCCTCCATAAAGAAGCAACCATGTGTTCTTACCTTTCTCATACGGAATTTTGGGGAGGATCTAAAAGCACACGATTGTAGCTACCTAATACATCATCAAAAGTGCTCATTTAAACTCTTCTCTCTTTTCAGTTTTCCTGGGAGTTAGACGTATCAAGCTTGAGCCCGGCCAGGCAACCATCTTTGATTCCATTTGGGGGCCTTTTCTGTAAAGATGTCAACCCAGAAATGCAAATGGTGGCATAGTTTGTTGTGAATATGTATCAGGTCTATAAACTAACAAACAAACATTCTGCAGAAAGAAAGTGAGACTCACTAGACATGATGCTCCGTGCATGTGGGCTGCAGAGCAGTTCAGAACGTGATCTGGGATCAAATCTCTCCCCTGTTTCACATTTTTGAACCATAACCTCCTCATCTTTAATCCCTCCCATTTATAGGGCTTTTTCAGATCAGAATATGAATGCATATATATGTATTTGTATGTATATATAAATATATATGTATATTTTTATATATATGTATGTGTATGTATGTGTATATGTATATATACGGGAGTTGTGTGTCAGTGAAAAGTAGTGATCATGGAAGGACATGTGGGCATGGGAGGCACATGGATATATCGTCAGCCATGTTCTGTTGTCCTCAATATTCTTTGAGGTATGCACTCTCTAAGAGAATTCAAATCCTATATCCTTAGATTAACATTTAATTAGACAATTCTCATCCAGCATCACCCCTTTCCTGTCCTGCCATTTCAATCTCGTGAGCAGCCAAGCAAATGTGGCCTGGAGATTGCCTCCTCAAACCAGAACGGCCCCACTCACTGCCAGTGCAAACGCTGGATTGGGCATTTGAGTAGAAATTAGTTGAGTTGGAACATATGCTTGTTGAATTTTGATTATCCACTTATGGTATTTTAAAGATTAGATTATGCTTTGTTTCCATTGAACCACAGAAGAGAAATGTAGTTGGCGCGTCTGTTATAACAGCAGTTAACAAACACTTTTCAATGAGTAGGTGGATTTCCAGGAATGAGAGCAATCAATAAAGGGTTCACATTTTCAAAGCCAGTTTAGAAGTCTTGTGAAGACAAAACCCTCTTGTTGCAGACCAGATCTGGCGCCCCTGCAAACACTGTGAGGAGAGATTTTTACAGACCCTACCCCTCTAACCGTTTGCTGGACAAGACGTGTCAAGGAGGGCTGGGTTACTTGTTGATATGAGAATAACTGAGGAAATATAGTGAGTAGCCATGGTGCTGTAGACCTGGGGTGGCCAGGATGTAAGGCTGGGTGAAGGGGGAGTGGGGCTATTTTGCAGCAGATTCGTGCTCTGAGAAAAATCAGTCCTGGTAAATACTACATTTTAAGCTCAGGATAATTTTGCTTTCAAAGTGAAGTACTCTATCTCAATCCTAGCACCATTTACACATAATGATATGCATGTACATATATACATACCTACATACATACATACATATGCATACATTCATATGTATGTAACAATAATATTGTAGAGAAGATGCTATCAATTCGAGAGTAAGGAGCTGGGGCGAGCATACCTGGGAATGGCTAGAGGAGAAGGGAGAGAGGGAGAGGGGAAAACGTGATCAACTCACACATGATTGGTATGCCTTTTTAACATGCTAGGGTCCACAGATAGGCGCTCTCCTCCCTCCTACCTAAAGCATTGTGTTTGCTACCATAAATGCACCAAGTATCAGAGCAGCCTTGTCTACGAAGGGAAAGTGGGAGTCCAGGGCCTGGGCTGAGGAGAGGGTGCACCTCCCCTCAGGGGTGCTCATCACTCAGCCAATTAAACTGTCAGTCTGTGGAAGCTTGGATTTCTAAATAGGTCTATAAGTAATTTCGCAAATGGGCCCTCTGCTGTATAATAGTGTGCACTGATTTTTGAGAGCGACTACAAGAATGAATTTGCTGAATGAATAAATCTGTAGTAGCTGGCCCAGGGCAGAAATAACCTTTTAAAAAGGGCTCATTCATGGGGTACAAAAGCCACCACCCCGTGTAAGTGATTCCTCATTCAGCCAGGGGCAGACCGTCAGTGCATTCTTTGTTTCCAGCAGCTGAGACTTCAAGTAAGAACCCTTCTACTACCCAGAAATCAGACGTCTGCCAATCTCCTCCCGTTAGACAACTGGCACACAGCCGTATTGCTATCAATTAAAGTCCATTGCACAAATCTTGTGGAGTTAACAAGAGGCCAAGAGATGGTTTTCCCCAGCTAGATTGGGATTTAATGAGAGCAAACAGGCACATGCATCATGCTGGGGAGGTGAGTGGGCTGTGAAGCTGTCTGTGTGAAAGGGTTTAACTAGCTCCCACAAAGTCTTTAAACCCCCAGGTGTCCTAGTGTCAGGGGGCAGGGGGTGGGGAGCATGGATGGATGGGCCACCATACAGCTCTGTGCTGCTTCTGTTGAAGCTGAGCTTGGGCTCCTTGGCTGGCACTCCAGGAAACAAGGAGTCTCCCCCCTTTTCAGATCCTGAGATGGGGTTGGTAGAGGGGCTGCCAAGCATCTATGAAGCCAGGAGGGAGAGCATTTGGGCCGAGGAGAGAGCTAGGCGACTCTGGCTTTGGCCTCCATATTTCCTCCATGGCGTGTGGATGTAGATTCAGAGACACATTTATTACTGTTACTGTAGCAGAGCAGATGCCCCAAGGTAGTCTTCCTTAGTAATGTGTAGAGTGTAGTCTCCAGCAAGAGATGGTGAGAAGCTGTGTGTAAAATGTAATCCCTCCAGGAAACTTTATAAAATTGAACATCATTTTGTACTGGCTGCAGGGACCCCTGGGCGCAGATGCGGCTGTGCCGCGAATTGGCTCACTATGTATCCTCAGAGCTCTGGAAGCCTGTCCTTGGAGGAGATGAAAAGCTGGTGTCCTTGCTCCTGACTCCTGTGAGGCTTAGCAGAGGGGTGGGGATTATTATTTTGTCAGTATATCTTATAGGCACTAGTTATTACTGATATTTGATGTGCTAAAGCATTTCAAAGAGCTGAATTTTATCCTTTAAGGTTTTTTTTTCCCCTCCCTATCTTTTAAAATAGATAGCAAGCATGGAGTTGTGCAATCCCTGCTGCTAATTCCAGAACAATTTTTATCATCACCCCAAAGCTCCTTAGTCAGTAGAAGTCACTCCTTTTCTCTGGGTCCCGGATGTCGATTTGGATGCTTGATATACATTTCATAAGGCAACATACAGCCTTTTGTGGCTGAGATTGTTCTCACCTAGGGTTACATTCCAAGGGTTAGCTTGGCTGGGGCACAGTCCAATGATTCCTGCTTTTCATGGCCTGTTCCTATAACGGATTCAGAGGCTCGAGCGACATATCAAGGAAACTTAGCTCATTGCTTTCAGGGCTGAAAATTCAAAGAACATGGCACTGGCTCTGGCTAGGACCTCCCTGGCTAGGTCACATCATGGCACGAGAGCATTCCATAGGAAGAGCTGATGTAAAGAGACAGATTGTAGTTCTGCGAGAATGGCTCCGTCCCATGAGAACTTCATTGGTTTCTTTCAGGGTGATGCTAGCAGTGGTGGAAGGAACAGTGTCTCCTTGCATCCCACTTGCGGTGCTTTGACTAAGAACAGCCCTGTAGGCTTATGCACTTGAATACTTGGTCCCTAGTTAGTGGAACTGATTGGGAAAGATCGGGAGGTGTGGCCTTGTTGAAGAAGGTAAGTCACCGAGGGTAGGCTTTGACGGTTTGAAAGCTCATGTCAGATCCAGTCTATCTATCTATACAAACATCCATCCATCCACCCACCCACCTACCCACCCACCTACCTACCCACCTACCTACCTACCTACCTACCTACATACCTACCTACCTTCCTACCCACCCACCCACCTACCCACCCACCTACCTACCTACCTACCTACCTACCCACCCACCTACCTACTCACCTACCTACCTACCTACCTACCTACCTACCTACCTACCTA
>NC_034598.1:24387777-24393230 GCF_900095145.1 Mus pahari
ACCCACCCACCCACCTACCTACCTACCTACCTACCTACCTACCTACCTACCTACCTACCTATCTCTGCCTACTGCGTGTAGATCAGGATGCGAAGCTCGCTGCTACTGTTCCAGCATTGTGCCTGTCTGCTTTCCATTATGATGCCCGTGGACTAGCCTCCTGAAACTTTAAGCAAGCCCCTGATAAAATTCTTTCCTTTTAAAGCGTCTTCTTGTTTGAGGAGTCTCTTCATAGCAATAGAACAGTGACCAAGGTACAACCATTAAAGGTCCCATCACGTGCCAACCCTGCCATCCTGAGAACCAAACCCCTACAATATGACTATGTGGGGAACACCCTCATATCCATATATCTATATCCAGATCACAGCATAGCCGTGTAGTTAGACGTAAACATTCTGTTATCTATTCACCCGTTGATGTACGTTTGAGAGGCTCTCGTTTTCTTGATTTGTGATCAGTGAAGTCTTGAATGCTCACACACAGACACTCTGTGGACAGGAGTTTCAGTCTGGGACACATTGCTTGGATATCTGTCTGTCCCCTTGACCTTGGGAAGAGGGACTGCCAGATTGCTGTTTCAAGTAGTTGTACTATGTTTATTCCCACCAGCAAACTGCAGTGGTTTCAGTAGTTCCACATTCCTCCACACACTTGTAATTATCTATACTTTTGACTGTAGCATCATAGGGAATGGGGTGCTGTGATGGTTTGTGTAGTCTTGGGCCAGGGAGTGGCACCATTTGGAGGTGTGGCCTTGTCGGAATAGGTGTGACCTGGTTGGAGTAGGTGTGCCACTGTGGGTGTGGGCTTAATACTCTCACCCTAGGTGCCTGGAAGTCAGTCTTCCACTAGCAGCCTTTGGATGAAGATGTAGAACTCTCAGCTGTACCTGCACCATGCCTGCCTGGTTACTACCACCTTGATGATAATGGACTGAACCTCTGAACCTGTAAGCCAGCCACAATTAAATGTTGTTTTTTATAAGACTTGGCTTGGTCATGGTGTCTGTTCACAGCAGTAAAACCCTAACTAAGACAGGTGCCATTAGGATTTTAAAACAGGGGGGCTGGAGAGATGGCTCAGCAGTTAAGAACACTGAATACTCTTCCATAGGTCCTGAGTTCAATTCCCAGCAACCACATGGTGGCTCACAACCATCTGTAATGGGATCTGATGCCCTCTTCTGGTGTGTCTGAAGACAGCAATAGTGTTCTCATATACATAAAATAAATAAATAAATATCTTTTTTAAAAAAGGCATTTACCACTATGGTGGTTTTAAAACAGTTTAGAATTTTCCTACTTTCTATGAGTTCTTTGAGAATTTTGTACAATGTATTTGGATCATATATACCTCCCTTCCTACTCCTCCCTTGTTTCCTCCTTTCTTCCCTGTACACCCAACTTTGTGTCCTCTTTACACACACACACACACGCACACACACACACACACACACACACACACACACACACACGCGCACACACACACACACACACACACACACACACACACACACACACACACACATTTATGCTGCCTGTATATTCTTGGATGTGTGGCTTTCACTGTAGCACAGTCAGCCCATTAGAGTCCACACCCTTAAAGATAACAAACTCCCCATTTCCTGACAGCTGTCAATTACCAGTGGCTCTGGAAGTGGGACTTGAGGCCATTTCCTCTCTTCATGCTGCAGTTTTGTCTGGGCTTGAGATTGTGCAGGCTTTGAGGATGTTGTCTCGACTTCCCTGAATTCATATGTGCATCAGCCCTGCTGTGTCTGGAAAATGTCTTCAGTGTTAGTTATGCCTACATATAGTCTCTCGTACACCTCTCTATTAAAGCCATACTGTACCATTATCCCACTTCAGCCATTTATAGCACTGGATTCTATTCACTCCACCCTTGAAGTCCTCATAGAAGGAAGGAAACCAGTCAGGAGCCATGAAGATTCCTTATGAAACTAACATATCCAAAATTCAAAGCTAACACCCATGAGAGAAAGAAAACATGATATTTTCCTTACTAGCTCTGGATTGCCCTACTTAGAATGATTGGTTTCAACTCCATCTATTTACCTGTGTATGGGTCCCCTGCCCTACCCCCATGGGCCATTGTGCACAGGTCTCAGGGTACAGAGGAGCTGGGAGCAGGGTCTTGGGTGGCGGTGAGTATACAATCCGGGAGATGGTATTGAAGGACAGCTCATTTATTGAAATAAAGGGCCTAGATTGGATAGCTTGAGTCAGTGGGGAGGGAGGAAAAGGTATAAGAGAGGAGATGCTACAGTGGGGCATGGGCCTTGCAAGCATATCAACTAAATTAGCAGACTGCAGGTCACATGATTTCCGAGAAGCCAATCTCTGGTTGGGGCTGGTAACTGTTTTTGTTAACAGCTAAATAATGTTCCACTGTGAACGTATACTACAGTTTTTATTCTCCATTCATTGGTTGATATATGTCTAGGATGCCTTCACTTCCTAGTTATTGTAATAGAGAAGTAGTAACCATAGAGGCTTATACATCTCTGCTGCAGATGTATACACTGCAATAATGGTGTACCTGGGCCATGTGGTAGGTCTCTGAAACCTTTTGAGAAAGCTCTGCAGTGGCTACACCAGTTGCATTTCCATGGGGTGTGAGTATTCTCCTCTTCTCATAGCTACGCCCACATCTGTGGTCATGTGTTTGTTTTTAATCTTAGCCATTCTAATCTCAAAGAAGTTTGAATTTGTATTTGTTTGATGGCTAAGGGTGTTGAACCTTTAATATTTTGTTTATAAGTCTATCTTTTAATGGATGCACCATCCCTCCAACCAAGGATGTTGAACTTTAATTCTCAGCCATGTTTCTTATGTCTTTTACAAACTCTCTATTTGTTCCATAACCCATTTTACAATTAAATTGTTTGTTTTCTTGGTGTTTTATTTTTTTAATCCATTGTTTGTTTTGCTTTGTGTTGTTTTGTATATTCCAGCTATCACTCCCCCATCAGATGTATTGCTGGTAAAGATTTTTACCATGTTGTGGGCTGCCTCTTCATTCAGTGATGTTATTCTTTGCCATACAGAAGCTTTTTAGTTTCATGGGATCCTACTTGTTGACTGTTGGTCTTAATGCTTGCACTGCTGGGGTCCAGCTTAAAAACCCTTTCCTGTGCCAATGAGTTCAAGCATAACCCCTTCTTTCTTCTCGTTTAGATTTGAGCTACCACGCTGTATGTTGAGGTCTTTGATCCAACTAAGTTTTGTACAGGGTGAGAAATACCAATCTAGTCTCATTCTTCCAAATCCAATTTGACCAGCACCATTTGTTGAAGATGCTATTTTTCCTCCAATGTATACTGTCGGCTTCTTTGTCAAAAAAAATAAGGTGGCTGTAGGACTGTGGGCTTATATGATGTCCCTTAAAGTTTTTTCACTGATCAATGAGACTGCTATTAGACCATTAGCTTGCAGTTGGCATTACTATACAGCTCTGTAATCAACTTGAAATCAGGCAGGCCATACCCTCCAAAGGGTTTGCTCTTGGTGTTTTTAACTGTTCTCAATCCTTTTGGACACTCTGCATCTTTTGTGTTTCTTTATGAGATCTATAGGTTAGTTTTTCAACTTCTGTAAAACGTTTATTTGAATTTCGGTAGGGCTTCTGTGGAATCTGTAGCTTGCCTTAGGTAGGATGGCTATTTTCACAGCATTAATCCTGCCCGTCCAGGAGCATGAAGAGCCTTTCCTCACTTCTTTAATTTCTGTTTTAAATGTCTTAAAGTTTTCATTTTCACCGAGCTCTTACTTCTTTGGTTAGATTTATTCCAAGAAATGTTTGTTTTGGCCTTTGTGATGGGATTCCTTCCCTGACTTTGTCATTTGTGGATAAGAAGGTTACTGACTTTATATGTTAATTTTGTAGCCTGGCACTTTGATGAATGTATAAATCAGCTGTGGGAGATTTTTGGTGGCATCTTAAGATTTTTTTTTTATATGTACAAAATAATATGCAAATTAGATACTTTGACTTCATCCTTCAATAATACTATCTCCTTTACCTTCTTCTCTTGTCTTAATGTTCTAAAACTTCCAACACTACATATTAAATAAGGGAGAATAGTAGATACTCTTCTCTTTTACTTGATTTTAGTGGAAATGATTTGAATTTTCCCTGTTTGTGAATATCTTGGCTTTGGGCTTGCTGTATATTGCCTGTATTTTGTTGGGATATGCTGCATGTCTTCTGACATTGTCTGGGACTTCTATCATACATGGGTGCTGGATTTTGTCAAAGGCCTTTTCTGCAATGTTCGTGTGTATTTTGTCCTTGAGTTTTCATATATGGTGGATTATGTTTATTGATTTATGTATTTCAAATCATCCTTGCATTTCTGCATTAAAGCTGACCTGATTGTGATAGATAATCTTTTTAAGTTGTTCCTAAATTTGGTTTTGAATGGAATTGGAATCAAATGAAATTATATATTTCATTGTCTATGTTCCTCAGAGATGTTGGCCTATAATTTTATTTTCTCGTTTTGTCTTTGATTCTGGTATCACTATGATATTGGCTTTGCAGAAAGGATTTAGAAGTGTTCCTTTATTTTCTATTTTGTGGACTATCTGAGGAGTATTAGACTTAGTATTTTCTGGATGTCTGATGTAATTCTGTGCTGAATCCATGTGACCCTCCATGCCTTTCAAGTGGGAAATTTTTAATAACTGTTCTTATCTTATTAGACATCACTAGTCTGTTTCAATTATTTTATCTTGATTGAGCTTTGGTGAGCCATGTATGTCTGGAAATTCAATCATTCTTTTATATATTTCCAGTTTTGTGGAGCATGAAGTTTTTAAGTTTATCCTTAAAATTCTTGGAAATTCTTTAAGGTCTGTTGTAATGTTTTCCTCTTAATTTTATAAACTTGGATCTGCTCCCTTTCTCTCTTAACCAATTTACACAAAGGCTTGTTAATCTTGTTAGTCTTTTCAAAGAATCAACTTTTCATTTTATTGATTCCTTATATTGTTTTTTCTTTCAAATTCATTAATGTCAACTAATTTTGATTACTTCCCCCCCCCCCACAAACTATGTTTGTTCTTGTTTTTCCAAAACCTTCAGGTGTTTCATTAAGTTATTAATTTGAGGTCTTTCAAATTTTTTGATGTAGAAAGTTTGTACTACAATGTCTATCTTAAGACTGCCTTTGTTGTGACCCTTAGATTTTGGTATACTGTGCCTTTATTTTTATTTCTATTTTTATTTTTCAGAAACAGTGGTAACTGAATCTCTGGGCACAACTAAAACTTATCTTGTAAGCCTTATTTTTTTTTCTTTTTTATTATTATTTTCTTTATTTACATTTCAAATGCTATCCCGAAAGTTTCCCATACCCCTCCCCCCACCTCTGTTCCCCTTTGTTGTAATGTTTTTCTTCATCATATTGTGACTGATATTTTTGTTGG
>NC_034598.1:24394051-24398686 GCF_900095145.1 Mus pahari
ATTTTCTGAGGAACCGCCAGACTGATTTCCAGAGTGGTTGAACAAGCTTGCAATCCCACCAGCAATGGAGGAGTGTTCCTATTTCTCCACAACCTCGTATTAAATCTGATTCCTCCGGTGGCGAATCCTGACCGATCTACCATGATACTGGGAAACTCAAGCAACTACATCTTGCCCTTATGCTATCCCCGTTCCAAAAGCCTCTCCTCTCTCCTCCTTCTTCTCTTCCTCTGTCCAACCCAGAAGTCTTGCCTACTCGCCCAGTAAATAGCTCCTTTATTCATTAGGGGATTGGTTCACAAGAAGTCACCTGAGTATGTGACTCACACCTTATTGGTAGCCCCTCCCAGGAGAGCAGAATTAGCATCAAAATACAAACAGCCCCAGGCCCATCCACAACTCTTCCCCCTTTCTGTTCTAATAAAAAACAAAACCTTTCTCTCAAATATAGAGCACAACTATTACCATTTTCTAATTTATAAAGTATAAGATAGACCTAACACTTAGTCCATCATTTACGTCATTAAGATAGAACATTGTCATCTATCCTAAATTAAAAGACTTATTTTACCTTGACTTATGTCTTGGCTTTAGATTGTATGCCATCTGAAAACCATCCTCTCAAATCTGTTCTCTCAAAGTAAATAGCCTGGGTTGGCTAAGAGACTATAAGTAGTCTTTCAACCCCATTATAAATCTGAGAATGACCAACATTAACTGGAAATGTATAGGAAACCTAACACAGCTTTGAGAACTGAGACAAATTGTAGAGACAGTGACTACCTGTACAGCCCCAGTAAGTCAGGAAGTTGGAGAATCCATCTATCTTCATCCTTCTGGCCCAGGATCATCTGAAAGGCCCTAGAGATACAGGAATATTAAGGACTAGCCTATTCTGTCTCAGCAGAACTAAGCTGTCCTAACCTGTAAATTGTGTCTTTTTTTCTAGACTATTATGTCTGTAGATAAAATGAGGCAATTCTTGCCTAGTGGTTGTCTCGCCACAACTGGAGCAACACCACTGATGCTCAATTTCTTCTTTGAATCCAAGAAAGGGAAAGCTGTCAGGAGCAGACTTGTCTCAACAACAAGTGAATAGATAACATTAAATGTAACATTATGTGGATTTCTGACTTTTTGAAAACCAACTATCTATGTAAAGTAATCTGGATTGTTCTCTTTTAACTACTCTCAGATATTTCTAATTAAAATATCTGAAAACAGCCTAGCAATAAACTCAAAGCCATGATTTTGCTATTAGGCCCTTAACTCACAGGGTTAAACAACTCAGATCAGTTTATAATAACAGTTATAGAAGGACTGGGTCTCAGCCCTGTACTTTAAAATTTTTCTATCAATAGAATTTATACCAATGAAATCCTTGATTTTGCATCAAAATAAATAATGTACCAAAATAAAAAATTATGACTTCAACTTAGTAATAATTAAAAAGATTTCTACCAAATGAGATTATGGCTATGCAATCAATTCTAGCTATTCCTCCCTGTTCCAGTTATGACCATTTCTACATTCCCAACCTAGAAAGACAACCTATAATAACCCCATCCAGCCCCAAAGTCCAGGGAACTGGGGTGATGACTCTTCATAACTTTTTCAAGCTGAATATGGGTGTTGAGATATTTTGAAGCAAGGGCAAGGATAGGGAAAATAGGGGAGTTAGTTATCTTTAAGAAGGCCACACCAGTGGTTGATTTAGTCTCTGATGTCTGTGTCTTGACTGGATCTGGCTGAAAGTCCAGTACATCAGGAGTTCAAGCAGGTCAGTCAGCATGTCTGATGAGGAGACTCACCAAGGCTGTACATTCTTTAATACAAAAATCTCAAAACAAAATTTTAGTATCATCAAGATATATTTTTTTTGTTTGATTCTCTGGAATCTAGTCCTCTGGGGGGAGGGTGTCTCCCTTCATCATATCTGATCCATATAGCTCTGGAAGGTGTAAAGACCCTAACCACCTTTTCTAAACATGCAAAGACAAAACATTTTCCGCAAAATATCATATCCTTTAGTTGACAACCAGGAAAGCTTGTATCCTGCCTTCTCTTCCAGAGGAATAATAAAAACTCAAAACTCAAAAATCATACCCATTTTAAAAGTTAAAACAAACCAAAACAAATGAAGTAAACTAAACCACTGTAAGTGCCTATTCTTAGGCCTTGTCTATTTTGTCAAGCAGGATAAAAAACCCAAGATTCCTGTGAAGCCCGCATTAGGCAGAATTTGAGTGTCCTGTGAGGTGCATAAAACAATCTTATACCGTCTTATTGTTCGTCTCTCTGCCTAGAGCAGACATCTTGTTATACCATTTAACTGTTTGACTCTCTGCCTGGAGCCACAGACATATTTTATTAAAACCTGTATAATATTTATCTATTGATCCCTCTTCCTGGAGCCACAGAAAATATTATTTAATTCTTGCACATAGCAGGCAATTATTGTCACTGCCTCTCTACTCTAGAGTCAGTGACTAATTTTCTCTATCCTAGTTCCAAACCTTGGGCAAAGTTCCCCAAGTGATTTGGATAGAATCTGTACATAAATTTATGCTAAAAGTAAACAATCCCAATTTTAAATTCACATTTCAACCCCTCTGCTCTGAAAAGTAGACAACTTCCTTCTTCTCCTAACTCAGAGCAGTGTGCAATTGCCCACAGCAGGGGACCTCCGGGCCTGCTTTCTTTGTTTCAACTCCTGCACTTGAGTACAGGTGACTCGTTTCTACACTCACTTAACAAAACACAAACAACAACAACAAAAAAAAACCCTCTAACTCTCAGGTTAATGATCTTAAATTTCTAGTAGATTCTTGCCCTGTTAGACTACCACCTGTTACGGGAAATATTTAAAAAAAATGAACAGGAGCTCCCCCAGCCATGGCAAACCCACGCTTCGCCGCCTGTACCTTTCCCTCTGGAACCCAGTCGAATTGCTGCCAGAAGAAAACATCACACAAATTTAGCTCAGAAACAATGGTAACTCAATCTCTGGGCGCAACAACTAAAACCTAATCTTGTCAGCCTTATTAAAGCTGGTTCCTCCAGTGGTGAATCCTGACAGATCCACCATGATACCAGGAAACTCTAGCAGCTACATCATGCCCTTATGCTGTCCCTGATCCAAAAGCCTCTCCCTGTGCTTTTATTTTAATTTACTTCTGTGAGTTTTAAATTTATCCTTCTTAATTTCATCTTTTACACAACTACTATTCAGTAGTGTGTTGCAGATTTCCTGGAGTTTGTGAACTTTATGTACTCTCTGTTGTTGTTGATACCCAGTTTTATTCCATTGTGGACAGGCAGAATGTATAATATGATTTCAATTTGCCTTTATTTGTTGTGACTCAATTTGGGTCCTGATGTGTAGTCAATTTTCTGAAAGTTCCATGGGTTGCTGAGAATTCATTGGCAAGGAAACGTCTGTTCTGAGACAGGCCTTTGGCTGTGTAACAGGCATGAGGTGTGTGTCTTGTTATTCTTGAAGCCAACAGGAGGATATTATGGCTTTTAGCCTGGGTTCTTGGTCGTGTTTCCTCTTCAGTTCTAGGAAACGGTCCACTGGTTTTCAGTTTTCCCTGAAGAGCAGCATCTTTCGCATCCCCCCCTCCCTCTCTAGCTAGCTGGAGCCAGGCTGGGTCAGTTACCCAGAACAGGGTCTGGAATGGTAAGCTCTCTCACATTCCTCTTTTTGCTCAAGAATGTTTCAATTATCCAAGTCTTTGGGGGATAGTGGGTTTTTTTTTTCTGTTTCTTTGAATGAGATGAGGATTTTTGATTGGGACTTTATTGACTGTGTAAATGGCTTTAGGTAGAATGGTCATTTTCACAGTAATAATTCTATCACTCATCAGCATGAGATGTCTTACATTTTCTATTGTCATCACCTTTGCTCTTCAGAGGCCTGACATTTTCACTGTAGAATTTGGCTAAGTTTATGCCTAGGGTTTTGTTTTTGTTTTGAGGCTGTGGTGAATGGTAGTATGTTCATAGCCTTGTTCTCTGTGCGTTTGGTGGTGGTGTATATAGAAAATCTATGGATTTTTGCAGGTTGATTTTGTATCCTACCACACTGATCATTTCTAGAAGTTTTGCTATGGATTGTTTGAAATCTCTTATGCATGATGTCATGAAATCTGCAAATAGGGTTAGTTTGATTACTACCTCAGTCAAAATGGTTATTTCCAATCCCATCCACCTACTTGAAAAGCTGGTGGTTTTCTTTTTCTTTATAACTAAATAATATTCTACATATTCATATGGGTATATGAATCACGTTGTCCTTATCCATTCATCAGTTGATACACATCTAGGCCATCTCCATAGCCTGACAGCAGTGAACAGCTATGAACAGGTAGGTAGTAGGATATAGAGTCCTTGGGGAATACGGCCTCGAGATGCATAGCTGGAACCTATGGTAGATTTATTCCTTGCTTTTGTAGAACCTCCACACTCATTTCCATAACAGCTGCACCAGTTGGCACTTTCACCAAAAGCAAGCAACTCCTCCCTCCCCATAACCCAGCCAGCATCTGTCCTCCCCCTCCCTCCCCCACAACCCAGCCAGCATCTGTCCTCCCCCTCCCTCCCCCACAACCCAGCCAGCATCTGTCCTCCCCC
>NC_034598.1:24398898-24402052 GCF_900095145.1 Mus pahari
CCCCATAACCCAGCCAGCATCTGTCCTCCCCCTCCCTCCCCCATAACCCAGCCAGCATCTGTCCTCCCCCGTCTTACCCATTCTGACTGGGGTGAAACAAAATCTCCAAATAGTTTTCATTTACCTGGTAGCTAGGTTTGTTGAACTTCTAAGAAAAAACGATTTCTCACCCAATTGTGTTTCTTTTTTCAGAAGTCTCACTTAAGTTCAATGGGGATTTATTTTTTTTAAGTATTTTATATTCTAAGTACCAAGCATTTCTCATATGTATCACTAGTAAACCTTTCCCCCATTCTTTTGGCTGCCTCTTCACTGCAATGGTGGTGTTCTTTGCTGTAGAAATAAATGTACAGCATAAAAATAACCTTTTAGTTCCATGAGGTCCTGTTTGTCAACTGTTAGTCTTAATCCCTGTATTACTAAGGTCCTAACCAAAAAGCCCATCCCTGTGCCTGTTAGTTGAAGCATATGCCCTACAACCTATTTTGTCAGCTTTGAGTTATTTGGTCTTTTACTGAGGTCCTTGATCCATTTCAAGTTGAGTTTTGTGCAGGCTGAGCTATGAGGATCAAAGCTCATTCTTCTGCATGGAACAATCCACTTTGACCAACACCGTTTATTGAAGATGCTTTCTATACTCCACTGGTTAGTTAGTTTTGGCTTCTTTGTCAAAATCAGGAGTGTGGGCTTATATGTGGGTCTTCAGCTGTGCTCCACTGATCAGTGTGTTGTGTCTGTTTTATGCCAGTACCGTGGTGTTTTTACACTAACGCTCTGCAGTATAACCTGAAATTGAGGATGGTGATGCCTCCAGCAATGTTTTTATTGTTGGGGATTATTTTAGCTCATCTGGGACTTTGTAGTTCTATTAAAATATGAGATCATTGTTTTCAGTTTCTATGAAGAACTGGATTGGAATTTTGATGTGGATTATGTTGAAGGTAAATTGCTTTTAGTTAAGATGACCACTTTCACAGTACTAATACTGACTGTCCGGGAGCATGGAAAACCTTCCTATTTTCTAATTTCTTTTTCAGTTTCTTATTTCAGTGTCATGACGTGTCAGTATATGTCTCACTTTCTGAGTCAGATTTGTTTTAAGAGTGAGGGTGGGGCGGAGTGTGTTGTGAATAGGATTGCTTCCCTGATTTCTTTCTCAGTATGTTTGTTGTTGATGTGTAGGAAGGGTAATAATTTCTCTGCATTAATTTTATATACTTCTACTTTGCTGAACGTGTTTATGAGCTTCAGGAGATTTCTGTTTGAATCTTTAGTGTCTTTTAGAGAGAGAATCATATTATCTGTAAATAAGGATACTTTGTCTTCTTCCTTTCTTAATTGTAGCCCGTTCATTTTCCTCTTTTGTCTTATTGCTCTAGCTAAGATTCTAAAAACTATGTTGAATTAGAAAGGAAAGAATCTGGTTCTGGATGTAGAGGAATGTCTCCTCCCTTTCCTTTGATTCTGGCTGTGGAGTTGTTGTATTTAACCTTTACTGTGTTGAGATATGTTCCCTGGATTCCTTTAGTCTCCAGGATTTTTAATCAAGAATGATGGTGAGTTTTTGACAAAGTCTTTTTCAGCATCCAATGAGATGGTCATGTGGTTTCTATTCTGGAGTCTTATTTGTGTGTTGGATTGTGTTTATTGGTATGTGTATGTTGAACCTTCCCTGCATTTCTGTTATGAAGAGGGCTTGATCATGGCAGATGATCTTGTAGTCCATTTGCAAGTATTTTATTGAAAGTTATTTTCTCTGTATTCATCAATGAAAGTGAAATGTACAACTTTCTTCTTTCTTCTCCCTCCCCTTCCTCCTCCTCTTCCTCTTTTTCTTCCTCTTCCTCTGGCTCCTTTTGGTTGGATCTTTGTTTAATTTTGGTCTCAGGGTAAAAATTGAGTTCATAAAAAAAATTTTGAAGTTGGGACACTTTAAATTACTGCTTATATTTCATTGGTTATGTGTCTTGTGTAAATTATTTGCTTCATCTTGATTTTTACTTTTGGAGGTCGTATATATCTAGACATTCATTCATTTCAGTGTCATGACATGTCAGTATATGTCTCACTTTCTGAGTCAGTTTAGATCTTCCAGTTTAGTGGAATATAGAATTTAAAGTATGTTTTTACAATTCTCTTAATTTCCTCAGTGTCTTTTGGAATATCTGTGTTTTCATCTCTAATTATATAAACTTAGGTCTGGTCTTCTCTTTCTTTTGGTTAATTAGGCCAAATTTTATCAATCTATGAGTCTTTTCAAAGACCCAGCTCTTCATTCTATTGATTCTTTGTATTGCCTTTCTCATTTCTAGTTCATTAATTTCAACCCTGATTTTTTTTTCTCTTCCATGTGCTTTTATTTTGTCTGTTGCTTGTTCTTGTTTTTCTAGAGCCTTTAGATGCATCATTTAAAAATTAATTTGAAAAGTTTTGATGTAGGCAGATAGTTCTGTAGACCTCCTTTTTAGGACTGCTTTCTTTTCTCCTATAGATTTTGGTGTGCTTTGTTTTCATTTTCATTCACTATTAGGACTTTTACATTGACCTCTTCCTATAATTATCATCCTTTAGTGTGTTGCTTTTGTTTTTAGCCTCCCTAAGTTTGTATGTTTTCTGTAACTTCTATTATTGTTGATAGCCAACTTTATTCCGTTGTGGTCAGATAGAATGCAGGATGTGATTTCAATTTTCCTATAGTTGTCAAGGCTTGCCTTTTGTGCTAGTATGTGGTCAGTGTTAAGAGAAATTTTCATATGATGTTACAAAGACTGTATTCTGTAATGTTTGGTTGAAGTGTTTCATAGATCTGTTAGGTCTATTTGATTTAAGATATACATATATACATATACATATACATATACGTATACGTATACATACACACACACACACACACACACACACACACACACACACACACACACACACACATGTCTTAGTCAGGGTTTCTATTCCTGCACAAACATCATGACCAAGAAGCAGTTGGGGAGGAAAGGGTTTATTCCCACTTACATTTTCCACATTGCTGTTTATCACCAAAGGAAGTCAGGACTGGAACTCAAGCAGTCAGAAAGCAGGAGCTGATGCAGAAGCCATGGAGGGATGTTCTTTACTGGCTTGCTTCTCCTGGCTTGCTCAGCCTGCTCTCTTATAGAAC
>NC_034598.1:24403490-24412755 GCF_900095145.1 Mus pahari
CCTTCCTTCCTTCCTTCCTTCCTTCCTTCCTTCCTTCCTTCCTTCCTTCCTTCCTTCCTTCCTTCCTTCCTCCTTTCTTTCTTTCTCTCTTTCAAGTTTTACATATTTTTACTATGTCATGGAGAGTTCTGCAGGTTTTTGTTTGTTTTTCACGATCCTCTTAGTTTTGTAGACCTCTTGTACCTCGTTTTTTCCTGATTCTCTCAGTTTTGTAGACCTCTTGTACCTGGATAGGCATTTTTTTTCTCTAGGTTTTCACTTTCTTCACTGATTTTTATCATACATATTCTATTTGCCTTCTCATGCTCCTTCTATGTGTATAATACAAAGCTCCGTGCTCTTATAGACTTCAAGAGATCGCTCATTTTATTTTTCTGTTTCTCTTGAAGTTTGTCATTGACCTTTTGGTGACCTTTGCTGCATGATCCAGTTCCTCTGCCTCATCTCGCTTCCCTCATCCTGTTTTCTACACGGTCCGTTCTGTTGCTCAGGGTTTGCACTGCAGGTTTTTGGGGTTTTTTTTTTTGCCTTATTTAAATTTTCATATCTAGCATCGTTTCAGTTTGGCTTTTCTTCAGCAATTCTGTTTTCATGCCTTAGATTGACTCCCCCAGTTCATTCAGATCTTTGTTCGCATTGTTCTCTTGGAGTAGATTCATCTCTTCTTTGAATTTGTTAATAATACTTACAGCCATCTTTTATGTTCTCTGTCTGGTTGTTCTTCCAAGTCATCTTCACCAGCAGGCATGTCTTGGTTTTTTTGTTATTGTTTTTGCTTCTGTGCTGAGACTTGCACATCAGTACTTAGTTTGTTAGCTGAAATTTCTTTTCTTCCCTTTGTATTTTTTTATTTTAAAAATTCAAGTCCCCTTTTTAATTTTCTTATAGTGAACATTTACAGTATTTAGAGGGTACTAAGTCCCGGTAGAACTGAGATGTCCTTTCCCTCTGCGAGACTGGCATTTCTAGGCTGAATGATTGGTCCTGAGTCTTCCTCTTTGGGCCAAGGGTTGTCTTCTATCGGCCTTGGCCTGGGTCCAGAGCGTTCAGTGTGAGCTCTGAGACTCTCCACATGCCCAGGGTCCTAACCCAGTGTTAGATCTGGTCTCACTCTGGGTCTTTGGCTTTCCCTGAAGCTACTACAAAATGTGGGATTTCCCCCATGCCACCCTGGTTCCAAACTGGTCCTCCCCATGGGTCTGCCCTCTTCCCAGGTTTTTTGGCAAACATCCAAACCTACTTGGATACTTGCTGGACTAATTAATTTACTTCTTGGTGGCTGAGCATAAGAATAATAGTATAATTGAGCCTGTTCTTCATGCCCTTCCTCCATGTCCGCCAGAATTGTTTTCTAAGGTGGAATGGGGTCTCAGTACAGCTTTAATTTGGATTCCCTTGGTGGATTAAAAACGTTGAACATTTTTTTCATGTACTTATTGGCCATTTAGACTCCTTCATTGGAAAAATATCTTTATGTTTTTAAATTCTTTGCACATTTAAAACATTAATCCCCTTACAGAGGAGTAACTGGCAAAGGCTTTTTCCCAAATGGGAAAGTTTATGTGTTGTGTTTATAACCAAATCCAGGGCCAGAACAGAGCCCCAAGATAATACACTTGTCGCATTGGGGAAATCAATTCATTAATGTACTTAAACCACTTTCTGCTTTCAATAAAGATTGAAGTTCAAATGAAAATGCTTTTAAAACATTAAAAATGTTAGTTGAATTTGAAAGGTATAATTAGTAACCAAGTAGCTAATCATAAATAAATAAATAATACATAATAAAACTGGTCAGACCGATGCAAGAAGTTATAGAGACTTAAGGAATGGTTGAAACCACTGGCAAAGAGCCTGAGACCTATCAGAGTATCTAACACGCAATCCCTCTCCCTCTCCCCTCCCCTTACCCTCCCCCTTCCTCTCCCTCTCACTCTAATTCAGGAAAAACTGTGAAACCTTTAATATTTTAGGAAGGTCAAAAAATGGTATAGATATTAGCCCACAGGAAAGGCCTTCCCTGCCTATGTGCTGGCCCCATACTAGAAAGAAGTTCTTGTTTTCTGGACTGGATAAAGGGACACTTGACTTTTCAATTTTCCCTTTAAAACCTGCTTACAAAACCAAATTAAATTGTGGAGAAGGAATTCCTCATAGGCAAAGCAGAACCAAGCTGGTTAGAATAATTGCACTTAGGATACAGTCTGAAGCAAACTTGCCACCACAAAGAAATGAGCTGGCATGTCCAAGCTGCCACAGGCCAAGGGCTCACTGTGGGCCCTGTCCAGTGTCTGCGAGCTGCTGGTGAGCCAGCCATCGTCCCAACCCCAGTTCCCTTCCCACTGTTGACTCTGAAGACCTTTCCCTGTAGTGATCTGATCGATATTAACTTTTCCGGGAAGTTTGCCTCGAATCTACAAAGTAGTCACTGCAAGATTTGAGGCCATGTCCATTACTAAGTTGGCAAAGCATTTTTCAAATCAACACCTTGAGTTTCAAGGATTTTTGGAAATCAATGCTGACAGGATAGCTCAGTATGTAAAACGCGCAAGTGTGAGCCTTAGATCGAAATTGCAGAACCTTCTGGAAAGCCGTGCATGGCGGCATGTATCTGTTATCTGGTGCTCTTGTGGTGAGAAGGAGGCAGAAACTAGAGACTCTAGAGGAGCTCCCAGGCCACCTAGGCTGGCACATGCAGAGGCAAAACAAATAAGCTGGATGGTGAGGACTGACACCTGAAGTTGTCTTCTGACCTCTATGTGTGCATAGTGGCATGCACCACACACACACACACACACACACACACACACATACGCGCGTGCGCTTCTAGAAATCAATATGGACATTAAATATCCAAGAGATTCTCACTCCAATCATACCTGTTAGTGCCTGGTAAGAGAATAAGTCTGTCTTAGCTCTTGGCCTAACACTGGTCCGAGGCCTGCATACCTACGTCATTACTCTCTGTTGGCAGCAAACCACAGAATCAGTGTGAAGTGTACAGTGCCAGCCTGAGTATGCATGGAGCAAACCCAAAGCATTGGGTATTGCGTTCCATGACTTGAGTTCTTCATATAGTCCTCCTATGGTGGCCACCCCTTACCTACAGTTTCACTTCCTGTGATATTCAGTTTTGTCTCCGTAAGCTTTGGTTCAAAACTATTAATGGACAATTCCAAAATAAACAATTAAAACGTTCTAAGTCACCCACTCTTGTGAGTGGCCTGAAGAAATCTCACTGCCCATCTCCGTCTTCCCTGAACCATGGCTTTTCCCCATTCCAGCATTGCTCCTTTGCTGTCCACTTATGTCATTTGTCACATGTCACCTTACCACAGAACCAGAGGCTAAAGCTGCACATCTCTATCATTCTTCTCATTCTCTCTGGGGAAAGTAATTTACCACAGTAACTAGAAACCTTCCCTAGTATTTACTCTGCAGGCATTAGTATCAATCACTGGTGTGTGTGAACTCAAGCTCACACTGAAAAAATCCCCAGGAGAAAGATGCTAATGGCGTCCATTATGCAGATGGGCCAATGAATCTCAGAGCCACTGGGATATAGTAAAGGCCAGCTCTGAGTCCCACTATGACAGAACCAAGCACTTAGGCGAAACCCCAGGTGGTCTCCTGCAAAACCCCTCCAGGAACATTTCTTAGCCCTTGCAGCCAGATTCTTAAAGCTTTTACATAGGTATTCGCAGTAACCTTTGTCACTCCTGTTTGTGAAACAGGACCTTAAAGGGTATAGACCAGGTTGGCCTCAACTTCGAGATCCCCCTGCCTCAACCTCAAAAGTGCTGGGATTGCAAGTGCACACCGCCACGCCTAGCTTTTGCGATCATTTTTATTAGTTTCTGTAGCATCTAGACAATGATGTGGAAAACTGTTTAAAGATGAAGTAGTTGTTAGTGTAAGTTATAAGAAGGTTCTATACCTCATCTGCCCCACCCCCTGAGGATAGACAGGACCTATGGGTGTATAATTTTCTGCTGTTCCTTACTGTTGGTATCAGGCTCCACAAACCCATGTCTGTCCATGAGGGCTGCTCTGGTGAATGTGATGACCCCAGGGGCTAGCAGAGTGTGTTGGGGGAAGGAACCAACTGGACTGGGCCTGAATGGAGGCTGTGGACTGTGCCCAGGTAGAAGTCCATGAATTGTAGATAGCAAGCCCTAGTTTTCTGGAAGGGACTCTAGGAATGCAGAGCTGCCAGACTGTGAACCTCTTTGCAGCTCCCCACAGTTAAACTGTGGACTCACTTGCTCCTTTGTCAAGACCTATCTCGGAATGGTTCAAGGACTAGTCAGTATTTGGTTGCCATCTTCCAAGAATACCGCTCCAAGCTCGACAACTGTAACCAAGAATCTGCTTCCTTCTGGCCTAATGGACACAAGATGCTGCTGTCCTTTTTCTGCCAAATTTAAACTGCTCTGTGAGGTTCCTCTCACGCCTTGGGGTTGGTGGGAGGTGGGATAGTGGGTAAGATTTAAAATCCTCTTCCCAGTTAAGAGCAATGAGAATACCTTAGTTTCTTCAAGGGTTTTCTTGCTTATAGAAAGGCAATCGTATTTCCTACTTCCCAGAACGCAGTGAGCAGTTCAGGCTACCTGGATTGTTTGTGAGCAGGGCTGCTCATCATGGCCATGCTGTTTAGAGGAGGTCGCCTATGTGGCATGCAGCTCACAAGGATCTCTGTCAGATGGCTTGCTTCTAGTATTGTTCGATGGCCTGTGAGAAGTCCCTGAACATCACTGTGCCTGTTTCCTGTCTATAGACAGCTGGCAAGTAATACAAGAACAGCGTCAGAGAGTTGCTGTCAGGATCCCACAGGCCAAGAAGTTGCAAGTAGAAAGTGACGCACAGTACACACAGGTACGGGGGGCAATGAGAGCCACTCTTGAGCATCAAAGTGGTAAATGCCACTTGAGTCCTGCAAGTGCTCTCATGACCCAAACTGGCATGAACGGAATTTGCACCAAAGAGGGCAATTTAGACTCCTCCTGGTTTTGCTCTGGGTCTACTTATTCATAGAGCCGATGTGTGTAGACCCTGGGATCTGGTCCCTACTTAAGTCATCTGCATTTACGTCAGATGAATAGTTCAGGGTCATTGTGGATTGGTTTATACACCTTGAAATGCCTGCCCACTCTGGTCCTGGATCTAGCTTCCTGGAGTACCTGCTTTACCTCAGCAAACATTTTTACAGCAACTGCTTCATCAAAATGCAAAAACTCATCGGGCAGCATCAATCTTATTTTCTTGACGCTCATAGGGAGTATGAGAAGGCAGATGGTTATTTCCAGTGTTTGGAAAAATTAAGACTCTGGAAACTAGAAGTCCTTTTTGAAAAGTCCACAGCAAGGCTGCCAGCCTTCCACACTGCTGCTGTGTACAGTTAGTTTACACTGTGTGTCCCTCGAGTCCTGACCTGCTCCACCCCTCCCAGACTATGCTGTAAAAGGCTGATGTGCTGGCTGGCTAGGTTTTTTTGTCAGATTGACACAAGTAGGGTCATCTGGGAGGAGGGGGCTCAACCAAGAAAAGTTCGCCATTGGACAGGCCTGTAGGCAAGTCTGTGGGACCTTTCTTTTTTATTAGTGATTTATATGGGAGATCTCAGACTACTGTGGCCATATATTGCCCCTGGGCTGGTGGTTCTGGGTTGTATAAGAAAGCAGGCTGAGAAAGTCTGAGGAGCAAGTCAGGAAGCAGCACTCCTCCATGGTCTCTGCTTCAGTTTCTGCCTCCAGGTTCCAACCTTGAGTTCCTGCCCTACCCTCCCTTCATGATGGACTGTGATTGGGGTATATAAGCTAAATAAACCCTTTCCTACTCAAGTTCCTATTTGGCATGGCTTTCATCACAGCAGCAAAAACCAATGAGGACATCTGGACATGAGGTGTGCGGGGATTTGTCACCTGGGTGGTCCACTGTTGGCATTACCCTATGTAGATGATTTGAACAAATGTCTGGAGCTGTGTCCCATAAAAGCTGTTTCACAAAGGAACCAGGTAGATTTGGTCCCAGGTTCCTAGACATTTCTACCTAACATTTCACTGTGACTTTCAGAATGATGGGTGTGGTTCATGGTGCTTTTACAGTGTGCATGGATGTACATGTGCCATCTATGTGTGCACACATGAGCATGCCATCTGAGTGTACCTCTTTCCATGGAGAGAAACACATGTTTCAAGAGCTTGACTATGCCATCATGAACTTGAAGCAAATTCTACTAGTGACCGGAATTCAGAACCACCAGCCCCAGGGTTAACACTTTTCTAGGCTTCGGATTATCTTTCTTTTTCCTGTTCAATCAGAACTAATCTTTATTCTCTTCGCGAACTGCATGGGATGGGGCTGTTGTACTCCTGGTAGGTTCACAAAAGGAGACACGGAGAAATGATGGAGACCCGAGGTCTCCTTCTGAGCAGCTCCGGGGTCACTTTATGGTGCAGAGGCTGAGGTTGAAAATAATAGGTGGGAGGAGAGCCTAGGGCTGAAGGGAGCCTGAATAACAGAGCAGACAAATGCACTGGCTATGCCATGCCGAACGCTACTGAAGTGGAGACCTAAGGGTTCTTTGGAAAGTTGGTTGGGTGGTGTTTTGCTGGGGCAGACACGTGAAGGAATGTTTAGCTGAAGTAGACAGAGGTGAAAGACTAAGGCAGACTCGCAAAGGAACGTTTCATTGAAGCAGACACAGGAGAAAAGATGTTCTGCTCAAGCAAGCAGGTGAAAGAACACATGTAACAACAGCCATGTATTGGTCCACCTTACACTTCATAGTTGAGCTGCATTTCTTGGCACTCCATCAAGAGAAACTCATCAAAAAATAAAACCTATTGGAGGTATGCTGAAGTTTCTTGCCCCTTCAGTGGATTTGGGCTGATTGGCAGAGCGATGTCAGCTGAGACAGACTCACGTGCCGAGGCAAGACCCATGGAGGACAAGTGATGTTTGGAGGGTATAAATAGGACTGGATGGACAGTGACAGAGGCTGAGCTTGGCTTGCTGGTACAGCTAGCTGTGCAATGCTTGTGAGTCTCAACTTTTCTGCTCATCTTCACTTCCCTGAGAGAGGCACAAGCTAGAACTTTTCTTAGCAGTCCTTCTGGTCCCTCCTGCTGATGTGAACTGATGCTGAGGCCTGGCTGTCTCTGCTAGGTCCGTGCCACCACTGATGACTTACGTTTGCTATCCTGACTCTACCGAACTGGACTGTCGATTCATCTGTGAAGTGTTTGCCTGCTAACCTGTGAACTGAACGGCTGATTTCCAGCCAACACAGACAGGTCTAATTTTATTCTTCTGAATGTGGACATCATTAACCTAACACCATTTGTTGAAGATGTCATCTTTTCTCCAGTGTGCGCCTTGGCCTTTATGTCAGACGTTAGATGGCTGAAGTTATATGTTCTCCTGCTTGGGTCTTCGTCCATTGGTCTCCATGTCTGTCTCTATGCCAGCTCTGTATTACTTTTATTACTATGACTTTGTAATATATCCCGAGGACTCGGATGGTAGTCCCTCTAACCTTGCATTCTCACTTAGGGTTTTATGAGGGCAGTGTCTTTTGTAGTTCCAGGTAGATTTTAGAATAGTGTTTACCTTCGAGTTTTCTTGAGATAGCATTGAATAACTAAATGGTTTTGGGAGATTGGTCACTTCCACAGTATTCATTGTACTGATCTGTGAACATGGTGTGTCTTTCCATTTTCTGGGGTCTTTATCTCTTCCACAGAGGTTTAATGTTTTCATTGTAGAAGTCTTTCACCTCCTTAGTCTTATTACTGTCTACTTTATTTTCTTTGAGGCTCTTGTGAATTGAAGTATATCCATAATCTCTTTCCTCTTTATGTTTGTTATTGGTGTATAGGAAGGGCTTTTGGTTTATCCTGTATCTTGCCAGTTTGCTGCAATTTGTCATTATTTATAGGAGTATTCTCATAGGGTTTCAAGATCTTTTATTTATATCATCTGGAATTGGATCAGTTAGATTTCTTCTTTTCTTATTTGCCTCTTTTTAATTTCTCTTTCTTGTCTTATTGATCCAGCTAGTTCTTCAAGCACAATATTGAAGAGGGTTAGGGATAGTGGGCACTCCTGTCTCATCCCTGAATTTACTGGGATGCTGTTGACTCTCATGCATCGTTTTATTATAGTGAAGTGTGTTCCATCCCTTTTTACATCTGCTGTAATAATTATGTGGGGTCTTCTGGTTGTTGTTTTATTTATTCATTTATTTTTGTGTTTCTTTTTGTTTGTTTTGGTCTGTAAGTCCATTTATATGATTTTGTACTCTTGTTAATTTGTATGCTTTGAAACATCCCTGCTTTCCAAGGATAAAGCCTACTTGGTCATAGTAGATATTCTTGCTGTATGTTTGCATTTGGTTAGCAAGTATTTTATTAAGCAATTTAAAAATATATGTTCATCGAGAATATTGGCCCATAGTTTTCTTCTCTCTCTCTCTCTCTCTCTCTCTCTCTCTCTCTCTCTCTCTGTTGTTGTTGTTGTTGTTGTTGTTGTTGTCTCTTTTCCTACTTTTTATATTAGTTGGATAGTAGCTTTGTAGAACGAGTTTGGTAGTGCTCCGTATCTTTCTTTTCATTTTGAGTAATTTAGGAAGGACTGTTCATAGCTCTCTCAAAGTCTGGTAGGAGTGAAGATTCTGAACCCATCTGGGCCTGGCTTTCCAAGGTTCCTAACTCTCTCTCATGTTCTCTCATGTTCCTGCATTGTGTGTGTGTTTACATCTGCTCCCTGTTTACATGTGTCTGCTCCTCATGCATTGTGTGTGTGTGTGTGTGCATGTGTGTGTGTATCCTCTGTGCACTGTATGTCTACTCCTCATGCATAGTGTGTCTGCTTAGGGTGTTGACATCTTCCTGGTTTCTTTTGATGGTTTGGATGAACCTAGAAATTCATCCATTTACTTTAGGTTTCTCAACTTAATGGACTGCAGGTTAAGTATCCCCTTATGACATCTTAATGTCTGTTGTGACACTCCTCTGTTTGTTTCTGATTTTGTTAATTTGGGTCCTCTGTTTCTCTTCTCAAGAGGAAAAGGGTCTGTTGATCTCCTGTGTAGCCTCTCAACGAACCAGATCTCAGAGTTGTGGATTCTTTGTGTTGTTTTTTTCTGGTTTCTCTTTAGTTAATTTCAGCTCTAGTGTTCACTACTGCTCACCATCTAGTGGAGTTAGCTTATTCTTAGTTTTCCAATTTTTTTTTTTTTAGTTTAATCATCAAGTGACTTATT
>NC_034598.1:24412980-24421230 GCF_900095145.1 Mus pahari
TGTGTGTGTGTGTGTGTGTGTCTTTAGTTCCAGGAACATTTTTTTAGAATTTCCTTCTTGATCTTTTTTGACCCATTGTTCATTCAGCCCTGAACTGTTTCATCTTCATGAGTTTGTATATTCATTAGGCATTTGTTTGCTATCAGTTTTAAATTTCATTGCATTGTGATCAGCTGGGATACATGGAGTTCTTCCTGTGTTACCAAATCTGTTCAGATTTATTTCATGTCCCTGGGTATGTTCTATTTTAGAAAGACTTCCAGGAGCTTCTTAGTAAAATAAATATTCTTTGATGTTTGAGTGGGATATCCTATAGATAAGGTGTACGATGCATTTAATTCTGATGTTTCTCCAAATAGAGAGATGCTTGTCCTGAATACCTTGCAATTGGAGAAAGTGGGGTATTAGAATCACCTAGTATTAATGAGTGGCTATTAATGCATGTCTTTAATTCTTAATTGCGTACTTGATTTGATTAAGTACACTTTTTATGAAATAAAGTGCACCAGAATTTGGTACATACATGTTTAGGAAGTTAAAGTGTTCTTGGTTAACTGTTCCCTTAATTAGCCTGAAGTGTCCCTCTTTGTCACTTCAGGTTAGTTTTAGTTTGAAGTCTGTTTTGTCAGATGTTAGGAGAGTGGTACCTGCTTGATTCCTTGTCCCTTTTGACTGGGGCACTTCTGTGCACGTTCATGTATTCTTGCACTCTACAGTGGTCAAGCTAAGATGTGTTCTTATAGACAACAGAAGGTTGTGCAGGATCCGGCTGGGTGAACACTGTGGCTGTGACCTGCAGAGACCTTTGGGTTGTAGGAGGTCAGGCATAGTTCTGAAGGAAGCTTAGAGATTGTGCACAGTGCAGACAGGCAGTGAAATGAAGCTGACTGGATGTGAGGGCTGGGCTAGAGCTGGGGCTTGAGGAAGGATGGAGGAAGGGAAGGATCAAGGAGCAGACTCATCTTCCCAGACTCTGGTGAAAGACTGAGTCTTGATAAAAATTAAAAAAAAAAAAATTAAAAAGCAATAATGAGTGCCAGTGGTCCAAGAATGAACAAGCATTCTGGGCAGAGTTCCATGCAGAATCAATCTCTCTTCTCTCTCTCTCTCTCTCTCTCTCTCTCTCTCTCTCTCTCTCTCTCTCTCTCTCTCTCATAGTTATTCAATCAGTTAATGCCTCGATGTTTTGACCTTTATCAGGTCAAGGGTCAAGGCCCTTGTCTCAGGCCATGTCAGCCCCTTGGCCAAGGGATGTGTGTGTGAGACCCTGCAGGGTTAGGGGTATAATAGAATCCCATTTGTCAAAGCAAACTGCTGAATTTGATTCCCTAGAAGCTGGGACGTGCTGCTATGCATATGTAAGAACCTTGTCTCGGTGGGGTAGGACATTAAGCCCAGAGGAAGATCCGCGTGCCTCATCTGAATAATGAGCCATGAAATTGACATTATAAGTTTTAATTATTATGAATGCCTGCGGGGTAGCTGGTGTTAATTATTCCGTGGGCTTCCCAGATATACGTCTTTCCCTCTCCTTTTGTTTCTTTCCCTTAATGCTTTAATGGTGGCTTCCTGGTAGTGTTTGAACTCAATTCTTCCTAAGGGGAGTTCCCTCCCTCTGTGAGAAGTTGTCTTTGGAAAGAAAGTAAATGGCTCTGGTTGGAACACTGGGCAGTGGGAACCTGGGAGCTTGCTGGGTTGCCACAGTGAGAGTTGCAGGAGTCTCATCTCTGCTCCCTCCCCAGTAATATGCATCTTCTTCTGGAACCATCCATGAACTAATTAGTTAACCTTATAATGGGCTTTAAAGATCAAAGACTGTGGAAAGTGCCGTAAGTCACTGTTTTCTAAGCATTTTTTAACAGGAAGTATCGGTTTCTTGCTCTTCTGCCTCTGCATAACTTCATTATTTCTGACGAGGGAGGGAGGGAGAGAGAGAGAGAGAGAGAGAGAGAGAGAGAGAGAGAGAGAGAGAGAGAGAGAGAGAGAGAGAGAGAGAGAAAACAGTGTTATTCAGAACTGTCTATATTACTTCTATAGGTAATGTTCTCTTAGGTAGGTACTAATGACATGGCTGTCAGAAGGAGTACTGGAGCGTCTCTGACCTCCCCCAGCCCCTGTCTTTCCCTCCTCCTCTCTCTTTCCCTACTAGCTGCAGCAGAGGCACAGGCTTGACTTGGGATTGCCCTGAGTTCCTTTGTATCATCAGCAAAAAGATGGTCTTTACTGTTTATTGGGCCCCTCTCAGGTCCTGGTCATCAGGGTAAGTGCAGCACAGCCCTGTTAATGTAGCAGACAGGAAACTTCCAGGCAAGGAGCCCAGCAAGGGGGCTGTGTCCCCACAGAGCCCATAGATTTTTAAGTGCACATCCTTTTTGGGAGTTGTCATGTTACCTACCATGGATGGAAAAGCATGCCTTTGCTCCTGTGCCAAGGAGTTTGGCTCCTTCCAGAGTAGTGAAGGCCACCGGAACATAAAGTAGGCTCCAATTTATACCTACCTCTGCACTCAACACACGATGTAGTGCCCTGAGAATAGAGGAGAAGTAGGTAGGTGGGCGATCAAGGGTGTAACGGTAGATCAGCAAGCTTTGAGGGGAAAGGTTGAGGTTTGGGGAAGGATGAACATGGTTAGATGAGGATTCCATGATCAGGATGAAGAAAATAGAAAGTAGAGCCCAAAGGACAGAGAGAGCCTAGGGGATGTGCAGAAGACCTGCCTTCCAAACAATATGACACCTACTGCTCAGCATGGCAGGAGGGGATCAGAAGATTGTAGAGTTGGGGCACACAGAGGCAAGTAGAGTTGAGCCTCTAACCATGGTGGTGTGTGAAGTGGAAACTTCTAGCTCTTTGGAAAGTGAGTTATGCTAATTGATGGTTTGCTGGGGCACACAGGTGAAAGGCTGTCTTGCTAAAGCAAACATGTGAAAGGCTGTTTTTCCTGAAGCTGACACAGGTGAAAGGATGTTTGGGTATAGAAGACATGTGAAAGGACCTGAGATGAAGGAGTATAACTATGACCCCACAGACAGTGGGAGATGAGCACTGAGCCTTGGTTTGGTTTGCACCACCTTGCTATTCTTCACTAAAGATATGCATGTGTTGGTTCACCTTACATAGTGTTGAGCTCAACTTGTGGTAACTCTGTCATTGAGAGAAACTCACCCAAGAACTGCTTGTGAGTTCCTGTGGCAGTCGATTCAGCCGCCTTGCCTCAGGCTGGTTGGCAAGCTGATGGTTTCTTCAGGATTAAACTACAGCTTCCTTGTGTCTGCTTGCTGAAAGGACTAGACTGTAGCTGCTGGTTCTTGCCTGATGTCTGTCTGCCTAGAGGACTGGTCTGTAGCTGCTGAGTCATATTTGGTGTTTGCTACGGGACTGAACTGCTGCCCAAGAAGATCAAGCTTGTCCCTATTACGTATCAGGTCCACTTCCCCCATATCCTAATAACATTTCTCTTTCATTACTTCTGCTGGGTGGTGGGCTAGAGGAGAGGTTGCACCCTTATTAAAAGTAGATTGCAAAAAATTTATGCCTACAGTGGTGAGTTGTGAGCAGCCTTTAGCCCACATATGTGTGGTGGGACTGTCAGCCATGTAAAGAATGGATAAAAATCAAGAGTCCCCTGAGGCTCTGGATTGATACCTTCAGGACATAAAGAGGGTAACTTGTGGCTCTGGCTTGTGTGGTCGTCTGCAGTCCAGACCCTAAAGGCAAGCTGACTCCTAGGAACTGCCAGTTTCCCTGGCATTGCAGCCCTTACCCTCCCAGCTGGCTGACTGATTCAGAGCCATGGCTGACCATGGTGAATGAGAATGGAACTTGAAATGGTCAGCCTGTAGAGAAAGCCAGGAGTTGAAGCCCCAAGTCCTTTCCATGCGGGGGCAGCCGTGGGAGGGCTCCATGATCCTTGAAATGAAATCTTTGAAGGAGACAGCAGTGATGCAGGCTTGGCATGATCTATCCTGCTCATGTGGTGATCAGTGCTAGGAAATGCTTCTAAGGAGCCGCCAAAGCCGTGGCTCTAAGATTACTGCTTTCTTTGAGCAAACACACTTTCAGTGAGAAGATGAGTGTGGCCAAGGGAGTGAACACATGGCCAGTGTATATCAAGGGAAGTGTTGGGTTTTTTGTTGTGGTGGTGGTGGTGGTGGTGGTTTTGTGGTTTTGTTTTCGTTTTTGTTTTTTTGGTTTTTCGAGGCAGGGTTTCTCTGTGTAGCCCTGGCTGTCCTGGAATTCACTATGTAGACCAGGCTGGCCTCAAACTCAGAAATCTGCTTGCCTCTGCCTCCCAAGTGCTGGGATCAAAGGTGTGTGCCACCACGCCTGGCAAGGGAAGTATTCTTTTGGGTGCCTAGTGGAAGTGGTTTTTTTTTTTTTTTTTTTTGAGCATAAGAGTCTGTTATTTTCCTACTGCCACTTGAAGCCTCCTCTTTCCTGAGTGGAATGCTAAGTGCTGCCTTATAATCAGTAGAGAAAGTATTCGGTCATGAAAAGAACTGTATTTGACTTTTCGTGTGGTGGTAAGCTGAGTTAAAAAAGAAGAAGCAACATCTTTTTTTGTAAATTAGCAGAGAGGGGAGCAGGTTTGCCAACCGATTGACATCCTGAGCTTGGTGAATTCTTGGCTGTTGGGGGATGTGCTATGAATTGCAGGCAGCATCCCTGGCTCTGTACATTAGATGCCACAGCACCCGTCCCAGTTGTGACAACCAAAAATATCTTCAGAAAAAAAAAAAAATGTTCCTGATGGAGCAGTGGCCAGCAAGGGACTGGCTGACCATTGTAAGACCCTGGAGTTCTTCTGATGGCCCAGAGCCAGCCACCTCTTTAGTCTTTTCTGAAGCAAAGTATTGGTTTGCAAATTGCCTTTCGCCTGTGCTCTCTAAAGTCTGGGCCTGTTACAGTCTATTGTACTTATACCGCAAAGCTATCCAGAATTAAGTTCTGTAATGAAAAGTTCTCCGGTGTTACTATTTCATTGGCTAGAAGGGATTGTTTGTCAGTCTGCCAGCAGGCTTCTCTTAAATGCTGTCATCAGGCATCTCTGAGACATAAATGTAGAATGATTGATTTGCAACGTGCTATTAAGCTCTTTACAAAGACTTTTTTTGATGGACTGCTGCTTTGAGCTTTGTACAGCTATTGATTGGTTTAAATACTACAGGACCCTGGGCTCAGGCAGTCCTTGTGAGAAAAATGCCACTTCTGGTAGGGAATTGCTGGACATCGATTCGGGGACAATGACAAGGCTTTCCTTGGGCACAAAATGGAGCATTGAACAAGTGTGGACCACCAGAAAAGAAAAGTGAGAGACGCGTATGTAGTTGGCCAGACTTCACGAGTCAGGGCCAGTTGGAAAGTGGAGGGGGTGGACAGTGACATTCGACTGATGTAGGGCGAGAGACTCCTGGCTGCCATGAAAAGGGTGCCAACAATTCTGTTTGGGCTTTAACTCTGTCTGCTGTTTGAGACCACAGTTGCAAATGACATTTTGATTGGCTGGCTAACACTGACAGGGTGACCAAACACTTCCTCTGGCTGTACAAGTCAAGGGTTAGATTCTCCTAGAACTGTCCCTTCCCTCTGGACCAGATTGTTGTGTGATGAGAAAGCTTGTATGGCTTGTGGAATGGGGAGGGGTGTGACCTGGGACTAGGAGTCGTCTCTGAATTCCTCTGCCAGACATCTCTCCCCCGGCCCAGGTGATTATATGACGCTGGTCCATAGAGAGAGAGACAAACAATGAGATACTGGCTGCTCAACTTGCTTCGAGCAAGTTACCCTCTCCTGTGCCTGTATCCCTGACAAATAATAATAACTCACCACTTCCTTCAGAGCCTTCTCAGTGCAGTGAGGTGGTCTCTGTAGAAAGCTGGGCCACAGTGTAGGATTGGAGTGTAGGATTGAGAAGTTTGTCACGGTAGGGACTATCTTGTTTTTCTGAGGTCAGAGAACTTTTTATGTTCCTATGATTGTTCCTTTAGAAAATGTTTCCCAGTCTCAGAATGCATGTAAGACACACCAAGACCATTGAACCCATGTTCCTCGGGCATTAGGGAGGGCCATTCGAAGTAACCACCGGTTATTCCTTGTTTGCAGAATCTGTCCCAGCTTCCCTATGCCAAGGCGCTCTACAGCTACGAGGGGAAAGAACCTGGTGACCTCAAGTTCAACAAAGGGGACATCATCATCCTGAGACGCAAAGTGGACGAGAACTGGTACCACGGCGAGCTGCAGGGCACGCACGGTTTCCTCCCAGCCAGCTACATCCAGTGTTTGAGGCCCTTGCCGCAGGCTCTGCCCCAAGGCAAAGCACTTTATGATTTTGAGATGAAGGACAGAGACCAAGACAAAGATTGTCTGACCTTCACTAAGGTAAGGTGAGCCCCACAACTGATCTCGGTGTCTACCCCTGTCTTCTCAACCAAGAGGCTACATCTAGGTTTAGAGCCTAGATCTTCCCCCCAAGGCCAGGAGTAAATGACCACCCTCTATCCCTGGGCCTCCGAAAAGAGGGGCTGGTGTGTTTGCTTGCATGGGTTCTGTTTCTGATTTTGCTTGTGTGAATGACAACTCCTAAGAGGAAGCTGTGTCTGCAGAGTCTTACTGATTAGAACTCAAGGCCTGTGGAGAGATTGGGATGTGGCATGTCCAAAGGCTAATTGCCTTATCTTAGGCTAGCTTTATCCTCCAGGACAGCCATTCTTTGACTACCTCAGTGTTAGAACTTACATCCTGTGATTGATAGGTGAAGACATTTTTAAATCTTTTTTTTTTTCTCCCTCTGGCCCAAAGATTTATTAATTTATTATATGTAAGTACACTGTAGCTGTCTTCAGACACACCAGAAGAGGGCGTCAGATCTCATTATGGATGGTTGTGAGCCACCATGTGGTTGCTAGTATTTAAACTAAGGACCTTCAGAAGAGCAGTCAGTGCTCTTAACCACTGAGCCATCTCTCCAGTCCCCCCTTTTAAATCTATTAACTTAACCAACTACTAGCTTCTACAAACCCCAAAGTAGAGAGTGTCCTTAGATAGACTTATAGACAAGCTTCCCTTAGCTTTCTGTAACCACCTCCACGATGGGCCCCCATTATATTTTAAACTTGCTGTCATGGTGATCTTTTTTGTTCTATAAAATTATAATAAACTTTAAATAAAATGGCTTCCATGATGGAACATGTTTTTGGGGTAATCTAAATGTGGTTTTCCAGGCCCTAGTTATTCAGAATAGTTCCAGAATGAACCATCTTTTATTTTCTTTAAGAGGAGAGCTGTGCTTTTTGCATTGGCATTTGTTTTGTTTTGATCCTCGTTGTTGAATGGTTAGGAGATAACACAGACCACTGATGGGTGGGTCTAGCTAGTGCCTCTATTGACCACTGATGGGTGGCTCTAGCTAGCACCTACACTGATTCTTGAGCCAGGTGAGCTGTGAGCATCAGTCGCAGTCATAATTTTATGGTTTTAAATATTGACCATGTACAAAGGATTTGAATCTTCCCAGAACACAAGGGATCATGGTAGAACTTCTGCAGAGCCTTAGTTCATCCCACAGAGCTGTCATATCCAGCTTCAAAGCCAATATCACACCCCTTCTGCAGGATGGCAGTGGAATCAAAGCAACAATATCTAGGCCTATAGATGATGATGATGATGATGATGATGATGATGATACATGTATGGGTATGCTGTCTACATGTGTGTCTGTGTACCATGTAAATGCCTGATACCCACAGAGGCCAGAAGAGGGTGTTGGATCCCATGTAATTGGAATTACAAATAGTTACAAGCTGGCTTGTAAGTGCAGGGAGTTGAACCCAGGTCCTCTAGAAGAACATCCAGTGCTGCTAACCACTGAGCCATCTCTCCAGCCTGGCGTGGAGAATCTTTTAAAGTGCCTAGCCTGAGGACTTAGTCACTAACCAAAGAGCATTGACTGTGGAGCCAGTGAGACATAGAAGACTCAAGTTTGGGCTCTTTCTGGACACTGTTGTTATTCGCTGCTGCCCTGTATCAGACCAGCACTTGGAAACTTGGCTGTTATGACATTTAGAGCTTCCCAGGGAAACAGGCAGAGTCCGGGGCCTCTCTCTTCCCTCTTTCCTCCTTCCTTTCCTTCTTCTGCCCCTCCCTCCATGGCTATAAACAACAGAACTGGAATTCTATGTATTTGGTTTGAACTAACTCTCTCTCTCTCTCTCTCTCTCTCTCTCTCTCTCTCTCTCTCTCTCTCTCTCTCTC
>NC_034598.1:24421490-24434492 GCF_900095145.1 Mus pahari
TCTCTCCCTCTCTCTCCCTCTCTCCCTCTCTCACCCTCATCTGCCAGTACAGAGCCTGGCTGGAGCCTTGCAGCTCTCCTGGTTTCAATAGTACCTTGAACACTTTTTTTTTTTTTTTTTTTTGAGTAAATGTGATGTTCTTGTTCCACACTGCTGTTTATGTCTTATTCTATTGTTTGCTCTGACAGTGAACCATCTAGTTCTCTGTTCTGGGAAGCAGCCCTTTCTTTCTTCCTTTCATCAAGGCATTGAGATGCTGATTCTCACTGTCATCTCACTGAGCTCTCCGGGAAGCCCATGCTGGTCTCAGTCTGAAGTCTGTGGTGTCTTCCCCGGGTGCTGTTCAGGCTTCTCTGCTCTGGAAAGCCTGCCCTGAGACACTATACTCCAGCCTGTGCCAGACTATACTCTGTTCTGGCCCTTGTAACTTCTTAGGGTCCCCAATCGGAGGTTCTCAACCTTCCTAATGCTATGATTCTTTAATACAGTTCCTCATTCTGTGGTGACCCCCCCCCCCATGAAGTTATGTCATTGCTACGTCCTAACTGTAATTTTGTTCCTGTTAGGGATAGTAATGCAAATCATGTGATATGTAGGACATCTGACTTGCAGCCCCTCCACGGGTTGAGAACTCCTTCTTGCCTTATATCTTTGCTAAGAAAAGAGGCTTCAAGCAGTTGTTAACTTTATTGCTCCCAGCAACAGAATCACTGAACTCCAAGCCTCTCCTTGTGGGCACACAGCGGGGAGCTCACCAGGACAACTCACCAGGTAGAGTGTAAAGCTCCAGATATTTCCTGGCATGCCAGCTTCTCCCTGTAGGATTTCAGCCTCCCCTGCCTTTCATTTCTATTCTTGGTGCCTCTGCCAAACTCCCCTGGATAGGAGGACAAAATGGATATTTGTCTATTTGTTCCACATAAAATATTCTGGGCCTGACCCATACTGGGCACTATACTATGTTCAGGGACAGTGACCTGGTCCGCCTGGAAGCGGGACTTGGAGACAGGTGCAGAATAAGTCTAGAGAAATTCATGTAAGAAAAGACTGCCTTGCAGGAAGCTGCGTTGTGATAGCTTATCCAGGAGGAAGATGAGATATGGCATGAAGACTCCAGGATTGCCAGTGTTAGAACCGAATATCCAGTGTCTCCAAAGAAACTGGATGTTAGCCCTACTGGGGCAAATTAGAGCTCACTTTGCCTTGGTTTCCTCCTGTGGCTGGCATATTTAGGATGTGTGGCTCTGTTGGCCTCAGTCTGTCCCTGATGTGGGTTTAGTATTTGATGGTCCCTAGAAGGATGGGCTGTGAAAATGAGAGGCCTCGGGGTCTGATGCCCAGAGAACTATGACATGGCATCGTATCCGAGTCAGCTTGTTGCTAGCCCACTATGTCCCCACCCTGTCGTCGGTGGAGCACGGTTGCCCGTTTGGTGAGCACCTCTCAATTCTCACCCTCTCCACACCTGGGTCCTAGAGGACATGGGCATCTTCTTGGAGATCCCTGCTTGGTTCCTTGGTTCCTGGAAGGACTCTGGCAATGTCTGGAGTGCCACTGAGCTACAACCTCTCAGAGCAGGACTGATGGTCACTCCAGAAATGAGCCGCTAGGAACCAGCAAGTTAGTGTTAGACCAAAGCCAAACATTCAGTTAGATCCCTATCTACACACCATCCCTCCCTATAAGCCCAGCCTTTCTGTGGACTAAGGAGACGCAGGAGAGGGACCCCACAAAGCACCAGGCTGCCAATGGCAGGTTTGGCACTCTGTCTTTCTTGCTTTAGTCTTTGAATTTGTGCATGCCAGGCTTTAGGGGAATGAAGCTACTGGGAACTGATAAAATATGCTTTCTAAAAGTCATATCACAAAAGGTAATCATACCTTCTCCTCTTAAAACAGATTGGTTTTAGAATGACCTAATGCTGTTCTGATACTACCTATTCAAAAGCGAGTGTTGCAAGTTGAAAACAAGACTTTGATCCAGTGACTTTGTGACTGTTAAATGACACTACATTGGTTTCTTTTAAAAAGAAGTGTTATAGTTTGGGTACAAAATGCTCTCCACAGCCTTGTGTTTGTGTCTTTGGCCCCAAGAGGACATGGTGGGGGATATCAGTCATTGGGGAGGTGAGGGCCAGATGGAGGAAATGGGTTTCTGGGGAGAAGGGCCTTTGGTACGAAGTTACTGCTCCTGTGTCTACTACCTTCTCCACCACTATCACATTGCCATAGTGGCTCTGCCTTCAAACAGTGAGCCAAAATAAATCCTCCTCAAGTTGCTTCTCATTAGGTATTTAGCCACAGAGATGAGGACTGTAACTGACACAGGAAGTCAGTACCACCCCTGGTTTGTGTAGATGTCTCTCTGGCCTTGCAAATGCCAGGATGGAACACATCTAAATGACATTACAGTCTATGGTGGCAGCATGAGCAGGGCATAACCCAGCTAGCTAGCAGGAGCCAGAGACACTGAGACACAAGTACTATTAAGTTAACTGAGGTGTAAAGAAACAGGGGGTCGTGGGGACATGGCTGGAGGTGTCACAGTAGAGTGCCAGGCACTGAGTCTTCTCAGGAACATGGGTGTGAAGAGGGTGAGGGGTGTGTGTATAGAATGGGACACTCTGCTCTCTGGAAGAGTGGGGTGAAACACAGATTGGTAGTAAACTTACCAGTAACATAGATAATGTAAATATGATGGACTTCACAGTGCTTTGAGACTTATACCCAAAGGCCATTCATTCTCTATAGAGCAATTCTCAATGTGTGGGTCACAACTCCTTTGGGGGGGGGGTTCAGATGACCCTTTCACAGGAGTCTCTCAGGACCATTAAAAATACAAATATTTACCCTATGGCGCATAACAGTAGCAAAATTATAATTATGAAGTAGCAACAAAATTAACTTTATAGTTGGAGGTCCCCATGACATGAGGAACTGAAAGGCTTGCAGCATTATGAAGGTGGAAAACCACTATGGTAGATGTAACTGCTGCCTCATTCAGAGCCTTAACTCATAGCCCCAGCCTTTGCCTGCTCACAATTCTCAGCAGGTTGGAGAGAGCAGTTCCAGCTGTTCGATAGTGTTCGTTTGTTCTCATGGCATCTCTTTAGCTTTTCAGCTATTTTTCTAAATGTATCAGCTTGTGAAGTGTGTTGAAGAAGTCAGCCCTGTTCCAGGGCAGTGAGAGGCCTGTCCCTGCCTCTCTCTGAATAGTCCTGGCTGCTGGTAGCACCTGAGTTGGGGGACAATGATCTCAGATGTTTATCCAGTCAGGGCTGGAGACTGCAGAGCCAATCTACTCTGTAGAGGTCAGTGATGGCCCGTGACTCCATTAAGACCCCTGCACAAATGCAGCAATGGCTCTGCGTCATTTCTAAAGCAAAAGGCTGGGGAGCGTCTGGTCTTCTGTGTTTGTAATTTCCCCTCTTTCTTGACATGGGTTTGGGCAAGATGTGCCGCTGGCTGGCTATGCCAGGGCAGTGTTCAGTCTGGATGCAGTTGGGGTTGGGGTTGGGGTCATCCTAGAAAGCCGAAGGTGCTTGGTTTTCTGGGCTCTGATTTGCAACCACTTTTTCAGATACCCCTTAACTACAGTAGGGAGAAAACTGGTGGATCGTGACCCTTCAGAAACTGCCCCCAGGGACTCTACACATGCTGTTGCCATGTGATTCATGCAAGGGCCTAAGATGTCCATTGCCTGTGTTCTGCTTTTCCAAGCATTGCTGAAGGGACCCATCTGTGCCAAGCAAGCTGTGCCTGTAAAGCAATGTCCAAGGACTATGCGCTCTGGCAGTCTGGGAAGGGGCAGAGATGGCCACCTAAAGCTGCTGTTCTTGACAGAGGCTTGTAGGTTCCTTTCTCCTCGAGGAGAAAAAATTAAATGAATGCATACATGTCGGAGGAGGGAGATAAATTATTTTAAAATTTGATTTAAAGATCTCTACAGAAGGGGGCACTGACATGTCGCTTGAACCCTTTACAGATGTATTATCCCTAATTCTTGGGAAGAGGGGCGTATATGGCTCTTAAACAGTCACTTCTTAGTCACAGTGCCAACTTCGAATTATTTAGGGCCACCAGAGACCATCTGAATTCTAAAAAGAGCCAGGGCTGTATGCCAATAGGCATTTGGTAGATTTTCCAAATTCAGAAATATCAGAGACTAGGGAAAACAGCATATGGATAAAATCAGCTGGCCTGGAGTAAATAATGAGTATTTGACACGAATCCTGTAGATGAAATAGAGCTTTGCATCGGAAAATGTAATGATGTCATGGAAACAATTTTCATTCATAAAACCATTGAATGCTCTCATGTGAGCTCAGAAACATGTCTACCTTATCTAGCCATCAGTGATGTCTATGATATCTGGCTTGGCTTAGTTTGCTCATCTGTATCAGGGGCTGATAAACTAGGATGACTAACCAGTATGGCCCGCCACCATCTGGTAATGTAAATCATGCTGTACTGGCACATAGCTGTCCGTTCACTCAGGCATTAGCTGCCTTTGTGCTTCTGCCACAGAACTGAGTAAATTGCATGGAGAACCCAAAAAGGCTTACCATTTGGTCCTTTCTAGACGTGGTGACTGACCTCTGTAAATAACCCAGGTCTAAAAGACAAATGCACTGGTGTTTCTACATGCTCCTGACAGGGCATTCAAAAACCTCCCTGAATGGAGATGTGATGGATTGAATATGCTTGGCCCAGGGAGTGGCACTGTTGGAAGGTGTGGCCTTGTTGGAGTAGGTGTGGCTTTGTTGGAGGAAGTGTATCACTGTGGAGATGGGCTAGAGAACTTCCTCCTAGCTGCCTGAAGATGCCAGTCTTCTCCAGGTTGCTCGGGCTCACCCTTGACTTAATTCCAAACTGTTGATGTGATTGTTGGCTTATCCCATGTGGCATGTTTGCCCCTTTGAGAAAATGTTCAGACTACATGCCCTTCTCTAGGCGTGGTGTGATTTGTCTAATCTGATTGGATTGTTCCCTTTTCTCCAGGGGAGAACACAAAGACCATTTCTTCTATTCCATGCAATAACATACCCAAAACACCCACTAATAAGAATTAGGCAGCCTAATGATGCCTTCCTAATCATCACCTAGTCAGGAAATGGCATGATACCAAAGCTGGGCACCTCCACTCACCGCCACTTTCCTCCTCACACCTCTAAGGATGGGTGAAAGATGTCTACTCTTGAACTTCAGATAAATAGACTCGAGCAGAGTTTAATTTTTGTGTTCAGTCTGTTTTCAGGGTCTCATTTATGAGATATGCATCAGGGGTTTTTGTTGTTGTTGTTTTTGTTTTTGTTTTTGTTTTTTGTAGCGTTGTTTGTTGGTTTCCATTGCTCAGCAGGTCTGTGAGTTATTCTTTCAATGGTAGACTTGAGTTTAGGGAAGTTTTAGGCTCATAACAAAAGGGAGCCAATACAGAGGTTTCCTGTATGCCACAGCCATCCCCTGCCACCTTCTCTAATATCAGTAAAGCCCTGGGGTGTGGTACATTTTTACCATTGCTGAGCCTGTCTGGACAGTATGAGCCGGTGGCCATTGTTTCTATGGGAATTTAGTCTTGGTGCTATATAGTCTTGGTGTTGGGCACATGTAACACATATATACCCTATGACTCATCATGCTTTCACTGTCTTGAACTCTGTGTGCCCCACCTTTTTATCCCTCCCCTTCTTTGCAGCCACAGAACTTTCCTAGTCTCGTGTCTATCTCCTGATTTCTGGTGGGGTTCTAGCACCACTGCATGGTTCCCTTTCCAACTGCCTTCTTCACTCAGGAATGTGTGTTTCTGTCTTTCCATAGCTTGGTAGCGCCATTGGTTTTTTTTTTTTTTAATAGAATACATTCTTGAAGAATTTCACACATGTATCCAGTGAAATAGAATCACAGCCACTACCTGTTTCTCTTCCTGAATCCCCCCCAATGTAACCCCCTCTGAACTTCATGTCCTCTTGTTTCTGTTTTTAATAATCCACTAAGTCCAATTGATGCTGCTTATTACATAAAGCTGGGAGGCCACCTACTGGCTCATTATGAGGCCTTCCAGTGGGGCGAGAGCAACAGCCCAGTGGCTACACCCTAAAGAAGAACATTCCCTCTATCAGGAGCTGTCAATCACTATTCAGTTAGGGTTCTGGCCTCTCAGGTTACTTCCTACACATGTGGGAGTTTTGGCTGGCTGAATCATGTGCAGATAGCCACAGCCGTCGGGAGCTGAGGCAGGCAATGGCCCTAGCATGACCCAGAGGCATCTTTCTACAGCCTTCCTTGCCATCCTCCAACTTCGAATCCCTTCTGTGTTGTCTTCTGCAGAGTTCCCTGAGCTTGGAGGTGGGGATAGTAGGGGGTGTTGAAAGTTCACGTAGATGTTCCACATGAGACTGTGTTTCAGTTAGGGTTTCATTCTCTATAATGAAACACCATGATCAAAGGCAAGCTGGGCTTACACTTCCATGTTGCTATTCACTATCAAAGGAAGGCAGGACAAGAACTCAAACAGGGCAGGAACCTGGAGGTAGGAGCTGATGCAGGGCATGGAGAGGTGCTGCTTAATGACTTGCTTCCCATGGCTTGCTCAGTCTGATTTATTATAGAACCCAGGACCACCAGCCCAGGGATGGCACCACCACAATGGGCTGGGTCTTCCTACATTGAAAATACCTTACAGCTGGATCTTATGGAGGCATTTTCTCAGTTGAGGTTCTCTCTTTTCAGATAACTCGAGCTTGTGTCAAGTTGATATCTCCTGGATGTCTGCCCTTTTCTGAAGAAAAATGGGGGTGGAGTGGATGGGGTGGTGGGTAGATGGGGAGGGAAAGGGGAGGGACTGGAAGGAGAGGAGGGAGGGGAAATTGCACTTAGGATATAAAATTTTTAAAAATTATTAAAAAAATGAACAAACAAAAGAAAAGTTTCAGAATGCAGTTTATGATGGCTTAATGTTGACAGTTCTAGGTTCTCTCATAAGATCCACAAGTTCACTAGATGGGAATATGTGACTAGGATTCAGACATAATGGCCTTGCCAAGTGGACCTTAAAACCAGTTAGAGAACTGTTGGCTACTTTCAAGATATGGATGCTGCGACTGAGTCCTTAGGTGTATCTTACCATGCCAGCAGTTGTTATAGTTCATAGGAGTCCTACATATATAGGACTATTGATTGCTTCCCTCTCTTGGCTGCTTCCATAGGACTTTGTGGTATGGGAGCTAAACCACGGGTTATATTCAGCTCAAATCTGGGTCCTGGCTCTGAAGTATAGGGTGTCTTCAGCAATAGGGATTCACCTTCAGCCTCAGAGAGGCAATCAAGGGCAAGAGCCTGTAATGTTACGAGAGTCATTTACACTACCCCTGACCAAATGGAGGGTTCCCATGCTTGGTACTGGGTTTTTGTTTGTGTGGTGAGCACTTCTACTTCTCTGTGTTATGCATAATTTTAGACAAATATAAAAAGATATGATTCCTTGAGGCTCTATCAAGTTTCCTTAGTGGTGTTTATTTTCTTTCTTCCCTCTCCTTCTGTCTTGAGTTCCCTCCCATCTATCTGGTTAGAAACCCCCACCCCTCATTTTTCCAAATTTCCCCTTCTTATCGTCTGTATCATACTATTTTCCTCTTTAGTCTCCTCCATGGTCCCTCCTAGTTTCTATGGTTACCACTGGTTATATATTCATAAATCAAGATTTGGAGCGAGGATCCACAAATGACAGAGAATATGCAACGTTTCTCTCTCTCTTTCTGGTTTATCTCACTCATTTTCCAGTTACATCTTCTTACTTTGATGTCTACATACAGAAAAGGAAATTAGACCCAAAGCTATTGCCCTGAAGAAAAATTAACTCCAAGTGGATTAAAGACCTAAATGTGAGTGAAACCAGAAAGATAGAACTGTTGGAAGAAAACATAGGCAATACTCTGTAAGATACAGGGTATGTATGATACACTTTTTAAAACAGGACTCTATTTGCCCTGGAATTAAGACCAACAATTGATAAATTATATATATATATATATATATATATATATATATATATATATATATATATATATATATATATACAGTGGGTTAATATCCAGAATACATAAATAACTAAAAAAAAAAACCCACAAGACTCAAGAAAACAAATGATTCAATTTTTTAAAATGGACTATGGGTTTGATCAGAGACTTCTCAGCAGAGTAAGTAAGGATGACTAAGAAGTAGCTCAACCTTAGCAATTTAAGAAATGCACATCAAAACAACTCTGAGATTTCATCTCGCCCAAGTCAGAGTCTCTTAAGGTCAATAAAACTTTTGGCAACAGATGCTGGACAGGATATGGGAAAGAGGGAATACTCACTGACTGTTGGCAGGAATGCAAACTGGTGCCACCATCTTGAATTCAGTATAGAGAATCGTCCAAAATCCAGCAGTAAATCTGCCATGTAGCCCATCTGTAATACTCTTTGATAAGTGCCCAAAGGTTTTGACATCGGACTCCACAGATACATGTTCATTTCTTCTCCATTCACAATAGCTAGGATATGGAAACTACCTTAATGTCCTCCAACAGATGAATGTGGATAATAAGATGTGGTACAAACACACACAATAGGATATGATTCAACTTTAAAAAATATGAAATAAAGACTAAGGAAGTTTTAAAGGAAGACTATGGAGAGAAACATCTCAGAAGCTTCAGGAAGTCTCAGAAACTAAGAGACAGTAGGTTTCTCCCCCCCAATCCCCATCAAATTGGCATAAGGAGTAAGAATGTGCAGACCTGCCAATCTGCCTGGAAGATGTAAATCAGTCACAAAGAGGCTCAGACTAACTCTGCCACCTGGAAAAAAACACTCTAACCTGAACCACTTCCTGCAAGTTGTACAATGAGTCCCAGGTTCCCAGATTCCCAGGTTTCTTAAATCATCACCAATGCTAGAGCAGGCTTTTGGTGTTTCTCTAAGTAACCTCTCTCTCATAAAAAAAAAAAAAAGAATATGGTTCACTGGTTCATCAAATTGGACTTGGGTGGTAGTCTTTCATTGATCTGTTGTCTGTCTGGGTTGAATAGACAGAAAAAATTACCTTCTTAACACCTAAAGACTGTTCTCTGAAGTATCTTTGAAATTAGTGTTAGCTTGTTTAATTTTTCTTTATCAGTTATTTTAACCTGTTTGTGTGTTTAAATTCAAAGCATTTCCTGTAAATAGCATTTGGTTGAGTCTTTTTCTTTTGCTTAATTCTTATTTATTGCTTATAATTTATTTCTGTAGAATTTGTATTCATTTTTATTTATGTACTTAACTATTTTTATTATATTCAACACAATATATATTTTTATACCAATCTTAAAAATGATGGACATGTTATTAAATGAACATAAATACATAAAGTCTTTTTGTTTGTTTGTTTGGTTTGGTTTTAGTAGAGCTTAAATCTTGGCTCTTACTGTGGTACAAACTCAAAATAAGAACAATTTTTAGACATTGGACTTTACTGTAATAAGGTTGTACTTCAATGTCCCTCACATCACCAAAGGATTTTACCTCCATAGTAGATAAGCTAAGAGTGTTGACAGTTCTGCTGCACCAGGAATGAATTGTAGGCACAATTATTCGGATACAGATTTCCTGCTATTGTCAAAAGCTATTTGACTTGAGTGACTGTCTTCACTCTTAGCCCGCAGGGAACAGGTTACATTCATTTAAGAAATGGTGTGTGTATTGAGATGGTCTATCCATGAGGTCATTCATTAACTGTTTCAATGAACAATGGTTCTGCTTGGAGGGTGGCACAGACGTTAGGTGAGGGTAAGATTCTGGTTCATTGGCTGTGATGATTTTGAAAAGCATTNATCTCAGAAAAAGAGTAACTTATAAGGCCCTCTTCTTCAAAATTGATACAATAATTATAAATATCAAATGAAGCCTTCAGTTCCACTCTTTGTTGTTCTCTTATAAGCCACCTCCCAAATTAATTGTCTTCATTTCTTTTGGCTGTATAAATAATTTTGAAATATGTAAGCTGTTCTGAAAATCATAGTATAGTGTNAAAACATCAAATAAACAATTCTACTAATAGAGAGGCTGAGATAGGAGAAGCATGNTTTCAAGACCATTATGTGGCACACAGCAAGACAATGTCACGTACAAAGAAGCAGAAAGTGTATATGGATTATACAATATTAGACCTATTTCTCCAATGACCAAATTAGAGACACCACTGGATGTCAGCCAGCAAATTTCTAATTCCTCATATTTTTGAATCTCAATTGGTTAGGACATGTTGGTAATATTAATTTTCATATTAAGAGATATTAAGGAAAAGTGATTGTAACTTCCTATTATTTTTGTTGTTAGAGGTGGAATTATGTTTGTTGTGGGTTTGGTGGAAAATTACTTTCTTGCTTTTTCTAGGGTATTGTTTCCCTCCTTGTGTTGGTCTTTTCTAACTATTATCCTTTGTAGGGTTGGATTTGTGGAAAAATGTTGTGTAAATTTGGTTTTATCATGGAATAGCTTGTTTTCTCTGTCTATGGTAATGGAAAGTTTTACTGGGTATAGTAGCCTGGGCTGGCATTTGTGTTCTCTCAGGGTCTGTATGACATCTGCCCAGGATCTTCTGGCTTTCACAGTCTCTGGTGAGAAGTCTGGTATAATTCTGATAGGTCTGCCTTTATATGTTACTTGACCTTTTTTCCTTACTGCTTTTAAGATTCTTACTTTGTTTAGTGCATTTGGTGTTTTGATTATTATGTGTCGGGAGGAATTTCTTTTCTGGTCCAGTCTATTTGGAGTTCTGTACGCTTCTTGTATGTTCATCAGCATCTATTTCTTTAGGTTAGGGAAGTTTTCTTCTATAATTTTGTTGAAGATACTTACTGGCTCATTAAGTTGGGAATTTTCACTGTCTTCTATACCTATCATCCTTAGGATTGGTCTTCTCATTGTGACCTGGATTTCTGCTGGTCCCAGTAACTCCTGGGTTTGGACAGATGTTGTGTCTTCCTCACCTCTTATCCTACGGTTGAGTCTTACTTTTGATCCATTCTGACTACCTCTGTTCCTTTGTATACTAGTATTATTGATGTTCCCAGTGCTTAGAGATAGGATTGGATAAAGATCTCCCATGCTTGTTGAACTTTGCTACTTATCACTTTTTCCTTACTCACTTTAAAACCATGTATTTTAATCACCTCTGTCCATCTTCTCCTCTCCTCTCATACCCTCACTACCACTCTCCCTCCCAACTCAATGCGTTCCTTTGTTCTAAAGCCATTGAGTTCATTTGGGCGTCCAGTGTATGCATGGTGTAGGGCCATCAACTGAAGCATCCCTGATGCTCTCCCTCCTGGGCAGTCATCAGTTATCAATAGCTGCTCAGGTAGCACCCAAATGTTTGTGAGCCCCATTCCCATCCACGCTGGAATTTTAATCTTTTTGATCTTGTGCAAGTCTTTCACATATAGTCACGTGGGTTCCTCTGTGAAATGATCCTGCCGCATCCAGAAAACACCATTTTCACCACAGTTTTTCACTACCTGTGTCTTGTTAATCTTTCTCCTTGCTTTTTTGTGATGGATCCTTGAACTTTGCAGGGAGACAGAGTGGTGTATAGGTACCATTCAGTTTTGAGTGCTCCACAGTCATGGATTCTCTCCACATTGACCAGTTTGGGTCTCTATGTTAATAAAGATAGGGCTCTTGGACCCATGACTTATACTTAGGTATAAGTGCAGGATCTTGGCCAGGCATGCGTTTAATCGTATGAAGTAGTCTCAGAGTCAATCAGAGAGTAGTTGGTTGCTTCCAAGGTAATTGTGTCACTATTCTAGCAGTGTAGCTTTTGGGAGTTAACACCCGTGTACGATTGCAGAATACTTTTTGCCCCTTGTAGCATGCACTGCAGTCTCCAGCCCTATGAAAGCTGGCAGAAAGGGTAGAGCTTCCAGGTCAGTACCAACTCAACTTCCCTGTCACAGATGACTTCCCTGTCACAGATGACTTCCCTGCCCCCTTCCACTATCTCTTTCTTTGGTGAAGCTTATAGGAACAGTTTTAAGAGGCCATTTTTTTCTCCTTTCATAGCAAAACCAATTCTGTTTCTTTGATTATTCTTCTCAGTGGATGTCTTAGCGTTTGCCTTATAGGCGTACAACTAGTGCAAATCCACTTTTAAATAGTGGCATGCTGCTTCATGAGCAAGGTGCAGGGCATATAATAAAAAAATTCTTTATCCCTTTCATCCCCACATTACTGATGACAAGCATTCTTTCCACATGGGCATGCATAACTGCAGAAACACACATTCAAGCAGGAATAATTAAATACATTACTTTTTATTGCTCATTTGCTAACCCTTTTATTGCTGTAACCAAATATCTGACGGGCAGCAGAGGGAGGAAGGGTTCATCGTGGCTCACAGCTCAAAGGAGCAGAGTCCATTGCAGCAGAGAGAACAACAGAGCAACAGGAGCGTGAGGTGGCTGGTAACATCTCACCCGCAGTGAGGAAGCAGAGGAAAGACCCAGGGGATCTCCTTCTTCCAGAAACTCTGTCACAGGTTCCAAAACAGTGTCACCAGCCCAGGACCAAGTGGGCAAACACACAATATGGGAGGCATTGACATTCAGATCACATCTTACTTTGAACAAACTAAATGGTCAAATTAATTAAGAACAAGGAACATGGAGTCTTTATGTCACTGTCCTTTCTGACGCTCTGCCTTGATCCAGAGTCAAGTGTCTGACCTTGATTATGTAATCTCTTCTCAGACATGCCTATAGGATACTAATTCCTGCAGACTTTGTTGTCTAAGTAATTTTTATCTTTTAAAGAATATTTTCAGAATCTTTAGAATTCTCTCTCCTGACCTCCTCTTTCACCCTCTTTGTGTCTCTTGCTTGCTCTTGCTCTCTTTCTGCCTCTCTGTGTGTCTCTCTCACACTCTCTCTGTCTTTCTGTCTTTCTGTCTCTCTCTCTCTCTCTCTCTCTCTCTCTCTCTC